>NC_057949.1:14415750-14718250 GCF_018555375.3 Anguilla rostrata | reverse complement strand
GTTTACATGTTCTCCCCGTGTTCGCGTGGGTTTACTCCGGGTACTCCGGTTTCCTCCCACACTCAAAGACATGCATGTTAGGTGCGCTCCTGCAGGTGCTCTTGGCCAAGGTGCTGGCCTCAGAACTGGAGTTGGTCCCCGGGCACTGCACTGTGGCTGCCCACTGCTCCTAAGTAACTAGGATGGGTCAAATGTAGAGGACAAATTACCCAACAGGGTTCAATAAAAGTATATCTTATATCTCCTTCTCTCTCCTCCTCCCCCTCCTCTCCCCACCCCGTCTCTCTCTCTCTCACCTCTCTCCTCCCCGTCTCTCTCTCTCTCTCTCTCTCTCACCTCTCTCTCCTTCTCGTGCCGGAACTCGGGCAGGGTCTCCAGGCAGAAGATGAGGATGGAGACCACGATGACCATGACGCTGACGATGGCGATGATCCGGGCGCCGGACGAGGACTCCGGGTGCTCGAACAGCATCCACAGCCGGCGCTGGAGCTTGTTGCCGGGCAGCAGGCGGGGCTCCTCCTTGGGGAAGCCCTCGTCGTCGCGGAAGCGCGCCAGGACGTCGTCGCCCAGCTCGTAGAAGCGCAGCTCGTCCATGAAGACGTCGAGCGGCACGTTGGCGGGCCGGCGCAGGCGGCCGCCCGACTGGTAGAAGTAGAGGATGGCGTCGAAGCAGACGCGGTTGCGGTCCAGGAAGAGCTCGTTGCGCAGCGGGTCGAAGTAGCGCAGCCGCCGGCGCGGGTCGCCCAGCAGCGAGTCGGGGAACTGCGCCAGCGTGCGCAGCTGGGTCTCGTAGCGCATGCCCGACACGTTGATGGCCAGCCGCTCGCCCAGCACCCAGCCGGCCCGCGAGAGCGAGCCCGAGTGGCGGCCCGCCTGCTTCCCCTCGGCCCGCTCCCCCTGCTCCGCCGTGTTCCGCCGGTCTTTGGTCCACTTTTCGTTCTCGCCCTCCACCACCCCCGCCGGCGTCCCCTCTTTCTCCTTCATCCCTCCATCCTCTGTGCCTCCGTCATCCTGGTTCTTCATCGTCCCCCTCTATGGTCCTTTCGTCCCGTTCCTGTTCGGCACTTCCTCTTCCTGTTTAGCCACGGAGATGGCTTGACCCTCGCTCTGCAACGCAACGCAGCGGACGCTAACGTTACTTGCACAAAAAATGACGGCAGTGGATGTACACTTTGTCAGATGTATATGTCGGTGTCATCATCATCATCGTTGTCATCGCCATCATGATGAAAATGATCCAGTATGACCCAATATGAGACCCATAGTCTGTATGCTAAAACATAGTCTGTGTGTGTGTGTGTGTGTGTGTGTGTGTGTGTGTGTGCACGTATAATTTCACATATAAAATCAGTTTGACTAAAGCTGTGATTTTAGAAGTGTTCCATCACACTCACATGGCCATCACATCCACCAATCAAATTTTACCTCAGGTATATGACCCTGAATATGCCATCTTTTCTCCACCAATCACATTTTCCCTCAGGTATGGGGCCCTCAGTATGCTATCTTTTTTCCACCAGTCACATTTTACCTCAGGTATGGGGCCCTGAATATGCCATTGCATTCTACACCAATCACATTTGACCCATAGGTATCAAGATATTTTGTCAGCACCCCACCACCAAAGACACCAACTTGTTACCCATGACATTGGCTTTCCAACAATACAGAACATTCTTCCACTGTATTCTGGAGAACCTAAAGTTCACATAATGCTGATCCAGTAGGATGTTTTGCAACTGAGTACTGTCTCATAATGTTGCTTGCTGACTCCCTGTCAGCACGGTAAACAGTCTGTTTTCCTTCAGGGGGTCTAATAAGAGGCAGACTTCTGTGAACTCCCCAACACATTTTACCTCAGGCATATGGCCCTGAATATGCCATCACAATCTCCACCAATCACAGTTTACCTCAGGTATTTGGCCCTGAATATGCCATCACAATCTCCACCAATCGCAGTTCACCTCAGCTCTACAGCCATAGCAATCATGGGGTTAAATGACCTTTTCCTGGCATTCCAGCATTATGAGCTTCACGCATTCCGAGCACGGACCCTTGCTCTGCAAATTTTTAATGAGGCCATTCACAATTTTATCAGATCATTCGCATTTCACACTTATTTGTTGCCGTCTTCACAGGACATATGACTTAAACTTGTCAAATATTTCTCATTATTAAAGCATCAGTGATAGTGGTGATTTATTTATTTATTTTTTTAAGTTTATGTCACTTCAAATAACACATGAATGATCATTTGAACTGAACGGAGCATGTGTACAGCAAGGCTAACAGCAACGAATATGCTATCACCAGGCTTTAACAGCAATAGAACATTTGTTGGTGTCAGTATACATAATATTAATGAGAAAAACAGGATTATCACTCACTCTCTCTCTTTCTCCCTTTCTCCCAGCTAGCCACTGCTGATAGGACTAATCGCTACAGAGGAAGCCACCCTCTTTCTCTTTCATGGCTCCTTGTGCTGTCTTCCCCCGTACTGATCCTGGGTCTGACTGTGCCTGACGGTCCCTCTACGCACCCCCACCCCACCCCCCAGGTTTGGGAGGGGAGCCCCCAGCACTTTTTGGTGGAGGTCAATACCGTGGTCACGGTAATCCACCCCCCCCCCCCCCCCCCGCCACCACCAACCCCTCCCAGCTGATCAGTGAGCTTCATCTTGTTTGTAGGTCAATGCCTTCAATCTCTCCTTCCCTCTCACTCTTTAAGACTCGAGCTGTCTGACTTGAGATATTCTGGAATGCTGTCAGGTCGAAATTCAATCCCCAACACCTTCTCCCTCTCCCTCTCTCCCTCTTTCTCTATTGCTCTCTCTCTCTCTGGCTGGCTGGCTCTCTCTCCCCTCTCTCTCTCTTCCTCTCTCTCCCTCTCTTTCCCTTTGGCTCTCTCTTTTCCCCTCTCAAGTGCTGGCTGGCTGGCTAGCTGGCTCTCTCTCTCTCCCTTTCTCTCCCTCTCTCTCTCCTCCTCTCTCTCTCTCTCTCCCTTTCTCTCCCTCCCCCTCTCTCTCTCTCTCTCTCTCTGTCTCCCCCCCTCTTGTTCAGTCCCATTCCTTCTCCAGTGTCAGTCGTACAGCTTGGCTCACTCACAGCGTTATTCATACACACTCGCTGGCAGGCAGCGGGAGGCTCCCCCCGGTGATCTCTCCTGAAGATACCGTAGCAACGGGGAAGACAAAGTTTCACACCAGACATGCTGTCCCTGCATCTGTACAGAAGCAAACAGAAAGGAGAATCCATGAAACACTGGGAATCCAGCCAGGCCACATGATGTTGTTTCCGTTAAATGATTAACTTAACCCCACAGTATGTTTGATTCACACCTATAAGATATTTTTCTTAAGGCACCAGCGAAGTAGAGCCAGCCAGTGGAAAGTAAAGGGCAATAGTGGTTGAAAGTGTGGTGTAAGATTAGGACATAATTATTGTAAGAAGCACTTCAACTGCAAAACTCCCCAATGGGAAGAAATCTCGAGAGGAACCCGGCTATGGAGGGGGAGCCCATCCTCCAATGGTCGGCCTGGTGTAAAGTAGCTGTATAATGGAATGTGGCAGAAATGCTACAAGGGATCTATCACAGCAAACAGAATGGGTTAAGCAGGTCACAGCTGAGGTGAAAGATAACAGGAATAATAGAAGATGAAATTGTATAGTTCAGTATAGTACAGTTTTGAGGAGGCGGGTGCTGGATCTGGAGCTCCAGACAGCATCGAGGCATGGGCAGGGGAGGAACAGGGCTGAAGCAGTAAATGATCATGCAATTAGAGACAGGTTTGGAGTGATCCCGTGGCCCCAGGCCGAGGAAACAGGCTGGAGCGGTCTTTGAACTGAGGGCAAGATAAGGGGCCGGAGCCCCAGAGAAGACAAGGTTAAGGCCAGCTTGACACTGGATGCTAAGCTACTTAAGTGTGTCAATTCCGTAAAAGCTAGTATGACACTGAAGGCTAAGCTAACTAGCGAGCCTGCTCTGTGAAAGCGAGCTTGACACTTAACATTATATTTCCACCTCCAGTCCACAGTACCTGCCCCTGTTTGGTCAGTACATCGAGAGCCTAATCATGTTCCTTTTTCAACATTCCACCTGTGCTCATATTTTGTACAAAAAGTTTTATCTATTAATCAGATTTTATGGTGGGGAATACTTTGTGTGACCACAGGCAGTGAACAATAGAAATATGAAGTATTTAATACAATTAAATGATCATGTAACATAATACGATGAATCAAACTAATTGACTTCCACTAAAATTTGTTTTCCTTTCAGCCTATAACATTAGCTATAATTCAGATGCAGGTCTGCTAATATAAAATAAATGATGTTTAGTGATGGTGGAACTTTTGGGTCTAGCAAGGCTGTGAAACTTAACATTACAAGGACTGTAGGCCGGTTTGGCACTGACTATTAAAGATACACACCGAGGGCATCTGTTATAATCATTTAACATGCCTGACGTGACTAAGCATGTGGATAGCCTACATATTAGGCTACCTGGAAATACCACTGTAGGTTATGATCCACGTCCACAGTAGCTAATTATGGTCAGTATGACATGCCTGGGATAGCCTAAGTTTTGGGCATATTGGCAGCTGTGTTACGTCTGGTGATCGTGACTCCTTTTTTTATAGCGAAGTTTAATATTGACAGCCAGCCAAATAACAAGCTGGCTGCTTCAAGCAAGCGGCACCACTAAAGCCAGTCATTTCCCTGCCTCCCTCCATTGGATAGCCTACATGCGCGGCAGAAAGTTGCGAACTGTTTCGTGTGAACATCCTGCTAAAGACGAAAGCTCCTCGCAACACCACTGTTTGAATGAACAAATGAATAAGAATGAACAAATAAACCTTCTATTAGCCTAAAGGTAGGTTATCCCTAGTGAAACACGGAACTGGTAAAGTTTCATTTTCATGCGTTCCAAATTAGGCCTATTTTAATCAATTAAGTGTACGTGATTTTCATAAAACTCCATAGTCACCGTAAATTATAATTATTTCATCAATTTATCACGGTCTATTTTGAGCTGCTTCAATTTAACCACTATATATCCCACAACGCCGTGCTTTCGCTCAACGGCTTCCCGCTTGAATAGGCCTATTTCACAAGATGGCGACCAAAACCGGATGTAGGGATACTTTGTTTCCGGTTACCGTTGCTACGGACGCAAGTCCATTTCTGACAGCGAAAAATTGAGCCTAAACAGCGACGTCTGTTCTCACAGTCCCTGATAGCTCTGCCAACGTTCACTGTCCGATGTTATCCGCATTGTCGAAGCATTGCCAGTGAACGTTAAGCGGTCTAAACTGGACAAGGGCTATAAATTCTTTTTTGAGAAGTTTATATTCGGTTAACTCCCCTGAACTCCCCCTCCCTGAACTCCCCTGCTGACCGTCAATGTTAACAGAATCGCTTTTCCTCACAGTTGTCAGGCTCCCTATTCATTCATTTTCGGGACAACCGAGAGGAAAAGAGACGCTGTTAACGGACAGCAGATGTTGCTTCACGCTACGAAAACACAATGGAGTCGCCTCCAGAAAATAATTTATGTTATGTCGAAGTGCAACATCTCTTTAATCGGCTAACTTGATGTGGTTAGCAAGCTAGCTATTTAGCTTTCTGGTGAACCAGAGCTAACGTTATACTTACCTTCATAACCGAATATAAACTTCTCAAAAAAGAATGTATAGCCCTTGTCCAGTTTAGACCGCTTAACGTTCACTGGCAATGCTTCGACAATGCGGATAACATCGGACAGTGAACTTTGGCAGAGCTATCAGGGACTGTGAGAACACACGTCGTTGTTTAGGCTCAATTTTTAGCTGTCAGAAATGGACTTGCGTCCGTAGCAACGGTAACCGGAAACAAAGTATCCCTACATCCGGTTTTGGTCGCCATCTGGTGAAATAGGCCTATTACAGTTGACGGGGAAGATCTGTAAGCCAGTCAGCTGATGGACGTGAGGTGGTGTAATATTTGAGGGGTGTGTTTGTTGGGAAGCTGTCACCAACATAAACGCTGACAGTAAAGAAACCAAATGCCGATCCAGCTTGGTAATTATATTCAAACTGCAGTGGTCTCCAACTTATTTTCCACAGCCATCTAAACAAAGTTGTCATAGTTACACGAGGGCCAGAAGGAATTGGTAAAGGAATCGTCCACGTGTTCGACAAATGCTGTGTAATATACATTGCCGTCGTTTGCCCAAATCGTGCGGCGTGTTTTATGTTTGTTTTTGAAAAAGATTCCCTTTTTCCATTTCCATTTGTTAAATAACATGATGTTGGGGGGAGGGGATTGTCCTCACGTGATTGAACCGGTGTCAATTTACTTCTAGTTTTTTCTTTCTTCTTCTTCTTCTTCTTCATCTGTATTTACATTACATTACATTTCCTTTATGCTTAACAGCACAGGTCCCAGAACCTGCCTGTTTGTGCCCTGTGACGTCACCAAGATGCGACCCTCTCACAGGTGCGCATTTTGTCCGTCCCTCTAAAAGCATTAATGGCAGGGTCTCGCGACTCTTCAGAATGTCCCGTTAGGGGTCTGATCATCTCTCTCCACAGTTCTGGGAGTTCATGGGGACGACACAGGGTAAAGAAACAGCCAATGCGATGCCCCAGTCTTCCTGTAGATGCCCTGTCTGCATCAGTGCTTGTATCAGGAAGCATTGCGGTGGCTGCTGGTCCATCATCAGTGGTCTTAGTGGATTGTGGCCAAGACCCTGGTGAGCCACAGGGTACTCTGTTTTGCGATCCAATCATGGATGCTCACTCATATTTTTCCCTGGTCATACTTAGTGCCAGATGCTGGTTTTGCTGATGGGACAGTGTTTGGGCTGAGAGGGTGGAGTTATTTCATTTATACTGTATAACAGATTAATAAGAGACTAGAGTAGGAGAGTAGGGGTTTACACTCGTTTACATTGACTAGGGGAAGGTACATTAACATCGTGCTGAACGTTAGCATGACACCGCTAGCTGTATGCAGAGCAGTTACTCAGTGTCTGTGAAAGTTCACAGCGGTTTGCCCAGCAAATACTGCGCCTGTCATCTGTCTGAGTCTCCAGCTGATTCAGTGTTTGCACAGCATTACCCCTCAGTCCTTCTCTCTCCCTCATTCTTTTTCCCTTTCTTTTTTCCTTCTTTCTCCCTCCTCCTTTCATTCTGTTTCTCTCTCTCCCTAGCCCTCAGCCCTTTTCTCTCTTTCTCCCTTTCTTTCTCCCTCCCTCCCTATCTTTCTCTCTTTGTTTCACCCTCCCTCCCTTTCTCTTTCTGCTTCTCTCTCCCGCTCTCTTACACAATTCAGAAAGAAATGTGCTTTATTTGCATGAACTGAAAACTTGTTTTGCGAAACTGTGTCTTGTCTCTCTCAGCTGGCCCTCCCCCACCTCCGTTGTTGCCAGGGAAACGTCATTCACGTGTCCAGCCTGGTGGCCTCCATTGGCCAGAAGCACGCTGCTCCGTACGTCGCCACCAAGGTGTGTAGCGCTGACATCACTGTCCTTTTCGCTAGCACTTCACTGTGTCACTTCACTTCCAGCCAAAAAGCCTCACCTTCCCAAAGCTCTTTATGCCACCAGCGTACATTTCCCCGTCTAGAGAACCAGGAATTTGGCTTTTTAGTTTTCATGCTTTGACTTCCATATGCATTTATGTAAACCAAAGTATCTGCATTCACTTACAGTGTATTGTATCTGTCCACCGAACAGAGCATAATAATGTGTCTCTTTACCGCCCTGTGTTTGTGTTCAGGGTAAAAGAGCCCTTAAAATGAATTGCATTTATTAGAATAATTCAAATTACAACACCCATGTAGATCTGCTGGATCCTAAACTGCTGAATTGTGTGTTGTAGTCTGTCTTAACTCTTGCTCTGTGGTTTTCACTGCCTGTTGTACATTGACCATGACAATGCTGTGCTCGATGAGGGTGTGCTATCCATAGCTTTTCCACTAGGGGGCGATAACAGCCATGACTAAAGCAATGGCCATTGATAAGAGTCGGTATAACGTGTGAGTTCACTGGTGAGTTTGATGGCAGTTCTGCCATTCTGCCCACTGTGGCTCTGTCTTCTGTCTCTATCTCATTGCATACCATTGCTTTGTCATTCATTCATGTTAGTATTACCATACTTTATAAAACAATTTCTGCTGTTCAGTCCTTAAAGACACACCAAAGAGCATACTCATGTTAGTTAAAAAAAATATGGTTGTTATATAGAACCCTGTAATTAAAAGCTCTCCAAATCTGACTCATGCATTAATATTACCTACACAAACATACAAACATATATATAATTTCTGATTGTGCAAGCAGATATTTTCAGTTGTAGTTTTCAGATGTCATGAATAGGGCCAGCAGTTTGGCTCTGTCATGTGACCTGGAAAGATCTTAAACCTGTATTTCAATTATACTTAGGGGTCGTATAGGCACTCAGACAGGTAGCTAATTATACAATAGAGTGGCTAATTGTAACTTTTTGAAATACAGTTAGTTGACCTAATAATAGGAGAGTGATAGAAATAAAGGTGAACATGTCTAGAATGTCATATGCACACGCTATGAAAAGTATGTTTGAGTGAACAAATGCAACTGTATCTGCCTGGTGTAGTGCACACAGGCTGATTTATTTCACTTGCAATTTAACAATGAATCGCACCAAGGAGATTTGCTTTATTTTACAAAGCAAGACAAAGACCGCTATGAAAAGACATACAAAGTAACAAACTAAGACAAAGAAAAGGAACACAAAGTGAGTATTAATGAATGCCCAAATATTCTGTACAGCAAAGACTACGGTACCAGGATAACTGTTAAGCAGATTCTCCCTGAATGTTTCTTTGGACTTCCCTTAAATCTAATCCTGAGAAAGCCTTCCATACCCCACAGCTCCCTTGATTTGCCCAAATAAGGTCTGGATACGAATAGGCCGGTAACATTTGCCCCACCAAGGAGAGCCTGGGCCATTGTCCATGGATTGCAGAGCAGCAGTATATGGCCCCCAATTAAAGTTCTTCTTGACCCTTCACCTGGTATGGCCACAGCTCCAAGAGGGTAATATTCTGTCATCTGATTCCTCCAACTCTTCCAGGAGATATAAGCCATTCGAAGATTGCTTCCCCTCAATAAATGGGGCCGCAAAAGATCCATGCAGCTTTCAGCTGCTGTCCCCATCCTGGGGCATTTTATGGCTCCACTCATGTACGGCAGTGAAATTTTACAACTCCACCAGTGTGTTGATTGGGAAAATTGAAATTTTACCTTACACCGATAATTTTGGATGAGAAGATGGATGTAAGGTGTCCGCATAATTTTGGCCATGTATTGTATTTCTGACATAATGTGGTTTAAAAGGGTAAATAACCCCTCATGTGAAGCACCTAAATAAGAAAAAGTAACAGCTTGTTAGAATGAAAACCAGCATACACTGCTTGTAAGGTATTATAGGCATCAACTAAAAATAACCGACAGCCCTGTCGCCAGCTCACACATTTCTTGAGGCTGTCAAAATGTTTAATCCCAAGTAACCCAATCCTGCTTTCAAGTAATGTCGGGTCTTATGCTGCGTTCAAAACTATTGGGAACGTGGACATTTCAAGTGGAAAATTTCCAACTTCTGACGTCACTGTGTTCACGCTGTTTTACTCGGGAATTCCCACAATAACGCTGCTTTATTTTCTTGTTAAAGAGGATATTAAATGAGTGTGTGAAACCGCGAAGCAACGTTAGGCTGCGTTAGGTTGCATAAGGCAGTAGTAGTGCTGAAATGTAAATATGGTATCACTGTCAGGTGTTTCGTTATGTCATCTGCAGCATTTATTTCTGAACAAAATAACGTTTTCTGGCTAAGCTGGCTAGCGAAAAATGTGGTTGATGGATATCGTAACTTTTAAATTTACCATATTGCTATAATGAATGGGAAACATAAATGATACGTATCACACATCAAAATACACATTTATGGCAAGCCCTCTTAACATTTAACATTAGCCTACATTTAGGATATTTACAAATGCATTTTGACTCGTCATAATTACAATGTTTGACTAGTCATAATTACAAGATCGGTCTCGCTTCAAGATATCCATAACTTCTTTGTAGATATCTTAAAAGGACTTTTGACGAGTAGGCCTAGTAGCTAAGTGAAATTCGAGATATCTCCACTTTAGTTTTCACTAGTCATAACTCCAGTTCAAGATATCTACAATTGTATTTTGACTAGTAGCTTAGTTTAAGATATCAAAAAAAAAAAAAGATAATATAGATATCTTCAGTAACAAGGAATTAAAGATATCTTTAATCGAAATTATGACTAGTCAGAACTAAAGTGAAGATATCTCGAATCTGAGTTACGACAAGTCATAATTTTAATGGAGATATCCGGAATTCACGTTTTAGATAGTCAAAACTGTAGATATTGTAGATATGAATTGTAGATATCTTTAATTGTAGTTCCATGGAACTTAATGGCGAAATCATACTAGTCAAAACGGAATTAGGGATATCTTAAAGTAGCGTTTTGACTAGTCAAAATGCTACTTTAAGATATCTAATTACATTTTGACTAGTCAAAACGCTACTTTAAGATATCCCTAATTCCGTTTTGACTCATAAATGAATTACAGTCAGATATCTGTAATGTGAATCCGGACAAGCTATCAGATGTTAACAGGGCTTGCCATATCTTACTAGCCAGATATCGTGAAATATCATTCTTTAATTTAAATTTAAATGTAGATATATGGAATTCACGTTTTCGATAGTAAAAACGGAATTGTAGATATCTTTAATTGGAGTTCCAATTGGAGAACTTAATGGCGAAATATTACTAATCAAAATGTAATTTGATATATCTTAAATTAACGTTTTGACTAGTCACAATACAATTAAAGATATCTTAAATTAGCATGCAATTAGAGATATCTTAAATTAGCGTTTTGTATTTGTCCTAATATTGTAGCTTGTTCTTCTCCCTAGTTTGGCTTATTGGCATAAATTACGTCAGAATAATGTTCACTGCGTGAACTGAACTGTGTTCCTGCCTATAAATAGCTGTACGAAATTAGTACCTTATTGAACTTGTGTTTTGTAGTGATTTAAACTTTTTGTACGTCGCTTGGATAAAAGCGTCTGCTAAATAAATCTAACGTAATGTATGTACCTAAATTAATCACACTCCTGGTAAGTTGCTCAGGTCTATCAATGTCAACTACCGAACCTTTCTGGGAAAGGCAATTCAAGAATAGCTACGTCATAAGAAAACAATTATTAGCGCAGGGAGCAAAAAGTTTTGTTGTTTTGTGACGTCACAACGTATCACAAACATACTGGATATATATATATTGCTACCAATTCATGCTTGATCACAACCTTATCGTTGAATGAGACTGAGCAAGACCCGTGAACTCTATTGCAAAAAATGCGCCTGTTTTCCCTGTTGTGCTTCTGTCCGGTAAACTCATAATCTCGCGAAGGAAATTGTCCTGTCGTCTTTTAGCATAGTTTATTTTAAATTGTTCGTATTCATTTAATGACACGAAGGATAAATACAGTGCTAAATATGTTTTGTTAAAATAAAAGTAAAGTATCAAGTTTATAAAATAAAAGTATAATATATTGTGAAACATGTTAGAAAGTTACGTGAAGTGCGTTTTAATTTCTTAAATGTATGGGCCCAGGGATTGGACGATGAAGACACAGGAAAACCCAAGGCAGAGAAGAAGGAAAAGAAGAAGAAATGGCAATGGAAGAGAGGCAAGGATAGGAAAGCCAAAAATGTATTTGGAGAGGAGTCAGCCATTGTCACCACCTGCTCAGATCATCCAGCTCAGCACATCAACAGTACTGAGCCACTGGCCCTTATAACCGATTGCACAGAGCAGCCAGGCCTCAGAGCCAACGGCGAAGAACAGCCAGGTCTGACAACCAGCTGCATCGAGCTGTTGCCCCTGACAACCAGCGGTGAAGAACAGCCGGGTCTGAAAACCAGCTGCATTGAGCTGTTGAACCTGACAACGAACTGCGCAGAACAGCCGACCCTCAGCGACTGCGCAGAACAGCGCGACACCATGCGCAGCGCCCACTGCGCGGAACAGCGGTCTGACCCTGCAGCGAACCTGACACGACTGCGCGAACAGCCGACCCTCAGCGACTGCGCGGAACAGCCGACCCTCAGCGACTGCGCAGAACAGCCGACCCTCAGCGACTGCGCGGAACAGCCGACCCTCGCCGACTGCGCAGAACAGCCGACCCTCGCCGACTGCGCGGAACAGCCGACCCTCGGCGACTGCGCACCGACCCTCACCGACTGCGCAGAACAGCGACCTGGCTCACCGAGCTGCGCGGAAAGCCGACTCGGCGACTCGCAGTCTCAAACACGACCTACGTGCGCAGAACGGCTGGTCACGGCTGAGGTGAAGGCAACGGGGTGGTTTGGCAGACTCTGCTACAGTCTCAAAAAGTTTGTGAAGGAGCGTACCGGTGAGGATGAGACCCAGAACAAGAGGCTGGTGTACACTGTCCTTGGGTAAGAATGACGTATCTTTCAAATTTTACACCATGCAGAGAAAGCTAACGGCCCCACTCAGTGAATTTGGTTGCTAATAAAATGCTAATGTCTTGCAACGAGCAAAAAGACGAAAAAGAAAGAATTTGCAATTAGTGTCAGGCCACTAATGTCACTAGTTACCAAACCAAAGCAGGTTACCAAGATGCCAGTACAAGACGTTAAAAAGTACAAGTACCATGATCCACCACAGTATTTAGTTGGCAACCACGTAATTTTTTGTTGATTAACAACTGAAGTTACAGAGCAGGTCTTTAATTACATTTTCCTCAAAGCCATACAATCACATTGCGAAGTGTCTCTATGAGCAGTTCTCACAGGTCCAAATTTGGCATTCCAGCTGGAAGATTTTCTTTTTCTGCCCCACTTGATTTCAGCCTCTGTTCAGAAACAGAGCGTCTGTCAGCTGGTCTGAGTGACTCTCTTATTACCTGGCTCATGTGCAGTGACGGTAAAGATGTGTTCATGTCTCTGTCGCAGGTTGCCAAACCTGAGGAACATGTGTTACATGAACGCAACTCTCCAGAGTCTGTTCAGTCTGCAAGACTTCATGGAGGACGTGAGGAGAGAGGAGAGCTCACACTTGATGAAGTACGTCAACGTATCCGCTGTTGCTGGATTACAGTATGCAGACATCAGTGCTGTTAACACCAGTATCAGGGTTTCCATCTTGGCCCTCGATAAAAGACTGGCAGCGGAGGCCTCATACATTTCTGGCTTTGAGGCCAACTTCTGCTCTTTTTAAAAATGTAACAAGCTGGATCATCAGCCATTTTGAAATGAAAGTATTGATGTTCTAATGAGCGACAGATGAAAGCTACTCTTGTGTCCCTATAAAACATGTTTTACTGCGCTCTAGTCCAGGGGTCCTCAGCCTGAGTCCGGCCATTCCTCTTTGTACGGTGATTTCTGTCCCAACCGTAGCGGTCGCTCTCTGACCACTTTGACTCTGTCGCCCCCTGTAGGTGCGTAGCAGAGCTGCACGCAGCACGGCGCTGCGGTAGCAGTAATAAAAAGACTGATCTGTTGAAGACCCTGAAAAAGTCAGTCTCAGAGAACTGCAGGGACTTCTGTGGACATGAACAACAGGTGAGAGACGAGACTGTATCGCTAGTGTCCGCACACGCATACACCTGGAGGCGACAGCTCAGGAGGTAAGAGCGGTTGTCTGGCAGTCGGAGGGTTGCCGGTTCGATCCTCTGCCATGGGCATGTCCCTGAGCAAGACACCTAACCCCTAATTGCTCCCAGCAAGCTGATTGGTACCTTGCATGGCAGCCTTTCACCGTTGGTGTGTGAGTGTGTTTGTGAATGGGTGAATGAGAGGCTCAGTTGTGAAGCGCTTTGGATAAAAGCGCTATATAAATGCAGTCCATTTACCATCTACCTATATGCCGCAGCTCCTCTCTGATTCATTCTAAAGCGGCTTCGTGGCGGGTCTTTGGTTGTGAACGGGGCTTCGGGTGCGGCGTAGGGCCGTCTCCAAACCCGCGGATGAAGGTCGCGCCCCGCTCCGTCTCTCACCCGCACTCTCTGCTGTTTGCGCAGGACGCCCACGAGTTCCTGAACGTTCTCATGTCCCAGATGAAAGAGGAGGGCTTCATCCTCAGCACGGCCGACGGGCTTCACCCTTACACCTGCCCAGTCGAGGCCAACTTCGAGTTCGACCTCCTGTCCTGCAGAACGTGCCTCAGGTAGCTTGGTTAAGCTGAACGGCCATCTTCATTTCCTGTTGCACAGCGAAAGTGACCTGCTCTTATAAAAAAATTTTGACCATTTTGGGGTTTCAACTGATTCTGATAAAACAAACCTAATCTTTCATAATTTGTGTACCAAATCAGTTTGAAAGCATATTTTTTAAGCTTCTTTAAGAAGGACGACTAGTTAGTTTGCAATCTATCTAATTTTTTTCTCTCCCTAGCTAGCTGGCTTGCGATCTGTCTCACTCCCTAGCCAGCCAGCTAGCTGGAGATATATCACAGGCCAGCTAGCTAGCCTGTGACCTCCCAGGCTACATAGAGAGATATAGAGTGCTAGATTTCTCTCTGGCAAGCTAATTCACAGGCGTAAATAAATGTATATTATTTTATTTCTTTACGCCTTTGCTTGACAGAATGAATGACTTGAGTGTTAGTTAGGCTGCATGTACTGACAATAGCCTAGCTAACATTAGACATTTTTACAGAGAAATACATTCTTAGCATTGAATGCATGAATTTAATCTTGAGTCGTATTTCCTTGACTGAATTGCAGTGGAAACTGAACTGGACTTTTTTGTCCCAGCCCTGGCTGTGAATGTTAACTCCTGTTTCTCTGCTTCACTCTCCAAGCTGTGGGGAGACGGTACACAAAATGGAGTCCTATAACTCCCTGTCTGTGGACTTGGTCTCAGGCGGCTCCGTGGAGGACAGCCTGGCACTTTACTTTATGGTAAGCGTGCATCTGGACCACCATCACCGACCCCCGTTCAGCAGCAGAGCTGTCAGTCAGTGCCTCTGACTGTGCTGTGGGGTCTGTGTGAGGTCAGTGCTGAATGCTGTGCTTTGTGGTCTGTATGAGGTCAGTGCTGAGTGCTGTGTTTTGTGGTCTGTATGAGGTCAGTGCTGAATGCTTTGCTTTGTGGTCTGTATGAGGTCAGTGCTGAGTGCTGTGTTTTGTGGTCTGTATGAGGTCAGTGCTGATTGCTGTGCTTTGTGGTCTGTATGAGGTCAGTGCTGAATGCTGTTTTGTGGTCTGTATGAGGTCAGTGCTCAGTGCTGTTTTGGAGTTGGTAAGAGGTCAGTGCTGAGTACTGTGTTTTGTGGTCTGTATTAGGTTAGTTCTGAATGCTGTGTTTTGTGGTCTGTATGAGGTCAGTGCTGAATGCTGTGCTTTGTGGTCTGTGTGAGGTCAGTGCTGAATTCTGTGTTTTGTCATTGCAGGACTACGAGGTGGAGTGCCAGTGCTGTGTTTGCTTTGCACAGCTGGCCATAGTAGAGCAGAAACTGCAGTCGCTACCCCGGTAATGTAGCCTCATCCAATCACTTCCAGCCTTTTCAGGGTCTTTTTATCTTCCAGTATTTTAGTGTTTATGTCTTTCAGTCTCACAGTCTTAAGTCTTTTAGACTCTGTCTAATTTTAGTCTTTCAGTGTCTCAGTTTTCTCAGTCTTTTTGTGAAATGTGGACCCTGAGACCTAATCTGAGTCAGTATTTCCCTGGTTAACCCTTTAAGGTGTAAGATCCCAAATATGAGATCCCAACTTAACATTCTAATGCTGATGTAGCAATCGTTACTGGTAAATGAATACAATGGAGTTCTATTAACTTAGAATTCCAGAATATTCCTGTTCTGCAAAGGGTTAAATAACGGACTGTTCTGTGTCCAGTGTGTTAGTCCTGCAGCTGAAGCGCTTCACCTTCAACTCCAAGCTGACGCTGGTGAAGCTGCAGGACACGCTGGAGATCCCCCCAGTGCTCAGCCTGCAGGGCCACAGCGACGCCACGGCGACCTACGGCGACTGCCACGAGCCCTCCTCCTCAAAAGGGGACACTGTCCCCACTGCAGGTAGTGTGTGTGTGTGTGTGTGTGTGTGAGAGAGAGAGAGACTTCATTCCATTCTGCATGTAGGGGAAAACCATCCAGGGCAGGGGTGTCAAGACTCCAGTCCAGGACGGCTGCAGTGCCTGCAGGCTTTTGGGCGAGGCTCAATGAACGTAATCCTCAAAAACCTGCCGTTGCTATGTGCCTCCAGGACTGGAGTTTTAACACTCCTGGCTTACAGGGAAAGAGTAAACAAGGAGACTAACAGTAATGGCAAGAAATTTGAGCAGAGAATACAGTCTTCCACCCCCACAGACTGGTGGAAGTAGGGAGAAGTGAAGTACTTGCACAGATTCTATAGAATCGCCAGATACTCAGCTCCTGCGCTCTTTTAAAGCCCCCCTCTGCTTCTTAACTAGGCAGTCCTGCTCGGTAACAGGAGTTTCCAGTGTGAACGTCCATTGCCACAGTACTGTACTTAGCCACAGCCCTTAATGAATTTCAAAGAAGTGCTAAAAATGTTTATGTTTTGGCTCAAACGACAGGGAGCTAGGACTTTGTTTAGGATGAAGAGTTGAGTATCTGGTGTGTGTAAAGAGTCTGTGGTAGTGATGAAGGGGCAGGAGGAGTACTGATGCTGTTTGTGGTTTTTGTCTCGTTTTCCCCCAAAAGCGGGAAAGAAGCTGAGCTCAGTGAAGTGTGGAGCAGAAGACAGGGTAGAGCAGTACAGCTGCACTGTGGTGAGGAGACAGAGAGAGAGACAGAACGAGAGAGAGAGACAGGAAGAGAGAGAGAGAGAGAGAGAGAGAGAGATAGAGACAGAGACGAGGGTGCAAGGGAGAGTGTTCTAAAATGTCATTCTAAACTTAAACGTCGGCCACACCGGTCTCGGGTTGCTAGGCAGGGTTGCTATCGCCGCTGACCAGGTCTCTGACACTGCCTTTGGCTCCTGGGCCCGAATTCTGGTGCTGGTGTTTACGCTGGCGATTTCTTACATTACATTACATTCATTTAGCGGACGCTTTTATCCAAAGCGACGTACGAAAGTGCATGTCATGGTCACTGGAACAACAACACGACGCAGGTTCCATAAGGATGCCATGTGCCGACTGCCGGGAGCGGATCTTGGGCGGTAGTCTTACTTCCTGTGTCCTCCGTCTCCCAGAACCAGCCGGCGGGCCGCCACGAATACAGGCTGACCAGCGTGCTGTCTCACATCGGGGCCAGCGTGCGCCACGGTAAGCCTCCCGCGAGGTTCGCCGACACGGGGCCGTCTTTCACACCGTACGCCTGCTGAGCACGTGGTGTTAAGTAAGACAAACAACTGAATATATGCACCGCCTTTTCTCCTCACGATCAAAGTGCTATACAGCGTAAATGTAGCCCTGTCCTGGGTGAGGTGCAGCCAAGCACACTCACCCTCACCCTCACTCAGGTGTCCTTTAGCGCTGTGACCTCCACCTGGTCAGGAGACATTTTCAGTTAATGATTACCCCGCCCTGTGATCCTACAGGCCATTATATCAGTGAATGCGCCGACCGGGATGGAAACTGGCTCTTGTTTGACGATGAGACGGTGAAGCAAACTGATCTGGAGTCAGTGCTCTGCCAGAGAGCCAGCTGTGCGTACCTGCTCTTTTATGAGTACAGGTAAGAGTTGGTCCATGTCAATGGCCTGGCTGTGCTAATGAGTTTGACTACAGGTAAGAACAGTGGCGTTCTGTGAGTTTAGTACAGGTAGGAACACTGCAGTTCTGTGAGTTTAGTATAGGTAGGACTGCTGTTCTGTGAGTTTAGTACTGGTAGGAACACTGCAGTTCTGTGAGTTTAGTACAGGTAGGACTGCTGTTCTGTGAGTTTAGTACAGGTAGGAATACTGCAGTTCTGTGAGTTTAGTACAGGTATGACTGTTGTTCTGTGAGTACAGTTTAAAGCTGATTACATGTGCGTCACATGGTTTTGGGTTGGACGAGATCGGCAGCCGCACTGGGCTGATGTCCCTATTAGGGGTGCAGGCAAGTAGGCCAGGAGAGAGCAGTGAAATGGAGCCCAGAAACCCCAGGGCCAGCCTCTCGACCCAGCACGGAAACACAAGGACCAATCTGTCGACCCAGCACAGAAACACCAGGGCCAGCCTCTCGACCCAGCACGGAAACACAAGGACCAATCTGTCGACCCAGCACAGAAACACCAGGGCCAGCCTCTCGACCCAGCACGGAAACACAAGGACCAATCTGTCTGAACTCCTGGGGAAAGTTTCTTCAACTCCTCCCTGCCAAAGAAAAAGAAAACTACTTTTAAAATGGTGGCTGCATCCCAAATATTTACCAAATATTTATTTATAAAAGTGGCATTATATTGTTAGTATTATTTCTTATATTAAGAAATTACTGTATTTTTACTTTGGGATATGTATTCCCAGATATGTATTGCATTTACTGGGGAAACACTGAACCAATGATAACTGACACTGCTCTTTATATTGTAATATGATGCTTTAACAGTGCTAAATGTGTCTTTCAGAATGCAATGAAAAATTACCAGAGCACATAATGTTTGAGTCCTACTTGTACAGTTAAGAGTTAAGATCACTCTTATCTGTAGTTGTTTTTTTTATGTACGTTCTATTTCAGTATGCTTTGCTGTGTATAATATAATCCACTATCCTATCATACACATTTGTTATTTTAAAGGATTTATTGAATGACCATAAATATAACAGCAATCTTCTTTTGGTTATTTTGGTTTAAAAAAAAGTTTTTTTTAAGATTTTGTGCGTTCTCTCCTTAAAGGGATAGTTCACTTTGGTATAACCCAAGTAATTCTGTGGAGCTTACCCATTTGCATAGCGAGAACGCTAGCAACCTGAAAACAGCTTATTAGCTCACAAAAACAGATACCTTTAATAAGAAAAAATATTGCATTGATGTATTATCCCCAGTCGTTAGTTTGAGGAACTATTATCGAGAAAGTCCCGAAAATGATTAGAAGTGAATTGGGAGCCTGACAACCAGCAGGGGCAGCTGATGTTGCCAGTATTCAAGCTATGCAGATATAAGTACTGTCCACAAAACTATTAATGTTTTAGGAAAGTGAAAAAACGCTTGAAGAGGACTGCCTTTGTACAGGTGTACACAGAGACCGGTTGGATGTTATTGATAGAAAACAAGTCTGCCAAAGATTGGTGGTATAAGTGACATAGCATACGTTTTTGAATTGTTCTCATAAAAGCTAACGCAAGGGCAAGGTGACATGAGGTCTACTTGCCTGTGGGTTTTTATGACAGAGTTGGTTTTTTTCCTGTAGTATACAAATAATAAATAATAATAAAATATATAAAAAATCACTGTTGCTCAGTGTTCAGATGGTTCCAAAGACAATTTTTTACTCTCATAAGCAGTCATCCTCAGAAAAAGTAGGTCTATATTTTGTGTACAGTTCCTACTAGTTAAAATGACTAGGTAAAGTTATTGGTACAATTACAGTTAAAGAAAATAAAAGATTTGTAAAAATTTGTATTTTTCTTTTTCCTAACTGCACTAACCCTCCATCCCAGTTCAATTGAGTTGACTTGATTTAGAGGTCTTCTTTGCACATAAAAATCCTTTACAGAGAACAAGCACTTCACATTTCAGGACATTTGTATGTGGACTTAGCTGTGGTGCACACTGTACTCAAGGGTACCGTGAGACATTGTCAAATAGCCTACCGACATGTTGCTAAGAACTGACTTGAGAAAGAAGTGGCCCTTCTGAGAGAAGTGGCAGTTGGAAAGCAGCAGTTGGACAGTGAATTGATTGACAGGCCAGGCCAGTCAACAGTAGGAATAGCTACTTATGTTACTAAAGTTATAAAATTACTCCCATGCTTTAGACAGTTCCGCTTTCGCCATTTTAACCGAGTTTAACGTTAGCTACCTTGCTAACAACGGACAGACCGAGAGTAGGCCTATGTTTTGTTAGTACTGCAGACGGCTGTGAAATGAATACGCACTGAAGTAATAAAATACACCCACGCTTTACAGAGTTCCGCTTTCGGCATTTTGACAGTTTGACGTTAGCTACATTGCTAATGACACGACAGAACGCGTGTATAATGCTAATACTGTAGACGGCTGTGAAATTAATAAGCACTAAAATAAAATACACCCACGCTTTAGACAGTTCCGCTTTCGCCATTTTAACAGAATTTAACGTTAGCGACCTTGCTAATGACTCATCGGATGCACACGCAAAATGACATACAGAAGTGCCCTCGTTTAAAACAGCAAAATTTAGCTGTTCCTATGTCTCCTGCTACACTAGGACCTCACTGGCAAGCGCATCTGCCTGCGACACTTTTGTATGTGTGTGTCACAGATCAGGTTCAAATTTCCCCTCGGACTCATTGAAAACCTCTCACTCATTACACTGCCTTGCTGGGTAACTAAAAATAAAAATTACACTATTTATTTTGCATCTGTATAATCTTTGGTGGAAACTCATTCATATTTGTGAAATAAAAATAAAATACACCCACACTTTAGACAGTTCCACTTTCGCCATTTTCACCGAGTTTAACTTTTAGCTACTTTGCTAACGACACAACGGATCGCGTGTATTAGTACTGCAGACGGCTGTGAAATTAATAAGCACTAAAATCAGCGTTAATGCCAAGTTGCTCCATCCTCGACCTGTACAGATCAGCCAGATCAGCCATCTTGAAGACTGGTGCAGTGCTGTCATCAAAGCGTGCTTCCTCAATGTACATGACAACTTCAGCTAAAGCAATTCCTGATATCACTTTTTCCTTGTCAGTTCCCCCCATTTCTTGAGTTTTGTGTTTTCTGGCACGGTTGTAGAGGCCCACCAAGCATTTATTGTGATATTTGGATTCAAGTGCAACCATATCTCCTGCACTAAGTCGAGCCAGCAGTTCTGTGTCCTCTAAGAGCCCTGCACATGCCCGAACTTGGTTGTCTAGCTGAAATGTTGCTGCCTCATGTAAACCATCAGTGCCAGCTGGCTTGCAACAGAAAAAGCAGAGTGCTTTCTGTGCTGGTTTCTCAGTGCTAGAAGTACGTCCCCTGGTGCGTTTACTTGGGCTTGCAATGGTGTCATTGTTGCCTGTACTGCTAGATTTCTTCAGAGCTCTCTTCTCGGGCCGCTGAACCTTTGTCTTGTTGAATGCCAGCCTGCACGATTGATGCCACCGAGCTTTGTTGACAACCAGAGCAGCTTCAAGCCCCTCACCTTCATCTAGTTTCTCTATCTGTATATTTTTGGGTAGTTCATTCAGTTCATTCATTTTCAGGAGACTTTCAGCTAACGACGTGTATGCACTCCCAGCTTCCTTCCTCTTCGTCAGCATCGGGTCGGTCAGCATCTCATTATGGTCTTGTTGGCAGATGACACACAGTGCCCAGTTTATCTTGTTTGCAGGCTGTGAATTAGAAAATGTCCAGTGTGTTGGACACCCTGTGTCTTTTAGCAGAAACCTTTTTGACATAGTCTGTGTCTGAAATAGACTAAAGATGCATAGTCAAAATATCATCAAAGTACCTTTATTTTAGTTTTTATTTTTAATTGCAATACAGTATGTATGGTCCAAGGAAGATTTTTTTTGATGTATTTATTTCAAATAAAAATAGATTTTAACTTAATTTAAACATATTCAATTAGAATATAGAACAACACATAAATAACAAATTTTAGCACAATTGAACTTTTTCATCAACTATTTTACCCCATTTTAGGTAATTAATAGAATTATTATTATAATACATTAAGCAGATTACAGAAAATAAAATGATAGAACTGACACTAGTAGCACTGTTGCATCCGTCCCACACTCACAGGACATAAGTGCAAGTTTCAAACCGCATTTCTTGGAACAAACTTATAATTGAACAAAGACCCAAACGAATGTCTCTTTTTAGTGAACAGAGCCAATATAGCCGGCTTCTCGGAATGACCATTTTGTCTCTGTACTTCTGCCATGTGAAATAACTTCATGCTTTTTAAGTCACTTTTTATGGCCTTCACTCAGCCAGAACAGGCTCTGAGAAATGGTATTTCCCCCTGTTGTCAATGCAAGGACAGATGTATTTATATTATAATTCTTATTTTCCTCTAGTGCCTGGTCGCGATGCTTCAGACAGTGGAGACAGTGGAGACTGGAGAATAAATTGTCCAAGTTATGTAACGTCCGTAGCAGTCACGTCCGTAGCGCTTAAATAGAATACAAAAAATACGATCAAAGAGACCAATTATAGATAATATATCACCTTAATAAAAGGTAGCTTTGCATAGGAAGTTTCAGTATGATTATTATTATTATGATTATTTATAATGCCTGATTTACAGAAATGGATCCAATGGGATAGGAAAGTTTGACCAACCGCTGGTGGCCATTTTGAAAAATGGCTGCCACGGCCATGGCCCAATATCCAGTTTTGTTCCCAATATATCTATCAACACATCTGCCAAATTTGATGCTTTTATCACAAAATGAACAATTGTTATGATATTTTGATCTATGCCGCCCCACTAAGTGTGGTGTTACCTTTATTCTGAAATATTAGAACCCTCTGGTGTTCAATAAATGGGATTATGATTATTATCATACATAGGAGACAGGCATTAGGATTGTTAAAATTTATTTTAGGGAGGTCTCAGGAGTGCATTTGTTGAATTCTTGCTAATTTTCTGACCAATGTTTTGTTGTTAAGACCATTGAAAGCTTAATTTTTGCCATTTTGGGCTTGGCCCATTTTTTTGCCCAGGAGTGTAGATAATTCAACAAATGTTGAATCCCTGTTTCGGGCAGCAGTGTAGTATAATGGGTAAGGAACTGGCCTTGTAACCTAAAGGTCACAGGTTCAGTTCCCGGGTAGGACACTGCCGTTGTACACTTGAGCAAGGTGCTTGACCTACATTGCTTCAGTGTACTGTATATCCAGCTGTTTAAATGTGTATGTAAAAAAAGTTGTGCAAGTCGCTCTGGATAAGAGCGTCTAATAAAAAGCCTGTAATGTAATGTTTTCCAATGAAAAAACTGACCACTAATTTAAAGGAAACCACAAAAACCTACAGACACAGTAATCCTCCAACTCCAGGAGCATGAGCTCTGTGGTTTAATCTGAACCAAAGAGCAAAAATCAAAACGCTGATGCAAATCGTCGTCACCAAATGAACAGCCGCACGCGCTCAGTTATGGAGCAGAAAGCAAAGGTTTATTGTAAAAATACAGTGGAGGCAGAGTTCAGTAACAACTTTAAGTCCTGACGAGAGGACAGGACAGGACCACTGACCACAGGGAGCCACGGAGCGTGAGCACGCCGCGAGAGAGCGCTACGTGGAGCGAGGCTCTTCCGCAGGCGGGGAGGCGGGAGTGTCGCTGGGTAACAGACAGGAGTGCCGATGAAAGAAACGACGAAATTTTAAAACATTTTAAAAAAAACACACAGACTGAAAAACCACGATCCGCAGTACCGATCCAAGGACGATACAAAATAAGTTAGCGATACTTAAAACTGGAGTCTTAAAAGCACTACACACTGTTCACACACAACAGACAACGGGTTTGCAGCAGCACAACGGCAAGTGCAGCGGCACTAACAGCGTCTGTCTGAAGAGCAGTTTCAAGTCCAGTCCTCATACTTCCAAGATTGCTCAATGTTCCACGTCCCATCTTCTCTCCTCGTTAGTTTTGTTTTGTTGTTGATGTTGTTTCTTTTTGTGCGTATGTGCGTTAAGTCTCTTCTCATCTGACTTTTGATCACCCTCTCGTATTGGTCGACAGTACATTTTACTTAGTGGTACATAATCCATTTTTTTCTCCAGCTCATTTGCACACATACATATGATATGTACATCCCTACACAGCTTAAAACACGGGGGTCAGCACAAACCCTTTTACGTGACATTGCTAAAAAGCACCTCAGGTTAAATATATATGTTCATAAATAAAGTTATCCAAAAAGTTATCTTATTCAAGTTCTGACAACATCATAGTTTTCAGAAAAGAAGACAAAACCTTCAATAATGGATAGTAACCCCGGCGATGCTGACACTCATTGTCGAAAAACACTTCTGCATTCAAACCTGCGACGTTTGAACATCAAAAATCATCTGATAAATTACTGCACTTCTGTCTGTCCTTTGTATATATACTTTTTATAAAATTAAACTGCATATGGGTTCTTGTTAAAAATGTAAATTTAAGGGGAAAATACAGCTGTTTGTGTAACACCAGTGTAATACAGTACTACCATTGCTGCATAAATGCACTCATTGTGCAATTTCACATTAACGTTTTGTTTGTCTGTTTTAGTTGCACTTTAGTGCTTTCCTATAGCGTAGAGACAGCGTCCTGTCCTGTTATTTCATGGAGTAATGAGTGAATAAGAAATGATTTGCGCTGTACAGTTCAGAAAAAATACATATTTACACTGAAACGGAAACCTATTTCCCCACTGCACGGAGAGCAGGCGTGGAGACTTGCTAACACCTATCCCTTTTTAAAGTTAACGAGGAGAATGAAACGGACGGCAGTTGCAGTCCAACTGCCTCCAAGACACACAGAACCCGCCCATCTCAGCCACTCAGCCAATCAGTGAAAGTGCAGTGGTGGGCGGAGCTGGGAGTCCAGAAGTTCCAATCCTTTGTAGTGATTAGTGAAGCTGGCCTTGACTGACAGGTGACCTTCACAGACAGAACAGCTAAATCACCAACGGCGCCCAGTCAGACTTCGTCCTTCCGTACTGCACCCGGAAGAGGACGGGTAATCAGGGGGAACGAGCGGGAAGAATCAAGGAAGAGCGGGAAGGAGTGGAGAAAAAGAAGGGAGAAGACATTTTCAGTATGAAAATAACAGAACTGCACTATGCGTAATGAAGCCCTGCTGGAGGCACACGGTACACACCTGAATGTCCGTGAGCACCTGGTAGAATCGTTTGGCCAGGTCTGGACCGTTCTTCATGGTCGGAATTTCATAGGTCTTTAAAACAAAGATTGAAAGAAAACGTAGGATTAACACGACAGGAACGGACAGGAAGTGGTGAAGACGGGCACTGCGCATGGGCGGCGGTTGAGGCAAACCCCGCCCCCCTTCCCTGTAAAGATCAAAAGGCGCAACCCAAATCCAATCTCTTTCGCCCACTTTTGATATGTCAATGGCCACACCGAACAAATAAAGGCCTTTCAAACCGAATTCTCCCTCCGCAATCAGGAGTGCCCTGGGACCGTGGAAAGCAAGTCCATTTTCACTGCACCTTAATTACGCCCATTTTAACTTCTTCTAAACGAGAAGCATCCTTCTCTTTCAAAACCAACCCTGCTGTCCAACTCATTTATTGCTGTATACATCTATACATGTACATGAATTAAAACAATGTAAAAACAAGATGGACAGGATTCCGTGCCTTGGGGTACATAAAGGCTAGCCATTAACTATGCATTATTGTTATTATAATTATTATTATTATTATGATGATGATGATAATGATGATGATGATGATGATGATGATGAGGGCAGCCAGTACCTTTCCTTTGTAGAGCAGGCTTCCGACGGGGCAGACGACGCAGGCGGTTCCAGACCCGAACACCTCCAGAACCCGGCCAGCGTCCAAAGCCTGCAGCAGCTCCTTCATGTCCAGGGTGCGCTCCGTCACTTTAAACTCGCCCTGCGGGAGAGGGGCACACGTCGTCACGCCGACGGTCGCCAGGGGCAACAGCGTCAACGTCACCGCCTAGGACTTCAAACAGCGGGCGGCCTCTGTCAGGCCCACCTCGTTTCTACTCCTCCACCCTCTCCCTCCTCTCTCCCCCCTCCCCTTTCTCTCACCCTCCCTCCCTCCCTCTCTCTCACCCTCCCTTACTTCCTCTTCCTCCCTTTCTCCCCCTCCTCCCTCTATCCCCCTCATCCCCTCTCTCTCTCCCTCCCTCCCTCTCTTCCCCTCCTCCCCTCTCTCTCACCCATTCTCGGGCCAAATCCAGCAGAGATTGCCTGGTGACTCCCGGGAGTATAATTCCGTCCAGAGGTGGAGTGATCAACTCTTTCTCTACACGGACAGACAGGCAGACATGATTCAAACAGTATACACACAGCCCCTCTAGAAGGACAGACAGACAGACACGATTCAAACAGTATACACACAGCCCCTCTAGAAGGACAGACAGACAGACACGATTCAAACAGTATACACACAGCCTCTCTAGAAGGACAGACATGCAGACAAGTTTCACTTTATACTGACAAGTGACTCCAAATAAACATAAATCAATACTGCTCACACAGAGAGGCTGACAAGTTTCAAACAATACACACATGCATTCATTCAGTAGTACAGAACAACTCAATTTATACATTATACAAAACAAAAAAATACACAATCATTACATTGTTCACACTGTATGTACACCCACAATGTAACTAAACAGGGACACAAAGTTCTCTGTACACTCAGATACCCAAACTATTTCAAACATATTTGTTCACACAAACATGAAGAGAAGCGACAGGCACATAGGGTGGGTGTGCTTCTCAGCACGAAAAAAAAATAGAAATTTTTGTTTGTGCTTTTGTTAACGTATTGTTAAAATTTGGTGAGCATCTTAATATTTCTGCGGTTTGGCCTTCATCAGAACAGAGTCTGACAGCTCCTGTACACTGTAAAAAAAAACATACATACACACACACATGCACACTATGTATGTACGTATATATGTCTGTATGTATATATGTCTGTGTGTATGTATGTATATATGTATGTATGCACAACCAGGAGGGGGAGACAAAGCATGTTGAAAATGTTGTCAAGGGAACATGTATGAAGGGAACGGCAAAAAGTGTGGCACACTGCACAGAGTGGGTGGGGTGGGGGGGGGGGTTTTACTACACACAGAGAAAGTGGGCGGGTTCTCACTGCACACACACACAGAGTGGGCGGGGTCACTGCACACAGAGTGGGCGGGGCCTCTGCACACAGAGGTGCGGTTTACTCGCCCTCACCTCCTTTCTTGGTGGTCCAGTAGATGAAGAGGTTCATGGTGCCCACCTCGGTGATCTCCTCGCGGTCTCCGTACAGCCACAGCACCTGCTGGCAGCCCTGCTTCACCGCCTCGCTTTGCACCGCGATCGTCGGCCCATAGTTCCTGAGCGGGAGAGAGAGAGAGAGAGACGCACGAAAAGAACAGCCAGAAAAAGAGGGAGAAAGGGACAGTAGGTGGTCACCACAGAGACAGAAACCCAACATTCTCAGTCTAGATTTACTTAAATAACCACCCTCCTCCCCCCATTATATTGCAGGTTTGTTTAAAAGCATGGCAATGGTGGTTATATTTAGTTGTGCTAAACGCACCTTCTGCCCGTCGCTAAAAGCTTCAGCTAAATGCTAAATGCTAAACTAAGTGCAACTCTGAAAAACTTAATCCAGAGCTCAGGACAGAAAAAAAGAGACTCCCTGTCAGAGATGTCCAACAACAAGGACGGAATTCCACCACATAACAAACAACCATCATTTTCAGTCTAGTGGAAAAGTAGCCATTTTGTTACTCTTTAAAAATAATTTCCATATTAAAATGTCCGATTCTGTAAAATTAATACTTAGTGAACGTGTGTATATAACATGAATCAATAATAACGTTACGATGTGAGCATAAACCGGTGATAACATAAACTGGTCAAAACAACTGAGTTAACTTTCAGAGCAACCATTTTACGTCATCTACCCAAAGTGCATTGTGCGTCTAAAATATTGGCGACCTCCATAGTTCAAAATTTCTATTAAAGGCTGGGGTTTTTATAAATAACTGAAATCTTTTGTGTGGTTTTCACAACACATTTCCATAGTTGAGGGCATTTACAACATATTAAGCCCTACAAGTCTTAACAGGCGGGGTTCCCTTTAAGCGGCCCCAAATCTTTCTCCATGCTCTTCTATACAGCGTACCTAGACCACATCCACCCTTTCTCTCCTGATCCTGGTTGGGTGGTCCCCGTCGATACAGCCAATCAGAACTCTTACTTCAGCTAACTTTTGAGGAATTCTCCAACCCGTCAGTCTGCATTTCTGTTCCTGCTGTAATTTTCACCTCTCAGGAGTCAACATGAAAAGGCCACTGGATTGGTGGACGAGGGGAGCCCAAACAGGCTGGGGCCTGTCCAAAACACAGCCGTCAGCTTCTTGGCTCTCACCCACAGGCCCCGGAATACTGTCTCCTGTCCCAAGAGCACTGCACAGCTCAACACCCCGCTGCACCAGAACCCCCTGCCTGCCAAGATCACTAATTCGGCAACGGGGGAGACTAGACAAGGCAGTTGAGTTCTAACCCATAAACTCCCAGCCACACACCCCCCCATTCATGCGGGGATTCGATTCCCCACCATAGAAATTTCTGTACTGAGATCCCACCCCTGCTGTGATATGACTTGAATCAAGCTAGGATGCAACGAGCTAAGCGTGGACAACAGTTAGACAGCCGGTTAGCTAGACAGCTAGCAGTGACACCAGGATGGAACTAGCTATCGTTATCCCCGGTAACAATCGCTGGCTTGCAATTTACAAAACTGCAGCATTCACAATAGAAAAAGAAACGTTAAAATACTCCTTGTCCAATTTTGCTAGTTTTAGTCCGCAGTATTGCTCTATGGTCCTGACCACGTCAGACCTCTGGAAGTTTGAGATAAAGTCTGAGAGATCTGCGAGACTAGTGGAATAGCATCTGGGCACTGGTTAGCAGAAGTGCTGAAGCGCTACATGCCGTAGTCTTCATGGGGGAGTGAACCGCCCCCCATCGGTCAGGAAACACACACAACCTGCTTGTCTCTGGCACAGTCGAATAAAGACAGGAGTATATGAGTCAGGGAAATCAGGCTGCAGTATTACCAGCTCTACTGCCAGGAAAAAAAGTGTTTTGAATGCAGAATTTTTAATTACTTCACTTGTAGTTACACCTTGTGCAATATTTTGGTTGATTGCATCAATTTGAGTTGTCGTTCTACGGCAGGTACGCACTTAATTGTTTGTTATTAATTGAGCCTCTACGTTGTTCTTTTGAAATTATGCATTCAAATTGACCCACAAGTGTGTGGACCACCATCTTGACCGTCTGGCTAGAAAGAACTGACCCAAGACAGCCATTTTGGGCACCCCTTATCAAAACGTGGTGCCTTAGGCCCTGTGGCACCCAAGAAACTTCCAGATAAGCAGTATGTGCCAAAGCATAATACAGTGGTTCTCAAACTCGGTCCTGGGGGACCCCTGTGACTGTGACAATTCACATTCATCATTTGACCTCAAATCCAAATATCTTAAAATAAAAAATTTCACGGTACCGCTGCCATACTTTCGGAGGTCACTGTAAATGTAGCTAGCAGTCACACAATAATCTATGAGCACTTTCATGCACTGAAAACGAAATTCCGGAAAGGCAAGTTTTTCCAGGTTGCCATGCAACCTGTCAACTCTCCGGATTAGTATTTGCATTTTGGGAGGTGTGCAAACCTGCTTTTCAGAATACATTTCTCCTGGGAAAAGGGGACATGGCTTGGTTTAACACCTAACCTTTCTCTACTACCAGGTAGCAAAAACGCACCGTGGACCTAACTAGCCAAAATGTTTTCTTTAGGTGTTTGTTGAGATTGCATTGACATGAAGCCATGAAGCTAGCCCATCATACAAATGGGTGCGAGGCATGATGAGGAATTTCGGTGCATGCACAGAAACTGGATACTGGAACATGTAGCAACACGTGTTTTGGTAAATAGCAGGTAAACAGACCGTCACACGTAGAACGATGCAAAGGAAAAGCGGGTCTATTTTAAAGACACGATACATGTCAACATAAACTCCCGATTTCAGAAACGTATATTATTTGTTTGTTTTTGTTTTAATGCAATTGATAAATATTGGTACATGTCAACATTCATTAAACGGTATTTTTTGTGAATTGGGCCTTAGTGTCTATGTCTGTGTACTTGGGGGGGGGGGGGGGGGGGGGGGGGCGGGCATGGTTGCTCATATGGGTGCGCCTATGGCAAGCCATTTTAGCTTTAATTAATTTCTAGAGGATATCGCAAATTCAAATTCTAACTAGTTAGAATGCTAAAATTGGAATTTTTGATATCAATAATAGAATTTTAACTAGTTTTAATTAGAATGTCCAATTTTAACTAGTTAAAATTCAATTCTTGATATCAAAAATGAAAGGTCCCATTGAAATGAATGGGGAAAACGCTTGAATTATAACTAGTTACAATTGAATTTCTGATAACAAGAATTTGCATTCTAACTACTTAGAATTGTATTTGCGATATCCTCTAGAAATGAATTAAAGCTAAAATGGCTTGCCATATGCGCCACACCCACGACACCCCTGCTAATTCGGCGTCTGACTCATGCATGCCAAGTAGCACTGCTGCATACGCACAAACTCCGGTTCATCCTGACAATAAATGTTATCCTGACAGATACAGCTGGATTGCTTGACCCCTCCTTTGTAAAGGGCAACAGGTTTATGCAAATGCATGGACAGACGAGTGACCTGCTTATCTGCTTATTGGTCACCGGTCTGTCTGAGTTTACCATGTGAGAACCTGTCCAGACTGTATTTACGGCTACACGGGAAAACAGAGACAGCACAGCTAAATGCGGAGGTAAACACTAACGACCCTTAGATAGGCACCAAGCCAAAAAGCCATCTGTTTATCCAATCGGCAGCCAGAGATAAGGCCCGATAATCAGATGACGTTAGTGGGCGCGGTTTTCATCAACGCCATATTCACAGTTCGTTGACTTTATTAGGCCTACGGGGCTGCAAGGGAGCGATTGTAGAGAACGGATTCAAAAAAATTTGGCAGAGGATGCAGTTCAGATGCGACTAAAACAATACTCCAAACCTCCAGTTATGTCTTCAAAACTATGATTGTGATTTCAGAAATATAGAGAATGCCAGAGATTTGGCACACAGTACAGTATAACAACTCAAAAGACACCTCCATTTCCTGTTAGGATAGGAAGTTATATTACAGTTGTATAATGAATTCAAATGGTCTTCTGCTTGTACAGAGGACATATTCGGGCTTGACACAAGAAACAAAGCTCACACCAATTATACCAAGGGTAAGACTGTTGGGTTTTTGGATGGAGTTTCCCTTTAAGCAAATCTAGCCATTTATATCAAAGTTAACAACATGGGCAACTGAACAGTATTACTTAAGTACTAATGAACCCCTCCATCAAAAGGCTACAACAGGGAGATGCTGGAGCCTGGAGGACACCAGGAGGTGGCAGTGTTGGGAGATCAGTGCTAATCTATGGCAACCTCTTTGTTGTGAGGTAGAAATTGAGGTACACAAAGGTAATGATCTAAACGTAACAATGGAGTTTACACTATTAAGATAAATGAACGTAATCACACACTGCATTAATATCACAAATTTGATATGTCAGTACAGTAGCCTGGCCTTTTTGACAGTTAAATGTGACATGTGCCAACACATAACCTAGGGATGTGCTTTACTGTTAAACTACACACCAGTTACTCCTAATAAATCATCATCTTGTATAGGCAGGGTGCCAACTGAGGACGGCAATTCAAGACAACTCTGTCAAGCACCCATAATGCAATGCGCACTAAAAACCTAGAAGCAATTAGAAGATTACAACATAAATCTGACAGACAGACAGTAAGTTTCATTTCCTACAGCTCTGGAAATACAGCTTCACGGGAAAATCGTTGAGCGAAACCTGAAAAGAGCTGAGCATTACCTTTTATTCGGACTCTGAGAATGACGCCGCACGGTGTAACAGAGACCAATGCGGAGATGTTTACTCACCCCCCCATCTTGTACTCCCCGACGCCCCCCCTCCAGGCCCGGACGAAGCTGGGGTCCGCCAGCAGGGACACGGGGTTGAAGGCCCCCGTGGCGAAGTAGGGCCCCACGGGGCCCAAGATCACGTAGAGCAGGGCGTGGCCGGCCCGTGTCACCCCCAGGGAAGGCTGCGAGAGAAGAGGGCGGAGTCAGCTCAACTGAAAACCGCACGCTGGCACACTGTTCCCGCCATGTTTCTTACAGTACATTCCGCACTGATAGCGTCATTATTACAGAGAGGTGTGAGCACATTCCACTGTCAGGCCAGGTGTTAGAGAGGGTTCAGTAGAGGGTTCAGTAGCGGGTTCATTAGCGGTTTCAGTAGTGGGTTCAGTAGAGGGTTCATTAGTGGGTTCAGTTGAGGGTTCATTACTGGGTTCAGTTGAGGGGTCATTAGCGGGTTCAGTAGTGGGCTCAGTAGAGGGTTCATTAGAGGGTTCATTAGTGGGCTCAGTAGAGGGTTCATTAGAGGGTTCAGTTGAGGGTTCAGTAGTGGGCTCAGTAGAGGGTTCATTAGAGGGTTCAGTTGAGGGTTCATTAGTGGGTTCAGTAGTGGGCTCAGTAGAGGGTTCATTAGTGGGTTCAGTAGAGAGTTCAGTAGAGGGTTCAGTAGTAGGTTCAGTAGTGGGTTCAGTAAAGAGTTCAGTAGAGAGTTCAGTAGAGGGTTCAGTAGTGGGTTCATTAGCTGGTTCATTAGTGGGTTCAGCAGCAGGTTGAACAGCAACTGAGTTGAGCAGTGGGTAAAGCGGCGGGTGCAGTAGCGGGTAGAGCGGCAGGTTTGGCGCTTACTCCCCCTTCTCACCTCAATGCCGATGAAGGTGGGTCGGATGTAGAGGCTGGCGTCGGTGGAGTACGGGACCCACTCCTGATCCAGCTCCACCAGCTTCCGGATGCACTCCAGCATCTCCGCCTTATCAAAGAGCTGCACAGAGAGAGACCGCCCAGGATCACACGCAAGCACATACACACACATGCACATGTACATACGCACATGCACACACATACACACGTATATACACACATGCACATGTACATACGCACATGCACACACATACACACACACCTTAGCTGAGGGTAGAGGCCTAAAATTCTTTGGACATTCTTTTGGGATCTTTTGCGACTCCCTGGATGAGTTGTCACTGTGCCCTTGGATAATTTGCCATTGTTCCAAGTGTTCTTCATTTGGAGATAACGGCTCCCACTATGGAATCAGTGGAGTCACAGAGCCTTAGAAATGGCTTTGTTACCCTTTCCATACTGATGTATTTCAACAAATTTTTCCTCATCTCTTCAGAGCCAAATCGAGAAAAAAAAAATGTGTCTTTGTCCCAAACATTATGGAGCTCACTGTACATGCACATACACACACACATAAACACACACGCGTATACGGCACCGTGCAAAAGTCAGAGGCCACCCTTTCTTTTATTCACTGTCCAGAGAAAGCAGACATGAAGTGAAAGTTATTTATTTTTCAGTCAGAAAATAATGCAGTAAACATGTTATTTAACATGAAACTACACAGAAACCTCCACAACGATGCACATCATATAATCTTTCAGTATGTAGTGCGTCCACTCTTGGATCAGTCAGAATCCCAAACATATGCGCTGATGTTGAGGTCTGGACTCTGCAGTGGTCATTCCCATGTTCTGTGAACACCAGCAGCTCGATCTTCTTTTTAAAATGTATTATACAAAATAAAATGTACATCAAAATGACTTACAAAACATAAATAACAGCAGACAGAAATCATTTAAAATGGAATAATGCAAAGTTAAAATGAGCACTTATCAGGAGGGGGGGTGGGGGTAGAGGTCAGAAAGTCAGATTACCAGTTCGTTCTTCGGCTATAAGCTTCTCAATATTTAAATAACAGGTCTTCTATTATTCCAGTTCCGGGGCTACACTGGCTTTCCAATTTTTTAATACATTTTTTTCAACACTATGGAAGAAAATATAAGCTTTGACCAGAATTTAGTTTAGCCATGAAGTATGTTTTAATTCATGTAAAAACATAACAAGAAAAAACTAAATCTGCAAGGCTGCTAAGGTGTGTTTGGAAAGCTGCTTGATTGTATTTTAGAGTCACTTTTGAAGACAAAGGCTTCTAACATAACTTCTCAATAGCTTTTGTTAGGAGGACACGGCTGTAACTGGTTTGTTGATTGGAAGGATGGAGGTCTTAAAGTGGTAGTAGGGTGCACAAAAGAAAGAGTGAACAAATACTGACAGATCTGATATTATATATGGGTGATGGAGGCTTTTCTGCATTTTTGTTAAATATACGTTTCCCGCATTATTGTCTGACACTGAAAATAAAAAATGTGAACTGAATTCCCGAAAAATTGAACTGACTGGAAACTGAATATATGAAAGGGTGGTCTTTCACTTTTGCACAGTGCTGTACATTCACACACAGGCACATACGCACATACTGTACATACACACATTCAAATATACGCACACACAAATATGCACACACATGCATATGCACACATATATATATACACACACATGTAAATACACACACACACACACGCACCTGTTCCTACACACACACACACACACTCACACGCATGCACACACCACAGTGAAGTGGAAACACCAGTGCAGCATGCTGGGATCTGTACAGCAGAGCACTGTGCACTGCTGGCTCGTGTGTCCTGTCAGAACACACAAGCAAACAGCCCAGCGCTCGGTATCACGCGTGCTGCGCGCTACCGCAGCACAAAACAGGGCCGCTCTGTGCCGTTTGTCACGAGGCACTGAGGGCCAATCAGCAGAGAGACGCTAAAGTGCATTTGGCAGCACTGTATTACAGCACCACACGCTAATGAGAGAAACAGGGGTGTTGGGGGGAGGAGGAGGGGGGGGGGTGTAGGGAGGCAGCTGTCGGGGAGGTGTGCAGAAGAGGCTGAAGTGTGTTTGGCGGTAAGGGCTTCCTTCAGCGGTGTGACGGGAGACGGGCGGAGGGGACGGGCGGAGGAAGGGTCCCACTCACGGGCAGGCAGCTCCGCTCCGCGCTCCGGAACATTCTCTGCATGTTCAGCATGGGCCTGAAGAGGCGGATGTGGTTGTCCACTCCCCGGAAGGCCTTCATCCCTTCAAAGAGCTGAGATTTAACACGACACATCAGGGCACGGCCTACACAGCTGCAGGGGCTGCTGGGATTTGTAGTTACTCAACGATCAATTAAAGCAACAAATTACACATTTGACTTCAGCCGGGTACTTGGACACAAACTGGTTGCTAACTTCAATAAACAGATTATGGCCATTCAAACCACTTAAAAAGGGCTGCAATACCAATTAAAATGAGTCTTTTTCAGACTCCAATCCTACAGATATTACATTTTTCATAATGAGGCTTCAGGCCTATCAAAATATGAAAATATGAGGGCCATATATGATCATTGTCCAGTTATTTTTGGTCCCCTAAAATGGGGGGGGGGGGGTACATATAAAAAATTCTTACATGGATCACCCAATAAGGATGTAAATACCCTCAAATTACAGCTGACAGTCTGCACTTTAACCTCATATTCACTGTTTCATTTCAAATTCAGTGTGCAGTGACTATGAGATGGAGACTCCAGAACACAGCACCATTTGAACCGTCCTGTCCTGTCCCCGCCCCAGCCCCGGCCCCTCCCCTCCCCTCCCTCACCTCTATGGAGTAGTGCAGAGCAGAGGAGGCGGGGTGCAGGGAGAGATTTTGGAAAGGTTTTATCTGGGGCGGCTCCCAGCCTCCTTTCTCTGACCAGTTGATGGTCAGCATGTGGTCGGAGAACTGCTTCCCAAACACCAGCGTGGAGGGGTCGGGTTTGGGCCTCATCACTCCACTGCGCTCGATCGTCAGTTCTGACGCCTGGGGGGGGGGGGAGTGAATGAGAGAGAGTGAACAAGCGAGTGAGTGAGTGAGTGAGTGAGAAAGAGAGAGAAAGCAAGCAAGAGAGCGAGAGAGAGGGAGTGAGAAAGACAGAGACTTGACATTTTATTCATCAGTTCAAAACATAATTCCTCAAATATAAGAGCCATCCTCAAAAATTCATAGCCAATTTTCCTTCTCCTCTGATGCTTACACAAGCAATCCTGTAAGCATCAGTTAGTTCTAAATACTGTGACATTATTCATTAACAAATAATACATATATTCCAGTTTATCCCTTGAGCGAATCAACAACCACTTCACAACATCAGTTGGGCCAGTGTTTTCTATATGGTGTTTTCTTCTGTTCCAAATTGCCACACTGGCTAGCTCAAACACAAAGTTTGCCAGTTCTACTTTAGCACATACTGCTCATGTGTACTTTAGACAATAGATAAACATTGATTTTTCAAAAGCAACACTGACTGTTTCAGAAGTGACTGACAACACTACAGAGCTGTGAGCCTGTGACAGTCTGAAAGGTATTTTTTACAGTCTACTCACTTTGGCAAAAACACACTCTGAGTGAATTCTGGGATACGCTCTATGCCAGAACCTGCCAGTGGAAATAATGCAGTGCAGGACCCTCCACTGCAGGTCCCCTGACCTTTGGGCAGTGGGGGGCTATAGGCTGTCCTCCATGCAGGAAACAGTTCTGTGCCCCCACCCCCCCTTCCAAAGAACGGTCTGCCCACTTAGACCTGGGTAGAGTCTACACAGCAGCTTCAGAGAGAGAAGGGGGGGGAGAGAGAGAGAGAGAGAGAGAGAGAGAAAGAGGGAGAGAGGAGAGAGAGAGAGAGAGGAGCGGGAGGGGCAGACTGAGAGGACGAGAGAGAGGAGAAGGAGGGAGAGAGGAAGAGAGAGAGAGGAGTGGGAGGGGCAGACGGAGAGGACGAGAGAGAGGAGAAGGAGGGAGAGAGGAAGAGAGAGAGGAGTGGGAGGGGCAGAGGGAACAGAAGAAAGAGAGAGAAGAGAGGAGAGGGAGGGACAGAGGGAGGAGTAGGAGGGGCAGAGAGAGGGAGAGAGAAGAGAGGGAAAGGAGAGGGAAGAAGAGAGAGAGAAAGGGGAGAGAGGAGAGGGAGGGAGAAAGAGAAAGGGGGAGAGAGAGAAAGAGAGAAATGGGGAGAGGGAGAGTGAGAGACAGAGAGAGGGAAAGGGGGAGAGGGAGAGAGACGGGGACAGAAAAGGGCAGAGAGGGGGAGAGCAGGAGATAAGCCGTTCTGTCACACACCAGCACAGACAGCGGAAGCTGTTGCGGGGGTGGCGAACGACAACTGCAAGGCCACCCATGCATTCTAACAGTACCCAGACTGAGCCTGAGGGCCCAGATCCTGTCTGTGCGCAGGCAGTAAATCTTTAACACGCAGCCTGCCTTTGAGGTGTGCAGGAACAGGAAGCCGGTCAAATAACAATTAGCTTTGTTTCATTACCTTGAAAGAGGAGCTGGCCCAACGCAAGGGCCCCAAGGTCAGGGGGAAGGGTCGACTGAGCCGTCTATGGAGTGCCTGAGGAGGAGGAATACATTTCAGCATTCAACTGAATTACGAGAGCCCTCAGTCCACGTGTACAGAGTACACAGCAAATCAAAGTGATTTTAAAAATAGACCACGCATTTACACGCAATGCTCTATGTGGTTTTTCATGTCCAAGGTTAAAGGAGAAATATGTTTACAGTTCCCTTGCCCTCTCCTCCTTCCTACACTGACAGTATGTGGGTCATCGCCACCCTGCGTGTCAGTGCTGCTGTAGCTACTGTAATCTTTGTTGTGCAGTTTCACTTCGTGAGTAGCTACGTACATGCGGTGCAAGTTGACCTCTGTTGTCAAGTCCAAACAGCTGTTTACACATCATAAATTCGAAGCTCATTCACAGATTTAAAGACGCTAGTATCTACTACTCTCAGGACTGTATCAACCCGATCTATTGAGTGAAGTAATGCATATCAAGCATCATTATAAACTGTAGACGATGCTATCGGCAAGCTGGTTTTTGTAACGCTTTACATAGCGCCAATACTGGAAATGGCATCTTGCTGGCAGGTTTGCAATGTGGTCTTATTACATCAGATCATAGCTGCGTAACTGATGCTTAAAAGTTAACTTCCGCTTTGCTGGCTAATGTTAGCTAACGACGTTTCTCGGAGACTCGCATCGTACATCACCAGCGCTAGTTGGCAAGCTAGTAGGCTATGCTACAGTCCGTATGAAGGAGAGATTGCAAATAAATAAAAAAATAGATAACTGCAAGATAAAAGGTCATTATAGCCAAACTTTCTACTACAGCAAACAAATCTGCGTAACGTTTTAGTAAATTATTGACATAGATAGCCGGGGAGGGATAAAGAGCGGCCGGGAGAAATGATCTTTGGACTCACCGTCCTCAGTGCTGCCATTGCCGCTTCGTATTGAATGGATATGCGTCCGAGTGGAAGCGAATGCCGAAAGCAGCGACGCGCTGCGTTCCGGATTGGACGTAGCCGATGACGTTTTCACCTTCACTTAAATCGAAACACATTTTGACAATTTCTCGGTGAAACCATCTGTCAAAACCTGGCTTAATTGATATTAAACGCTAAACAGTATCGTGTTAATTATTTTCGCATCTAGGTTAATCATTTCTATACATTTATGTGCGCTTGCTGTATACGGTGTTATCTTAGCTGAATATTCAAAACGATATGACGGGGATATTCTAGTGTGTGCGAGAACAGAGGTAGATACTGAATCTGATTGATTGTAGGCTACATATGATTTTCAATGCCCTTTATTTAAAGTCATGGAAAATATCAAGGTCCACATGAGAAGGGCACTTAACGGGTTAATGCCGGTCTGATGGTAGGCGTGTGCGCATTTGCACTTGCTATTGGATCAAACTAAGGGGTCGAGTTACGGTTGCCAAATTTAATAGCAGCCACTAGACAACCTGCACGGGGAAATATTTTGTAATGGGAATAACAGAATGGATCGCGGACCGGGGTAGCTGAGACACGAATTAATTACAAACTAACGGTACATTTAATCAACCAGTTATTCACACAGTACATTCGAGTCCAGTTGGGACCACAAACCGGACCTGTGCAAATTATTTTGAAAACCGTTCAGTGCGGTTTGAAACAGGGAATCTGGCAACTCTAGGTCGAATGGGTTCATTCGAGGTGAAGAGAGAGTCGATTGGTCTATGTGGGGGAGTTGCCGCTGCTTTCAGGGTAATGGCTTTAGAGCCGGTATTTTCGTAGATCAACTCACGATTACGCCATTTGGGTGGGTTGGTAATAGACGCGTGATATTTTGCATCAACAAAAAAATCGAAGCTGGATTAGTATGTCTGCTTATTTAATGGGTTCAACAGAATACCACGTGTGTTCTAAATAAGAACTAATTGGCACAACACATGTCCATAGATTAGCAATCTTTTTCAGTCACTGGGCTGTTTTGTCAGGAAATCTTGTAATGTTTTGTTTCAAATCTCAGCTAATTTGGGAAATCCTCGAGCATGTGACGCTCAAGTAATGCCTAGCTCACATTGTAGGCTACAATGAACATAGTATGGTCGTGCAAATGTCTAAAATTGTGTGTGCGCAAGTAAAACGGGAATTTGTCACAAGTTGTCCCATGGATTAATAGGAACAAGAATACGACATCTCCGAAGTTACTGTTAATTGCAGACATTGTCCTTTGATAACTGTAGAGTCACTTCCAAACATTGCTCCTTTATAAGACGTGAAAAGTTGGTGAGGTCAGGAATTACTGACACCCTTGATAAAGGTGACCAAAAAAGGCAATAAAAATGCGAGTAATGGGTTTTATTCTATGCTCATAAAATGGAAAATAATATTGTTCAATAACAATAAAATTGTTTTCTCAGAAAAAGGCTTGTTTTGAGCAGGTAATCATTTTTCAGGCTTGTTTTGAGCAGGTAATCATCAATCAAAAAGGTTGGTGTCTAAATGATTCCTTTCTTAAGAAGAGGTCCTGGACCTGAAGATCCAAAACAATCCCATAACTGCAAAGATCTGCCACATATACTGCCCCATAGGCATGACCTTTTCAACACAACCATTCTTCTACTGATCCCAAACCCACCACTGCTATGCCTGGCCAAAAAGTTCAATTTTGAAGTAATCTGACTATATCGCTGTAACTGCTCATCATGCGATGGCTTGCAAGTGGGGCATGCATGGACCTGACTTGGATTAAGAAACTTTGTGTGCAGCTCCACAGGTGCATTCTGGGTACCTGACTGACTGATGAGTGATGAAACACTGTCATCCCAGCCATCTGAAACCCTCCCATTCCTGGGTGTTGCTGGAGTCGCCTGTGCTTGGCCCTGCAGAACTGCTAGCCACAGTTAACACCACAGTGGCATGGTCCAGATTCAACCAGACTGTGGGGCCCGTCCGTAACAGATAACAGACTGTGGGGCCCATCCATGCACTAGAACAGTGCCTTAACAGACACCAGATTGTGGGGCCCATCCATAACAGATACCAGACTATGGGGACCATCCATGCACTAGAACAGTGCCTTAACAGACACCAGATTGTGGGGCCCATCCATAACAGATACCAGACTATGGGGCCCAACCATGCACTATAACAGTGCCTTAACAGATACCAGGCTGTGGGGCCCATCCATACACTAGAACAGTGCCTTAACAGATACCAGACCATGGGGCCCATCCATGCACTAGAACAGGGTTTGAACTGTTGTTGAACTTGGGGGAGTGTCGTCTCCCTTAACCAAAATTGTAAAAGCCGTTTCATAGGCAATTCTGTTGGATGGATTCTGGATGGACGTTAGCTGCACACTTATACTGTACTATTAATATACTACTGGGCTACATTTTCTGCATCAGGTTGGGAAAGCTATATCCCAACTGTGAAATGTAAAGTTAAGAGGATTCAAAGCTGTTGAATGTTAATCAAGTTCAAGTACTGTTTTAAAATGAATTTACAATGTTCATATAGTTGGAATATTTCCCTTCTAGACAATCTCTGCTTGAGTCCTGTTGATTAAACGTTTAAGCTATTTGAAGTAAAACATAAAAAAGGTGTCTTTATTTGGCGTAGAAATGTTTTTCTTGATAGGTTAACTTTAATTCACCATCAAGATTTTAGTTGAATATGATCTCTACATCTGACCTCATATTCAGTAACATATTTTTACTTCAACATTAGTGTGATTCCGAACACTTTCAACAAACCTTTTTAATAAGTATTTAGCTGTTAAAATGTACAACATTTTAGTGTACAGACCTTCAGCTGCTGCTGAAACATACCCATCTTTGGTTTTGCAAATGGCTGAATAAAGTAAACTTTTTTCCTCTCAGAATGAACCATTTCAGAGTTATTAAAAAAAAAAAAAAAGCTTCTCATGGGGGTTCATGACCCTAAAATCCCTTGAATTCCCCCCCCCCCCCCCACCCCCAAAAAAACCTTTAAGATATGTATTAATTTGGTGCATTTTTACATTAAGTGGATTATATGTAAAGAATGCAAACTGTATAAGTAGTTCTGAATAAGATCATCTGCTAAATGGTTAAAATATACCTGTCCAAAATTTACTGAATAAAACCCTTTATTTGCAGAGCACATGGTGCAAAATAATTTTCAGTCCAATTAATTTCAAGTCAAATAGCTTTATTGGCATGAAAGTTATTTAAACAATATTGCCATACATTGCCAAAGTTGGCATACATGAATGAATAAAAGTCAACATTTTCAGTTATTCCTGCTTTTTTTATTGCAGTTTTGAATGTCCCTTCAAGGTTTCGGTGGGAAAATTCAGGAAATATTACGCAATTATGATTTTATCTTGAAATGTTTCCCGCAGGGAGGAAGATCCCCCACAATGGAGGACTGGTTACTGAACCTGTATTTGGCCAGAGTCTGTTTCTGCTTCTTTTCTCTGACTGAGTGCCTAAAATATCTGCATTTTATGACTGTGGCTCATAAAATGTAGATTGCAAAACAATTTCAAAGCACTAGATTGTGATTAGGCAATGGTGGCCATTTTATTCAATGTAGAACAACCTGTAAATCTTAAACAGTAGCGTCCAGCAAAGAAATGAGTGAAAGTCTCACATGGCCCAGGAAATCAAATGGTCCAGGAGATCAGTTCAGGCTCCCCCCCCCCCACCCATGCCCACCCCTACCCCCAAGATATAAAATATTTCAGATATCCAATATCCATTCATTTGTGTAAATCGCTGAAAATCCATGACATGTACACTGCTATTCCAATTTGTGAGGTGGTGAGGCGAAGTGACACAGAAATGTGTGACACTGCAAAACGGGGCCAGTCCATGTGAGAAAGTAACACTACACATTGTATAACAACACGTCATTGGACAGTAATGCTGCCATTTAATAATTTCAGTGACAATTCTCTGTCAATCCACCATTTATACCTCTTCAATTACTGGCTTGTGAAACTCATATTGTTTAATGTGGGACGTTTTACAGAGTAACTGTTGAAAAAATCTATGGTTATCTGTTGAACAGGTACACACAGGTAAACCACTGGTTTTCCTTCCAGGTCACATAGTAGAGAAGAATGGTAAAATAAAAGTGTAGCGTTGCATCACTTTATTTCTCTTTAAACTCAACTCGTGTAATATACAGGTGAAGTGCCATGTTTCTTTCTGATACTTATCATACATTCCTGGTACTGATATCCAGCTGTCAACATGTTGCTATTTTTACACATTAGACATATCACCAGTATATGCAACTTCCCTGGTCAAAAACAGTTGCCAGTGAAAACAGCCTAATAGTGTATTTCGTTAGTCTACTTTAGAGTCCCTTAAGCAAATGCCCTCAACAGTCCAAGACGTTTTATTCACTACATGCTTTTGTACATTACATTTTGTGCGAACCAATAAGGTTCAAGCAGTTTGTGTGCAGGCTGATTTCATTGGCTTAGAGGCAGATCAATGAAAAAAGCATCTCACCTTTTTTCCAAATTTGCTTTGTAATCATTCTAAAGCTATCTGTGCGTTTTCTAATCTTCATATCTGTGTGTAAGTCATACTTGCTGTCTCACTGAGTAACCGTATCAGCCCTGCTCACCTCTATCATTGCATTAAAGAGACCGTCCTACTTTTTGGCTCTTACCCATAATTGGACAATAAGATTGATACCAGCTTCATCCCTGTCGTACTGTAAAACATGTTTTAGACTGTATCTACAGGCTGCATGCTAACTGTGCTAGCTCTATAAATGACCGCAGATGGAAGCAGCGTTAGCTGTGCTAATGGAAATGCAAGTGTGAGTTGGGGGTTGCCAGGTTACTGCATGTCACTGATTGTAAACTTGCGCTCCCACTGCAGCCCATAATACTGCCCTGGCAACCCCAAACTTCCAGTGGCGCTGCACAGCTACTAATCACTGCACCCAGGGGATGGATACTTGGTTAACTGTCAATTATAGTTCTGAATTTAGCTGCCTCTAAAACAAATAAGACCTTATTTTTCTACTCTTATTTTTACTCGGAATGAACACACAAGATGCAAGTGTAAATAACTCAGCTTTTCGAGATACTGGACGGTGCATTTCTGTCAAAGCAAATTTTCCAAAAAGTCAGACTGTCCCTTTAAGCTTCTGGGCCTGCTCACAGCATCCAGTGATCAACTGATTTGGCTCTTGTGCCCATAGTTGAGTTCAGCTCCTCCACTGACAAGTAATTCCACCCCAGTGCAGAAAGAGGCATCAGCAGCCAAGAACAGGGCAGCCAATCCGCACTCGGCTTCTGTTCCCATCCGACCAATCAGCTGTCAGGAGGAGAGGAAAAGGAGAAGAAAAGAATGAGCTCATCTGCATCTGAGCCAATTAAATTCCACGTCGTAGAACGTTTTTTAAAAACAGCTCACTTTTTCCATGCTATATTGAGAACATTATCATCTAATTTTCATGGATGGGAGCCTGGTTACATTTGCATAATTGTAAATGCGCTCAGATAAAACCAATGATCCCTCTGTTCCTGTCTCTCTGTGTGCTTGCCTGAGCTTCTTCGCCTGCTTTGATGGTGGCAGCTGCATTTCCTGACTGACAGGCTAGCTCCTCCCACAGGGGAGTCATCACATTACCTGGAGAGATACTGTCAGAGAGAGAGAGAGAGAGGGGGGAGGGGGGAGGGGAGGAGAGAGAGCATAAATGATTCACACCAATTCACGTTGTCAGTTGGCAAATTCAAAAACCTTTTAAAATGCTGTAGGTACCTGGAACATCTTTGGCTAACAGTACAGGACCATATAAACAAGGCTTTGCTTTGGCAGTCACCATTTCTTTTTATCAGGACCATCAAATTTAAGTCACTTTTCCCACTCACAACATGTTGCCATTGATAGACACAACAATGCATATTTATTTTCTGATGGGGTTTGGTGTATTTGTCTGAGTTGCCAAGTCATTTAGTCTTAGCGCTTTTCCCTACTACCGGTATAAACAGCTTCTGTATGTACATTAGATCAGGTCAGAGCACCGGAGGACAGCATGCAGGCTGGATAAACAATGCTTTCGCACATGAGCAATTCCGACAGGTGTGGCAGGGTGGCAGTATGACTGGAGGGGATCCAGCGAGGGAGCTCTGTGCATTTACATGAGGGGGTTGGGACTGAAAAACTCAAAAGGTTCATCAGGTTCAAACAGGCTTATTAGCACCATACAAATTATCTAGCGCTGTCAGATCATTTTATAAAAAGAATATAATATTATCCCAAACAATATTCAATATTATTAAATATAATCATATCTAAATAAGGGCCTATAGCTACATTAGTCACTAGCTGGACTTTGACATACTGACAGTGACACGCATGCAGAAAGACTAAGTACAGTCACAGTGTTTGACAAGAAAATACATGGTATTAATGCATAGTCTAACAGCTTAAAAACAGCAGTAAGGTCATGAAAAATAGGTAGATGATTTTACATTTTAGTATAAACCAACACCACGCCTGTATGAAATATATGAAATATTTGGGTGTGACCGATCACATTATGACTCATAATTTTCTGACATGTACTTCAGCCCTCTGCCAACCGGCAGGCGTGTCAATCAATTATCCCAAGTACACCACCGCGATAATCTTCCTTGATAATTACCACTACTTTCGGATCTAATCTCACATCCATTCTGAACTCTTCTACTGCTTTCAAGGGGATTTTTGAGTTTCTCACCAAGGAAGGTCCACAAGAACACCTTATTATGTCAGATGATCGAGCGGAGAAATTGGGATTCTGGATGCAGCACGAATTGGCCGAGTTGCGTGTAATCGCTTTTTTGAAGTGAACTGTAAGAAATTTCATACAATAAAGACATAGGCTTAAGTGACCCACAGCGACAGATTTAAAACACACAATCTTTGATAACTGCAGTACTGCAGCATTCAATTGTGACGTTCCTGTTTTTAACCCTCTGAAATACCGGATTGGTTGCTAAAAGTCGATTGCTGATGTAGAAGGTAACAGCCCAACAGGAATTGAATGCAGTTGGCGTGCGGCCACACCGATTCACTGTGTAAGTTTTTATACAGGTCAGTGAGCCACACATGTAGGCACATAGTAGAATCAATCACTTCCACCTTTAAATATTCGATCATACACAAAGACCTGGGACCGAGTTGGGGAACCACTGTTTGTAAGGTATTACAGCCCTGACCTACTAAAAATAACCCACGGTTCTGTTGCCAGCTCACACATTTCTTGAGACTGAGAGTATGTTTAATCCCAAGTAATCCAATGCTTCTTGCAAGTGTGATGTCGGGTCTTCGTTTTATCCGAGTCGGGAAAACGTCAATCACTCGTTCGCGTTTGGTTCACGTTTATGTCTTTTCATTCGACCAAAATCCCAATCGTAGTTTCAACAAGCTGTTATTTTTTCTTAGTTAGGTGCTTTTCAAAATGTTGGGGAAGCACAGAATCATCTAGAATGTGACTGAAACTAAGGGGCCTACCCCAAACCATGAAAAACAGCCGCAGGCCAAGGGGTGTCCTGATACCTTTGGTCATATAATATAGCTATACATGCCATGAAGAATAAGATTCCCATGGCCATATTGTAATTATTGTGCTGTATTGAAAAAAATTACATAAAGAGATTAATTTTTTTTAACTGATCAAATGAACTCCAACCAAGAAGTTGCACACCTGATTCTACTAATCAACCACTAGAGTCTTTGCCGAGCAACTTGATTAGTAAAGTCAGGTGTGTAACTGCTTGGATAAGATCAAGGAACCCCTGCAGTAAGGTGCATCAGCACTTTCCTTAAAAAATAAATAAGATGTGCGGGGAACAAAAAAAAAAAATCCCATCAGCAGATCTGTCTGTGATGCAAATGCACCATTAGTTGTTCTGATCTTTCGTGTTGATTTTGTGCAAAGCAGCGGGCTGTGGTTCTTGTGCTGGGGCCGTTGAGGTGAGGGATTTGGCTCGCTGTTTATGACACGACATCTTTCTCTGTGTGTGTGTGTACGTGTGTGTGTACTAACTGCAAGATTTCCTTGGTGCAATTGATTGTTAAATTGCAAATGAAATAAATCCACCTGTGTGCACTACACCAGGCAGGCATGTTTGCTCGAACATACTTTTCATAGTGAGTGCATTTGATGATCTAGCCACGTTCAGTTTTCTTTCTATCACTCTCTCTTATTAGGTCAACTAACTGTATTTTGAAAAGTCACAATTAGCCACTCTATTGTATGATTAGTTAACTGTCTGTGTTTTTTGAGTGCCTACAGGGAGCCCTGGATTACAGTAATTGAAACACGGGTTTAAAATCCTTCCAGGTCACGTGACGGAGCCAAACTGCTGGCCTCATTCAGAACATCTGCAAACAACAACAGAAAATATCTGCCTGCACAGGCCTTGAACCACAATCAGCAATTATGTTTGCGTAGGTAATACCAATGCATGGGTCAGATTTTAAGAGCTTTTAATTATAGGGTTCCATATAACAATTACATTTAAAAAATTAACATGGGCATGCTCTTTGTGTCTTTAAGGACTTAACAGAGGAAATAGTTTTATAAAGTATGGCAATACTAACATGAATGAATAACAAAGCAATGATATGCAATGAGAGACAGAAGACAGGGCCACAGTGGGCAGGATGGCAGAACTGCAATCAAACTCACCAGTTGACTCTCACGTTATACCGACTCTCATCAATGGCCATTGCTTTAGTCATAGCTACGATCGCCCCCTTGTGGAAAAGCATGAATATTACACCTTAATCTAGCACAGTCATAGTGCACAGCAGGCAGTGAAGACCTCAGCGCAAGAGTTAAGACAGACTACAACACACAATTCAGCAGTTTAGGATCCAGCAGATCTACATGGGTGTTGTGATTTGATTTATTCTAATAAATACAATTCATTTTAAGGGCTCTTTTACCCTGAACACAAACACAGAGCAGTAAAGAGACACATTATTATGCTCTGTTCGGTGGACAGATACAATACACTGTAAGTGAATGCAGATACTTTGCTTTACATAAATGCATATGGAAGTCAAAGCATGATGACTAAAGAGCCAAATTCCTGATTCTCTAGACGGGGAAATGTACGCTGGTGGCATAAAGAGCTTTGGGAAGGTGAGGCTTTTTGGCTGGAAGTGAAGTGACACAGTGAAGTGCTAGCGAAAAGGACAGTGATGTCAGCGCTACGCACCTTGGTGGCGACGTACGGAACAGCGTGCTTCTGGCCAATGGAGGCCACCAGGCTGGACACGTGAATGACGTTTCCCTGGCAACGACGGAGGTGGGGGAGGGCCAGCTGAGAGAGACAAGAGACTCATCACGGTTTCGCAAAACAGGTTTTCAGTTCATGCAAATAAAGCACATTTCTTTCTGCATTGCATCAGAGAGCGGGAGAGAGAAGCAGAAAGAGAAAAGGAGGGAGAGAGAAAGAAAGAGAGAAAGATAGGGAGGGAGGGAGAAAGAAGGAAAAAAGAGAAAGAGAGAGAGAGAGCAGGACTGAAGGCTACTGCTGTGCAAACACTGAATCAGCTGGAGACTCAGATGACAGGCGCAGTATTTGCTGGGCAAACCGCTGTGAACTTTCACAGACACTGAGTAACTGCTCTGCATACAGCTAGCGGTGTCGTGCTAACGTTCAGCACGATGTTAATGTACCTCCCTCTAGTCAATGTACACGAGTGTAAACCTCCACTCTCCTGTCATAGTCTCTTATTAATCTGAAGGAAAACATTTTCAAAGTACAAAACTGGCAAGTTGCTCAGACATACAAATCACTTTCTGTAAGCCTTTAAAACTTGATATCATAATTAGGCCAAGTTACAATAAACAATATTGGCTATCTTTCCTCACACAAATAAAACAAGCCTTATTCCAAAGCATTGCTTCTTCCCAGAGTAACTTGGTCCTGTTTTTTCATCTTACCATATCAACAGCATGTGGTCATTCAAAGTGCATACTGTTGGCAAACAGTATGGATGTTATTTGGCAAACAAAGCTAACGGCAAACAGAGTGAGCTTTGCGTACATAAGTTGGGTATCAAATAAGTTGTGGTGGGTAGCTCAGTGGACCTGGGTCTAAAAATGTGAACTAACCATTTAAGTAACGCACGTGGAGTACAGTTATCCTTATCTGAAATTACACAATAGGATCAAGGTTTACCATTTAGCACTGCCTCATTGCTATATATATATATATATATATATATATATATATATATATATATATATATATATATATATATATATATATTATATATAAAATTTTAAAAACAATTGTTGAGACACACTGGCCCAAATCAAACTCTAACAGGCTGGCACCATCAGAAACCCAACACAAATCCCCTTGAAAAGCACATTATCTACTCACTCATTTGACAAACATCCAATGAGCCTTCATTTCCAAAATTATCTCCTACAATTTCAGCTCCCGAGCTCTGACACTTGACAGAAAGTAACCTACAGCCAGTCCATTCAGGCAGGGTCCCCCCCCCCCCCAGGCAGCCTTGGCTTGGCGTCTTGCCTTTGTGGTGAGAAAGTAGCTGATGAGGTTGAAGTTGAGCAGATCCCTGAACTCCTCAGCTGTGGTCTCATCGATGGGCTTATGGGGAGGGTCTGATGAGTGAGAGAAGAGGGGGGGGGGGGCGGTTATGTACACATTAAGTTATGATGACACAAAACTAATTACATTAGCATTTAGCAGACATTCATATCCAGAGCAACTTACACAGATTTTTCATTTTTACTTAGTACACACTTACAGTTAAGTAAGTACAGTTAAGGGTACAATGGCTGTGTCCCACCTAGAAATCAAACCTGCAACCTTTAGGTCACAAGCCCAGTGCTCTAACTATTACCCCAAACTGTGGGAGTTTGTTAATGGCACATTAACACTGGCACTGAAACAGCCATTTCATATTATGCAGGGTACGTACACATATACTGGACACTGCAACAAATAAACACAGATACATTGAGGAGGACACTCACGCCATCCTGCATTGTTGATCAGGCAGTCAATTCCACCAAAGCGCTCAACTGTCACGGAGATCAGATTCTACACAAAGATTAAAGATTAGAGACAATTATCACAGAATAAACAGGCTCACTGCACTGAACACTTCTGTTATCAACAGTGCACTGAACACCACTGCATTTCGTAGACACTTAAGAGTTTACTAACACAGGAAGGCAAGATGGATTGATGTACTAATACCATCCAATCCTGTCAGTAGATTTTCTGTGCTTTCACATTAAATTATTTTAACTCCATTTGTCAACTACCATCATCCTGTTGAACAGGCCATCGAAATATCACCATATGAGATACCAAACACCTTCAACATGTGGTTCTGGCACTAAGTATGACCAGAGAGAAAAATAAGAGTGAGCATCCATGATTGGATTGCAAAACAGAGTACCCTGTGGCTCACCAGGGTCTTGGCCACAATCCACTAAGACCACTGATGATGGACCAGCAGCCACCGCAATGCTTCCTGATACAAGCACTGATGCAGACAGGGCATCTACAGGAAGACTGGGGCATCATATGGACTGTTTCTGTCACGGATACGGGGTGTTAGGACCCAAACGCAGAGTGAGGGGAAAAAACTCAACTCCAGACGGTAAATTGAAACTAAGACTTTAATTTTCAAAACGGGAAAAAAAGCAGGGAACAAAAAGCCTCGCGGGGCAATTCTCCAAAAAAACACAAAGAAAACTGCAAAACACAGAAAACAAAGAAAATCCAAAAATACGTAGAAACGGAACAAGGGCAGAAACACACAGTAGGCTACTCTCAGGAGGAAACACACAGGGCAGAAACACGATCAGAAACACACACGGAAACACAAGCGAAAACACAAGGAACCAGCGCCCAAGTCAGGGAAGAAGAGAACTTAAATAGACAAGACCCTAACGAGACACAGGAGGGCACAATGCACAATCAGACCACAGAGGGAAGGGATAACTAGACACAACTGAAAAACAATAGAATAATTGGAACCAATAATACAATTAAACAGGGAAAAGGAACAGAACTATCGCCATCTGGCGGCCCAAAAGGAAGACAGAAAACAGGAACAGAAACCTGACAGTTTCTTTACCCCTTATGACACCCCCATGAGGAAGTCCCCAGCTCAGAACTGTAAAGGGAGATGATCAGACCCCTAACGGGACGTTCTGAAGAGTCGCGAGACCATGTCATTCCCGCTTTTAGACGGACGGACAGAATTTGCGCCTGTGATACGGTCGCACCTTGATATTGTCTTCCTTGGTGACGTCACAGGGCACAAACAGGCAGGTTCCGGGACCTGTGCTGTTAAGCTCCTCTTCCAGCGCCTGCCCTGCTTGCACTAGCAAAGAGACAACAAACTTAAGGATTCACTTTCTACATCGTCTGTCAAACTAAAATTGCAAAGTTATTTAAATTTATTAGCATAATGTATCTGGGCATACAATTAAATGCATACTGTACTGTGCAAGAATATATTTAATTTAAGAATGTATTTTTGTTATTCTTTTGTTGCAGTGAGAACAATAGCGCGAGGACACTCACCCCCTCTAGCACAGAACACAACCTTAGCCCCATTTTTCACTGAAAAAACAAACAAACATCGTGTTATTTAACGAATTTTAAATTGGGAACAAATATAAAAGACACGATTCAGGCGCATGACGGCAGTCTATAAATTGCATAGCATTTACCGAACACTTGGACGATTCCTTTACCAATTCCTTTTGACCCTCCTGTAACTATGACAACTTTGTCAAGATAGCGCAATGTGCCAGCCATGGAAAATAAGTTGGAGATGTTGTGGTTTCCAGTCGACAAAGTTCTTCTTCTTTTTGATCTAGATAAAAAGGATGAGGCAGAATCTTCAGAATATCAGACTTTATTCTCAAGTAAATAGAGTACAAAGCCGTGGTGTCCGCGGAACAGCCCAACGAACCTTCTTACCCTTTCTTATCAGTTCTTCTCCCCCTGGAGGCGTTTCTTTCGGCCGCACCACAGTCGTTTACGGAATCTTTATTTTGTTAGAATCATCAAAATTCGTCGATGTTGATTGGTTAACTAATGCTGACAGCTGAAACCATTTTGGTTACAACCCTTCCATTTTCCCTCCCCTTTCTCCAAATGCTGATTTATTAAACAATAGTGGTTCCGCTATTCCAGTATATCAAATAAAAAATGTGTTTATTCAGCTCTCATGGGGTCTGACATGGATTCAGATATATGAGTATAGAGGTTATTCCGTTTATTTGGAAGATAATGTGTGAGTGTCCACTAAAATGTGTGAGTGTGCAGTGTTCTTTTACTTATGCTGCCCATGCGGACCGTGTACTTCTACTTAAAATTACGCTGACGCTTCGAGAGATTTCCAACAGAGACCGCTGCAATTTGAATCAGATCACTTCTGTCCCCAACTGAACGGGCATTTGACTTCTTCACGGTCAGCGTGTACGTTAGTCACAGCTTCTCAACGAACACGCAGCTTCAAACTTTACACCGCCGCGTGTTTATCACCTGACTGGCCCACATATCTCCCCCCGTCAATTTTAAAGGCGTAATATAGACGGGTGAATTTGAAACCCCATCTAGTGTCCCCAGGGGGAACTGTAATACCAACCCAACGCTTGACAGTTTCTTTCGATTGAAAACTCCGTCCCCGCGAGTGTTTGCCAGGGTCTCTAACAACCTTTGTTTTTGTGCACGGTGTTGGCACGGCGCTAAATGGACTGAGGCGAAAGGGGCCAAGAGCGGGTCTGTGTCTATCCAATTCCCTTCGTAATTTGGAATGTCCAATTGTCCCCTCAAGACACAGGACACACGGGTCTCAGACCTAATGCAGACCCACGGCTCAGCCACCTGTTTCTCCCTATGCACCATCGCCCAGCTATATCCAGGCAAGTTCAGTTTCAACACCATATAAACATATGATGCTCATTTATTGCCCATTGCAAAGTTCTCTTTGAACTTTGTAGCCTCAACCAAAGACACAACAGTAAACAATACCTAGGCTTTACGTTCAGTACGCCTCCACCTTTTTCATGCTCAGTATGATTAAAATATAAAAAGACACGGCGGTCTATATCACAGTAAAGTTTAGAGATAGCCACCAACAGGTGCAATGACACCAGGGGAATAGGCGGAGGAGGAACTGCAGCAGCGCCAATGAATGTGAAAAACCGCCCAACATAATGGTAACACTGCTTAGGCTATGTCGAATCGGAGGTAGAGGCCGTAGAATGAAGCAAGGAGTTATGACATATGTAGTGGTTAAAAGTGAAGCTGCTTAAATGTGATTCATTTATGAAATAATCTCCAGGCCCAGGTTTCCCCAGTGTGTCTTATGATGTTAGCATCTGTTAGCTTCTCCAGGCCAGGTTTGCCAGTGTGTCTTACGATGTTAGCATCTGTTAGCATCTCTGAGGTACAGGTTTCACAGTGCCACATATTCACAACAACAAACAAATCCATAGAAAAAAAATTTAATTGTCTTATCACAACATACAAAACCAGTCTGTCACTTCAAAGGGTGATTATTGTGGAGGACCTTCTTACAAAAGTACAAAAGATGAAAAACAATGAGATATCAAAGTCATATTTAAAGAAACACACGGTTGAAGGCACTGGCAACATAAGATTTCATTTTTTGAAGAAAAAAAACCCCCACAAAATAAAAAAAAAGAAAAAATAATAATAATAAAATTCTCAGAGTAATTAAAATTTTTTTGTATCACTGATTTAAAGTGAAATAACTGTTTTGCAAAGAGAGAGGTAAAGGCAGAGTGTTTTACAGCGAGGCGGATCACCCATGGCATGGCGTCCATGTTACGAGTACCTTCAATACACACAAAATACAGGAAATCTCGAAGCGCCCACACAGGAAAGGTCTCTTGCTGGGTGTGGCTGGTACAAAGTGCATTGTGGGGGCCGGGACGAGAACTGAGAAGGGGAGGGGGAAGGGGTCGGAGTAAGGACGGGCAGGGGCAGTCCGGGAGGAAGGTGACAGAGGACTGAGCGTGAGGGGCTGTGCCGGTCGCCGCGGTCTCCCCCTATGGCAGTCGGCGAGGGAGATGAAGTATCTCCTTCCTTCACGGCTGACGACAGAAACTCGTCGTTCGAGTGCATTTCGGCTGACCCGCCCGGCTGAGTGCGTGAATGAACACCTGGCTTTTGACTGACAGATAGAAAAGTAACAGGCCCATTGTAATCTTCCCTGTCTTTCATCCAAAAAAGAGAAATAAACACATGGTCGCCCTCATCTCTCCCTCTCTCTCTCTCTCTCTCTCTCTCTCTCTCCGTCTTTCTCTCCCAGTAACCGCGTGACAGAATTAGTCTCAGCTTGGCGATACTCAGGAGCAGCGGGTGATGATCTCAGTGCTGTGCTCTTCCTGGACAGGCTGCCCAGACCCGCTGTTTCTCTCAGCACTCCTCTCCTCTCCTCTTCTTGCATCCTCTCTCTCTCTCTCTCGCTTGCTCTCTCTCTCTCTTTCCCTCTCCCTCCAGCTGTCTGCTGTCAGCCTTCACAACTTGCGGATGACCAGGACTGTGGTCAGGACTCCGGCCAGAAACACTCCCACTGTCTGCCAGGTGGGGGTGCCGAAGTACGCCCTGATGCCGTCCTGAGGGGGAAACGGACGACAAGAGAGATGTCCTCACCGTAAAACCAAAACAAGCGATGACCACAAGAAAGAACCCAGAATTTTAATGCAGGCAGTGACGCCCGTTCAGCGATGGTGAAGGGGAGGGGGGGGGGGGGGTTCAAGCTTACCCAGCCTCCTTGCTCCCTGATCCAGTTGATCACGTGGTCCCGCATGTAGTCCACCGTCCAGCTGATGATGGTGCGGATAATATCCGGGACCTGGGTCACCAGCGCCTGGCGGAACAAGAGGGAGCCATGGAAACTGTGCCCGAGTAAGCCAATCGGCTGGCTGCCTTCTACAGCAGCCATTTTGCAGTCCCTGCTGTGACCCACTGTGCATGCTGGGTTTGGCCGTGTCCAGATTTTCAGACAATAGTTGAAAAAACCACAATATAAGGTTTACCGTTTTGACATTAACTCAAAACTTTCAACGTATTAAAATCCCCTCACGCAAGCCCCTCGAGTAGCCAGGAAACCAAGGCATCCTGGGATTGCTTAACTCAGACATTCATTGCACCTGCAACCAAACTATGAGTCGAAACAACAAACTCTGTTGTTCTGGCTTTAGTAATACACTACAATGATGCTGAATATGGAGTTTCTATAAAACATAAAACTATTCATAAAACTATTCTTGGACCACCAAAAATTTGTATTCCTCATAGCAGCAAGATAAAGCAAACAATAAGCTGAAAGAATGCCAATAGTGAAAAAACGCTGCTCACTATATAGCGAAATAAACGAGTGAAATTCTTGTGTGATTAAACCACGTCATTCTACAATCAATATCAACCACTAAATATGGAATAAACACACAATCCTACCATTGGTTTTAGGCATAGAGATTTCCCTTTCAAGATTCAGTGGTCATTTATGGTCTTTGGCAATCAGTTTGTGAAATATACACTTGTTTACAACTCCTGTATACCTCCTGACATAGCTGTGCGTAAAACCACATTCTGTTTATGGCTCTGAGAACACAGGGCTATTTGTGACATAACGTGGCCTTACGTTGGTAATGCTCTGGTTCAGCTATGGTTGAAATGAAAACCAGCATAAACAGTGGTTTGCGTACGAAAAAAAGAAGAAGGTTCACCTTAATGACCAGACGGCAGGCAAAGTAGAAGAGCGCCACCACCCTGCCCCAGTTGAACTTTCCGTCTGAGAAGATCTCACAGGCCACCTTGAAAAACACGTCTTTACAAGGCTTCAGGGATGAATCGTTTATCATGCTAGCAAATAGAGAGGGGAGAAAAACACATGGGTTATTAAGGTCATTAAACTATACTGCCCTCCTGTGGCAATTCCCAGCACTACAATTTATTTTTACAAAAACCAAACACACTGTACGTGGTGTTATTTGTTTACTGTCCACAGTACATTAGTGTCATTTTTTTTAAACAACAGAGGAGGTTACACAAACCAATCTTGCACCTCGGGATAATTCAGTATTGTGGACATACCTGCACCCCCCTCCTCTGACAACAGCTGACAAGGCCAGTCTGACACTGGGCCCGGTTCGTTACCCGCAGAAACCCCTCCCATCCCCCTCACCTCTGCAGCTGCGTGTTCCCATCAAGCTCGTCTCCGATCTGCTGCAGGCACTGTGCCAGCTTCTTGTGGTTAGGGTCGCACAGCTCGGTTCCTCCCAGCTGACTGCGGGTAACCACGGCGTTCTCGTCCCCATAGCGACGCACGCGCTCGAAGATGAAGCTGGGGCGCAGCACAAGAAGCGTCAGCGGGGCGCGTATGGCAGACGGACAGCACATCACATGACTTAGAGTACATCACATGACGTACAGTAAACATGACCACACCAAGCTAGAGAGAGCCACAGTGCACACACTCAGATTCAAATGAGGGTGCAAACGCACCATCCATCCATCCATCCACCCATTATCTATACCCGCTTATCCTGGGCAGGGTAGTGGGGGTGCTATTCCAGTGTGCATTGGGCGAGAGGCAGGAATACATCCTGGACAGGCCGCCAATCTATCACAGGGCACATACACCATTCACTCACACACTCTTTCTAATTTGCCTGCCTGCTTGCCTTTGCACTGTGAAAGGAAACCGGAGTACCCGGAGACATGGGGAGAACATGCAAACTCCACAGAAAGGCCCAGGCCGGGATTCGAACCCACTGCACCGCCCTCTCAAACGGACCAAATGGATGGATATGATGAGGCACACTGACAGAATTATCTTTAGGATGAAAAGTGTACTCACTCCTTCAGTAAGGCTGTTCCAACTTCTAATACCTGCTCTGTGCTTTTCCCTGGGAAAACATAAGCGTGTCAGAGTGACACCACAAATGTACACAGCTAGTAGAGCGCATATTGATTACATTCTTGTCTTGTCATTCTGACAATGTAAGCATGAGTATGTTTTACATTATTAGGCACCCCCCCCCCCCCATAAACTTCCTGGAACTGCAAACGCATTGACCAAACTGTCACACAGATAACTGCAAAGTCAGAACATCCCCAGCTTCAGTTTCAGTTTTCTTCCAACGAGTGTTTATTACACATCAGCAGATAAGAATGTAAGGTTCATTTTACCAGCAGTCAAACACCTCCTCTTAAAATAATTATAATTTAATTACACTTCCAGTGTTATTATGCATTTTTCAGGTTCAAAGAAATAATTTTACACAAGTAACAACTTGGCAAATTACATAGAGCACACTGCCTCCATCTGAGAAATGGCCAGTTAAAAAAATAACTCTTAATTAGAATTTATAAGCTAAATTCTGTTTTAAATTATCCACTACATATTTGCTGAAGTTGTCGTTGGGATTTCTCATTCTTTGACTTTGTCTATTAAATTCAAGAATAAGAACAGCTATAAAGAATAAGAAACATCTTCAGGACAACAATTCCTGAGCAGCTCAGTTTGTGGTTTAACTTGAGCTGCTTTCAATAACTCTTGCGATTTTTCTCAAGCCCCTGCGAATCTTTCAGCTCACTTTGAAAACAAGTATTTATTTAAGCCACCAAGCATACACAGATAAATGATATGCATTTGGGGAGCCTTGATGAAAATTCCAGCTACCAGCCCAAGATGGAATCTTGCTGGAACCAGCTTCTGCTCCAGCTGAATATCATCTAGAATTTGCTGATGTGTCCCTTGTTTGTACCAAGCTGGTCCACCAGCTGGACATGATCTTGCCGGCACGGTTGCTGTCTCAACCATCTTGTTGCCAGCTTGCCCATCTCCAAATCAGCTTAAGGCCAGGATGGAACCAAGTTGGCATTTCCAGTAAGTAATTACTGATGCCTCTGTCGTTCCAATTCAGATTCTTTCCAGATCTGAATTTCAGGCCAGTTGGCATTTGTACAGAACATGTATCCTTCTCTTGCCGGTCTACAAAGGGAAGCCGAAAGTACAATAGACTTAGCTAATTAGCTGGTTTAGCATCTAACAGGCTAGCTGTTTACCACCCAAACTGCTGTATGTTTGCCATACACTGGAACATCGTAATTTTGCAATTCATTAATCAGAGTAGTTGTTTAGTCTGTCCAAACTTTGAGTAAATCCTGGTTGACCATTTTCCACTCAAACAGAAACATATCAACTAACTAAATGACCAATGACAGTGCAAAAAGAAAGCGAGTAGTTGGCTAAGCAGTTTCCTTCAGATGTCAAGAATAAAGGACAACATTTGCCTAATGAATTGAACATCGCCCGATCTTCGAAGCTATTTTAGTTTTGCGTTCTTTTACACATGTACTAGATATTTAATTGGCCTGGAACCACCAATTTTCGAAAAACGATTTAATTGATATCGAAGCAAACGGCGGAAATCAGAAAATCTAACTTAGCTACCTAACGTCCATTAAATATTTAATTGATTTCCATGTCGGCTAGCCAGACAATAAAGGGTTAGCTCACATGGTAACAAAAATGAAAATGACACTGAAATGTCCCCACATATCTAGCGCTATAACCTGTTTACCTTACGTCGTGAGCCGATTTACTGTCCGGCTAGCTAAATATGTATGGGCATGTTTCAGCTGGTATAAGCCACTGCATGACGATATCTAACGTCAGTTTATTTTCTAGCTAGCAATCTAGCAGCAAAAAAAACTAAACATGAGATCAATACGGGATAAATCAATCAATTTGATGTATACACAATCCCACTGATGTTTCATTTCAGTGTTCCGGTTCGTAACCAATTTATTTAATACATATTGTCACTTACCCCGATCACTTCCTCCCGACAACGCAGCCATCTTATTATGATTTTTTCCTTTCGGAATCTGTAGTTCCGCCTAAACTAAGGTCATGTGACATTTACCGTCACAGAACTCTATGTGAAATTGAGGTTGCTGACAACAATCTATGACTATGCCCTGGCCTATTCAAACGAATAACAGCGTGAGAAGGGTAGTGTCGTAGCGTATCTCTTAACAAAAACATGATTTTAGCGTACAAAGATGGCAAATTATTCATGGATTCAAAGCACTGTCTATAAATAATTAAATAACACCTACAATATCTAGGCCTGCCATTAAAAGTATTGATATCAAAATGAAGCCATGTTACAACAAACAATATTCGCTATCTTAGCTCACACAAATTAAACAAGGTCTATTCCAAAGCAATGCGACCCTAGAGTTCCTAAATTATTTAATGTAATTTGCCCTGTTTTTTTTTTTTTTTTTTTTTAAACGGGGCTTGACAAAGGGTCAATTTCAAGAGGACACTGTTTACATAAGCTCACGCAAACAGAAACAACCATTTGATACATGGAAACAAAATCCGGGTGAAAATCAGTTTCAACCAATCAACTCCTTTTAAAAAATCTGGATATTTTTCAGTGAAAATCGGTGAAAACACCAAAAACAATGAACTTTAGGCATTGCATACATGACAGACCTGCTAATTGTTTGTATGTGTCATGGTTCTGTGGTTTGTCTGCGTTCCCCTTTTTGGGCCGCCAGATGGCGGCACTTCAGTTTTTAGTTCTGTTCTGTTACCCTGTTTAATTGTATTATTGTTTTCAATTATTCAATTATTGTTTTTTGGTTGTCTCGTTTTCCCTTCCCTCTCTGTGGCCTGATTATGCATTGTGCCCCGCTGTGTCTCGTCAGTGTCTTGTCTATTTACGTGCTTGTCTTGCCTGACTCGGGTGCTATATCCTTATGTGTGCTTCTGATTGTGTTTCTGCCCTGCATGTTTCCTCCTGAGAGTAGCTTCCTGTGTTTTTGCCCACATTCCGTTTTTACGTGCTTTTGGATTTTCTTTGTTTCCTGTGTTTTGAAGTTTTTCTTTGTGTTTATTGAGTTGCCCTGCGAGGCCTTTTGTTCCCTTCTTTTGTTCCGGATTTGTTAAGTAAAGTCTTCGTTTCAATTCCGTTTGGAGTTTTGGGTTTTTTTCCCCTCACTCTGCGTTTGGGTCCTAACCACCCACTTTTGTGACAGTATGTTGGTCTATGATCTATAGACCTAGCTGACTTTCATTTAGAAACCTGCCATTTGCAAGCTACAGTAGCCTGATTTAAAAAGTAGCTAACATTAGAAATGGCAGAGCAGTCAATTTGACCATTGTCACTAAGAAAATCAATGAACCATCCATATGGCTCCCCTTTTATAACTTAACCTAAAGATATGTATGGAACATTCTGTTATAATTTGAAAATCAATATTGCATAAGGAATTCAAGTTATAAAAACTTACTAACGGTGAAATTGGCCATCAGTCATCTTGCCTGTATGCTCTTGATCAATTTGATCGCTACATGTAATGTCGTTGCTGCAGCCTCACAGAACAAGGAAAGGCAAGAGCCAAAAGCCAAGAACATCCTTGGCCGGGTGTCAGTATAAAATATGTTGTCCATGCAAAACCTGTTGCCTTCCGCTTGCTGTACTGGTGTCATTCATACGTATCAACCCCTTATTGGAAACATCGCGAAGCATACATAATTGTGGTTATTCACAAAGGATATGTTTTGAACAGTCTCACCATTAGGAAATGGCTAAAGGTCTTCAAGATAAATAGTTAGCTAAAGCAAGGGAACTGCAGTTGCTTTAGAATGCAATAAGACATTCTCAAGTGTAAAATTGGCCAATCTGTATTTGCGGATCAAGAGACATGTGAGCATTCATTGGAATTCAGTAAGATCAAAAAATTCAAAAAGGAAACTCTCAAACTTACGTCATTGAATGCATGTGTCTCTTGACCTGTGGGCAAGTGGGCAAGTGGTCACCAAAACCGGACAACTGAAGATTGACTGGTCTGACAAATCTCGATTTCTGCTGTGACATGCAGATGGTAGGGTTAGAATTTAGTGTCAACAGTATGAATTCATGGTCCCATCCTGCCTTGTGTCAACTGCCGGCTGCTGGTGGCGGTGTAATGGTGTGGGCAAAGCTATCTTGGCACACATTTGGCTCCCTATGGACCATAATTTGAATTTCACAATATATCTAAGCAGTGTTGCTGACTATGTGCATCCCTTTCTGGCCACAGTCTACACTTTTTCAAATGGATACTTCCAGCAGGATGCACCATTTCACAAAGCACACATCATCTCAAGCCAGTTCCACAAACATGACAGTACAGTATATTGCACAGTCCCCATATCTCAAGGCCACAGTGCACTTTCGGAATAAGGTGGAATGGGAAGTTCTTAGCATGAACTTGTGGCAAAAAAATCTGCAGAAACTGTGTTATGCTAACAAGTCAGCATTGGAACAAAGTCCCGAAGGAATGTTTCCAGCACCTTGCTGAATCAAATTTGGGCAGCTCTGGAGGCAAAAGGGGTCCTACTACCTCGTACAAGATAGGTGTACCTAATAAAGTGGCCAGTGAATTCATATTGCAATATGAGTGAAAATATTTTTTGCCATCTACATTGGTGTTCCAAAGAGGTAAATTGTTTAGAAATCATACAGGGTTCAGCCACTAGAGGCATAATTCTTCCTGTTACTGCAGCGCATCCTGGGGGCTTTTATGCCATAAGGAGAAGGTGGAAATATGAAAACGCTTTCAGGTCATTTACGTTCAGTTTGATGCGAAGAACCTGCATATATGCATGCTTAACGTTGTAGTCTGACCGTAACTACATTCTATCAAATAACCATAAAACACAAATTTATCATTAATCGCACCTTCCTGGGGACCTCCTCGAAAATCTTACGTCATTTCCTGTCCATGCTGTCTTGGGCCCTGCGCGCGCATGCAAGGGTCTCTTTACGACTCGGCAGGCAAAGATGGCGGACGCACAGGTATTTTCAGTGTTACGGCGTGGTAGCAAAAATTTCCTGAAATAACTGTGAAATATTTATTACAGATGAGCTCCGATCTTAAAATAATTAACACTAATACATAATCGATCGATATATGCAATTTACAGCCGTTAAAACTATGCTATACTGTTGCATTATGAACTTGCTAGCGTAGTACAATTGAGCAGCGTGTGTCATCCTGAAAATGTGGAGCGGATATTAACGCAACTAGCTCGCTAACAGGCCACGTATCGTCAAATGGACCGTGCTAGTCCCACATCGCAGTACGCAACACTTTAATAAACTTCACATTATCTGGAACATCTACGAAAAGCGGAACTCTGAAGCTAGGTGTAAATTTATTACTGGCTATCTCTGTAGCCCATGTGACGTTTAAACGCTCGCTAGCTAATACTGTCGGCCCGACAAGGCCAGTTGGGTAACTTGCCTGACAGCGAAACTAACTATGATTTAAAGTTGTTCATACAATTCTAGGTAGGGAAATATTGCATTTCTGCTGCAAATGATGCTTATCTCACGATGGTCTTCCAAGCCACTGGCTTTGACGACAACGCCTTACGGCAACACTGATGCAGCTCGTCTTTGGTTAGCCGGCTAGCCACCTCCTTGGTCATATTCGCTGTACAGTGGTTACGGAGGCCCATGCGTTTCGTTTCCAAGTTATGTACTGTGTTACCGATGAGTTTTGGTTTTGTGTTTACAGACTGAGAGGGCGTACCAGAAGCAGCCCACCATCTTCCAGAACAAGAAGCGTGTTCTGCTGGGTGAGGGCGGCGGAAAAGAAAAGCTTCCCCGCTACCACAAGAGTGTCGGCCTGGGGTTCAAGACGCCCAGAGAGGTGAGCCGTTCATTCTGAGGGATGCTTCCGTTTAATTACTGGCAGTTTAGTTGTTGAGAATAAATGTGTGCTTTATTTTGACCATGTCGGGGTTAGGGCATATCCACCTCACCTATGGGCATGCAGTTCACTGTGACAAACTGGTCTGACTCCTAGCATGTTGGATCCCAGCACTAACAGAACTCGATGCACATATTCTATTTTGCAGCCTAGATATAACATGCTGGGTGTCAGTACCTTTTCAGAAGCATGGAGGAAGTATCTAGCTGGAAATGGGAAATTCCATGCGGTCGACTAACCATTTAGTCTTTAAAAAAAAAAAAAAATCCCTTTTTTCTTAAATTTTGATAATGTAACTGGTGAACTCAGGAATGTTGTTTTTGTGATGTGGCTTCCGTAAAGATGAAACAAATGTATGATCTAAGCATACCTAGTCAACTTGGTTTTATTCTTGTTCAACAAACAAGTAAAGGAAACATGGTCATTGTAGTCAACTGAGTGTAGGTCTGTCTGATCTGCAAATGATTATCTCACGATGGTCTTCTAAGCCTCTGGCACTGATGACACTGCCTAATGGCAAAACTGATGCAGCTCTGAAGTCTGAGCAGAGTACATTTGCTTTGGCTTAAGACCGCTTCCATCCACACAGGTACCTTAACTTATAACGACGTGCTTCAGTTTGTGAAGCTGTAATATTTTGATGGAATTTGTCTCTTCTCGTTTGCTGTGAGCTTGAATTGAAACTTTAGTGACAGGTTGGTTATTTTGACCTGAATGTGTAGGAAAGTTTTGAGGATGTATCTGCAGCAGAGTTTATTTCAGGTGTGAGTGGAGGGGAATGATTGTTTCTGTTTTCAGACTTTTTTTTTTTAATGGTTCCCAGGCTATTGATGGCACCTACATCGACAAGAAGTGCCCCTTCACTGGCAATGTGTCCATCCGTGGTCGGATCCTCTCCGGTCAGTCCCCCGCTAGCCGTCCACAGTCAGGGCCATTCCCTAGACCACTCCCACTTCCCTCAACCATTTTCACAAGCTGTTCCTTACCATTGCCACAGAAAATCAGGGTGCTTTGACAGATGTCAGTGACCCTGCTACCTGTCACTGAACAAGGGGAAAATCTTGGTGTGTAGGTTTGTCTGCTGCAAGTGATGTTTATCTCACGATGGTCTTCCAAGCCGTTGGCTCTGACGACAACGCCTTATGGCAACACTGATGCAGCCCAGACCCCCGCACACGTCGTCCTTAAGTGCAGGCTCAGTCTGTACGGGCTCACCATGCATTAAGATGATCTTCGGTTCGTTAATCTGCATAAGCAGATGAGTTGCAGCACCAACATGGGTGTCTGGTTTGCCATAATTGCATAACACAACGTTCAGATAGGGTTAGATAATGTTATGTTACGTGGCAGATACTTGTGTCCAGAGTGTATTTGATAAACACAAGTGCATCCGTCTCGAGTTGTGAACAACCGTTGCATCGTTTCTGCTTTCGGTTTGATGTTTTGCCCATTGTGCGTGTGGTTTAACGCCTTCCCATGTTCACCCAGGTGTCGTGACCAAGATGAAGATGCAGAGGACCATCGTGATCAGACGGGACTACCTGCACTACATCCGCAAGTACAACCGCTTCGAGAAGAGGCACAAGAACATGTCCGTCCACCTCTCGCCCGCCTTCAGGTAGCGCTCCTGCGTTAGCTGCTCCCCAGCAGTTAGCCGCTGTGGCTAAGGGTGACCGCTAACGTTCACAGCTCCCTGCACGCACCTGCTTCCTGGTTACCTTTTTTTAAGACCCCTGCTTTAGAGCATGCACATATCAGACTGCCATGGGAGGGGTGATGGTTTATCCTGACCTACCTTAATTATAGTTTAATCGGTCAGGGTTTGCTTTAGTTTGGACATTGCTGCTTTTGACGTGGCAGGAAAATGACTAGACCTTATTTATTGTCTTGTCGAATCATATATAATATGGTGAGCATCGCCACCATCTGTTCATATCACTTAAACCAGTTGAGGGGTGGCATTCATATTGCCTCTATGCTTTTGGCCCTTACTGCCAGGAGCCGAGCCTAGAAGCCTGAGCTGCAGATGATGTTTATCTCACGATGGTCTTCCAAGCATTCGGCTCTGACGACACTGCCTCATGGCAACACTGATGCAGCTCAGCCACTTTCAAAATTTTAGCTTGATAAAGTCCTGGCGGTTGTCTGTCGTTTGCGCGGTCACTGCTGCTGGAAAGTTTAATAAGCTCTGAGGACACGGTGGATGTTCCTTTATGAATGAGTTTTGGTGTTGAGGCATTGGAAGCTGCTGATTGGGTGGGTGGGTATGATGTCATCACAGAATGGAAGGCAGTGGTGGTGGTGGTGATGATGCTGAAACCCTTCTCTCTGCAGGGACGTGCAGGTGGGAGACATTGTGATCGTGGGGGAGTGCAGACCGCTCAGCAAGACCGTCAGGTTCAACGTCCTCAAGGTCACCAAGGCAGCCGGCGCTAAGAAACAGTTCCAGAAGTTCTAGAGGGTGGCAGAGATTGAAGGCTGATGACTCGAGTTGTCTGGGTTACTACTCTGGCTCACTTGTACTATGTCTGTTTTCAATAAAGGAAATGCTCGATTTAAATGTGGTCTCTAAGATGTTTTGGTTAATTTCTGTAGATACTGGTGGCTGGTGTGCGCGGAAACTAAGTACTTTAAGGAATTATAATTAGATGCCATGCTTCATTATACTTATAATACCGTATATGGAAAGGACAAGTGGGAAAAGGAAGAGGTATTACTTTTTTTTTAAATGCCAAGATACTCCTGCCATATTTTTACTGAGTGTTGATTTGTGTAATGGTAATTGCTCCTAAGTCCTGTTGAGTGCATGTCATCTGTGGAGGTGGTACAATTTTTATTTTGACCCAGAGTCTTATTTCCTTTACAGATTATAATTTTCCAGTTAAGTTTTTTTTTTTTTTTTTTTAAATGACTAAGGGGAAGCTGGTGTGACGCTGTTTATAACTCACCATGCCTTTTTCATCTGGTCATGTGATCTAGTCTTCCATTTATCTCCCTCTCATCCTGCCTCTTTTTCAGCTATAATAGGTATAAAAAGTGAAATTATTGAAAATATACAAGCAGTCAAATTTATTGCTGCTATTATTGGCAGTATTGTCCACAGTTTTGTTTTTTAAGCAAAGTGAATTTCTGTATGTGAAGTATGACCGTTTATTTTTTGGGTAATTGCATGTTGTATTTAGTGACATGTTTGTGTGGTATCACAAAAGCTTATCCAAAGACATTTACTCAAATTATAAAGTCAAATCAATCAATATACTAAGTTAACAATTAGTTCACAGGGTCATATAAATCTGCACCATGGTTATATAAATGGAGTTTGGGGTTTTAACACTTGATCACATTTCCAGGTGAACAGATTTTCCAATTCAGTATAATTTTGTGGGTTAACAGGCTAGATACATATTTTTGTATCTAAAATGAAAAACTTGCATTTGATTTAAAATATATTTCACATTTGTGTGACTGATATTTCAGAAGACTAATATCACCTTCAACATAAAAGGATTGTGCAGTGTGTTTCCAATTGAATGCACATGTTATTTTCAGAGGTCTGCTAAAATTGGAACTTGAAGACGATTGAAACAAATTTCTCACCAAGATTTACCTGGCTTTTCATCAATCCCAGTGTGCAATGATACAAAATGAAGTGTATGAAAGCTGTGCGTAAGTCTGCAGCAAGAAATCACATGCACATTGCTTAGCTGGCTGTTTGCTGACCGCCTGGGTAACGAAATGCAATTTTCCATTGAAACAAACTAAACTGCAGGCACTTATCTAGCTGTGAAGATTATAGAGTTGTCCGCCGGTGCTCTAGGTGGCGTCAATGTTTCTCTTGGCATCTGCTATTGCATGAGCTGATATCTCGAAAAGAGGCGGTGCTTCTCGCGCCACTTCGCTAGCTAGCCTTAGCTAAACGAGGAAGGAGAAACTAGCAAGCTAGCTAGCTAGCTAACTTTTATTGTCCGAAGAGCTGCACGTTGAAATAATGTTGGACTGTTAAATAGGCGGCTAGGTAGTTAGTTGCCCGAAACACAAGTAATATTCGTGAAGAAACGCGGCAAGTGTTACCAATAGAGTTATAATAAGCTAGCTAGCTAACGAATGACCTGGTTTCCTAGGTACTCTGCTTAATTAGCTAGTTAACGTTAGCTGTTTTGTTGCTTGCAGCGTTTCCCATCGCGCTTTATTTTAATTAAATTTCGGCTTTTGTCATCATCCGGGCGGATAAAGAGACTGAATGCTAAAAACGGTAAGTTGATTAGACTAGTTAAGCTAACCACCGTTGTATAGTCTAGTTCTTTTGCTAACACTAGGAACACGAGGTCCGGTAGCTGCTTTAGACTAGTATCAAGACTAACTTTGTACACCGCCAATCGTACGTTTGTGTGTTTGCAAAACCGGGTTAGCAAGCTAGCCTAACCCTAGCAATCGAATTATTTGTATTTATTTATTTTGACGGTATGGTGTTTAGCCAGCTAACTAACTACTTACAGTAACTTAAATTGCAGTTAGATGAAACAAATCCCGAGGTAGTTCGCGCTTGCTAGCTTCACAACAATCGATTGTTTGTGGCTAATCTATGTCCGACAGCCAACATTCAGCGCTGGTGTAGTAACCCTACAAAACCCCCCGGACCAGACATTGAATAAATAAGGTTACGTTAATTTCGTTTGTTTTAATTACACGAATGTGATCATTAGTCGGCACTCGTGGTGAATTTCAGCATTTTTTGTATTCGCAAAATTTGTATTGCATCAAGCTATGTCACTAGCCAAGGTAACCTATGGCTAGGTAAGATGGCCTTGGTGTGAGACAGTAAGAACAGTTAAAGGAACTTTACTTTGTGGCCCCCATATATACATTCTTCATGTAGAAAGTCTGTGGACGATGAAAATGTGTGCTGCTTGTATAGTTGTATACAATGTGACGATTATATCACTCTCTGTGATGATTGTCTCATGGTCCTAGCAATCTTGCTGAAACTGAACCTCGGAATTAAGTAACTTTGCCTCTTATTGTGACATGTTAAATTCGGGAGCTACTCCTTTTCCTCGTTACATTCATCAATCTGCAACCGTTTCAGAAACAGCCGTGCTTATGTTATGCCAGTTTAGTAAAACTGAACACATTTAATCTTTTTGTTGCAGGTGAAAAATGACACAGTTTCTACCCCCTAACCTGTTGGCGCTCTTTGCGCCGAGAGACCCGATACCATTCCTACCGCAGCTGGAGAAATTGCCCCACGAGAAACACCATAATCAGCCATACTGCGGCATTGCCCCGTATATCAGGCACTTCGAGGTACGTGGCGGTAATTAACCCGAGTGCGACCTGAACTTCAGCCGTTAAACGCCTTCCGGTCAATCCTACATGCCCTGCGCTGTAATATACCGCAACTAAGACATCGAGCAGTAAAGCTATCCTCTCTCAGGGAAGTCTGCTGTTGTAATCACCTGATTGCAGTTAAAGCCAAGGCTCTGTTAGATGCTTAGAATTTTCAGTGTTTGGGCTTTTGTAGGTTTTAGAACATGAACATTTTTTTTATTTTTTTGAATTGCAAGGCTTGCTTCATAATTCTTTTTGTCTGTTCTTAGACAGCCAAATGGCTCAATGTTGTGTCACTGCATAGGTTGGCTAGTTTTGTTGAGGTGAATTCTGTCGAAAGCAGAGGTATGTGGACGCGACTCATTTCTCATCTCCCCAGGATCCCCGAGATGCCCCCCCGCCAACCAAAGCCGCCACCAGGGAGGAGAGGCTGGAGAGGAAGGTAGGTGGCCGGAGGAGGGGGGTGGGGTCTCTGTTGTCGTGGTGACAGAGTGAGCGGAACGGTGCTAACACACATTTGTGTCACAGAGGCGAGAGAAGGCCGAGCGGAGGCAAACCGTCCTGGAGACCGAACTGCAGATCTGTAAGTATGAGCGCCACCTGTGTCTGGGAGGCTCACAGCAGTCAAAGGATGTGTGTGTGAAGGGCGGGACATGGGTAAAGGGTGTGACGTGCGCGAAGGGCGGGGCATGGTCGCAAATGGCGGATGTGTGTGTGATGGGGATGTGTGTGTGATGGGGATGTCTGTGTGATGGGGATGTCTGTGTGATGGGGATGTGTGTGTGATGGGGATGTCTGTGTAAAGGGGATGTGTGTAAACGGTGTGACGTGTCTAAAGGAGGGACGTGTGTAAACGGGGGGGACGTGTAAAGGAGGGACGTGTGTAAAGGAGGGACGTGTGTAAAGGGGGGACGTGTGTAAGGGCGTGTGTAAAGGGGGACGTGTACAAGGAGGGTGTGTGCAAGAGGGGGCGTGTGTAAAGGAGGGACGTGTGTAAAGGGGGGACGTGTGTAAAGGAGGGACGTGTCTAAAGGTGGGATGTGTACAAAGGAGGGATGTGTGTGCAAAGAAGGGGGGGCGTGTGTAAAGGGGGGATGTGTGTGTAAAGAGGGAACATGTGTGAAGGGGGGATGTGAAAAGGGACCATGTGTAAAGCAAATATAATGCTGCCGAAATATCTTCCCTGGGTGGTGTTTCACCAAACCTTGCTTTAACCAACTGTGGTTATTTGAAGGAAACAATTCAACCATATTTTGCAATTTAACCTTTTGAAGAGTAGGTTTTTTCAAAATTCAGAGTCTGTTCTAGAACTCTAGGGCTTTCAGTTACCAGCAGCGATTGTGACATCAGCATTTGAATGTTCAGTTAAGCACATTCTAATCACATATTTGTGATCTTATGCCTAAAAGAGTTAGTCTAATAATTGAATCTAATTCAGAGAATTTTGAATGAACTAATTTATGAGACTGTAGTAAGTGGTGTGTGCTTACAGTGTTTGTGCTCAGCTGAAACCTGTTCAAATCCTGCAGGGACAGAGACTTTGAATTCTCTGGTTGGGTCTTGTGCACTAATTGCACTCACTCAAAGGCATTGTTTGCAGGGGAAACAAATAATTACTTTGGATTTGGACAAGTGATAGGCAGGAGAAAAACTGTATCCATAGCAACCCGCAAAAATCTCGTAGACGGGAGTGTTCCTTTTTATTTCTCGACATCAGTATACAAATGGAAGCGGGAATGCTGAAATGTTTGCACAAGAAAAGTAACAGAAATTCATATTTTAAACTAGAGTATAAAGAGGACTGTGATACATGCAATTGAAAACAGCCGAAGGGAATGTAGACATGATAGAAATGAACAACATTGAGCTATTGGCAAATAAAATCACAGTGAAACCAACACCCATGTGTAACACAGAAATGTAAGCACTGAATTAAAAGTGGATGAAATGTGTTTAAGTCCATAGTCGCTGCACTGTAAGGTGAGAGTGCAGGTCCTGTGTGTGAAGGTGCACTGTAAGGTGAGTGCAGGTCCTGTGTGTGAAGCTGTGTGTGATAACGGACTGTATTTGTGGGGACTTTGTCTCCCTCCAGGGGACCCACACAATGACCCCAACGCTCAGGGAGACGCCTTCAGGACCCTGTTTGTGGCTAGAGTGGTGAGTTCTGGGGAAATGTTTCGTCTTTGCCAACAACCAGTCAAATCGCGCTGTGCGTCCAGAACCTGATTTTTCCTCTCTCCCGCGCAGAACTACGACACCACGGAGTCGAAGCTTCGCCGCGAGTTCGAAGTCTACGGGCCAGTTAAGCGCGTAAGTCGTTTTTTTTTTCTTTTCTCCCCCTTTACCGTTACGACGGGCGGCGTTGTTTTGTCGGAAGCTGGCGCTAACAACGCCCCCTCTTCCCCCCCCCCGGAGCAGATCTACCTCGTTTACAACAAGCAGACGAGCAAACCCCGCGGCTACGCCTTCATCGAGTACGAGCACGAGCGGGACATGCACTGTGAGTACCGCCGCCGGCCCCTCCCGCCGGTTACGCCCGCGCCCCCCAGCTCGCCGATTCCCCTCGGACGACTCACTGACCCCGTGAGCTTAGGGTTGTGTAACCAGGCAGCTGTTTCGTAGGTGACTTGGTTAACGCACTCGTCTTAACTACTGCTTGTGTTGGTGTTAATCAGTTTAACACTTCAGGGTCCAAGTTGAACTATGCGGTTGTTCCCTGCACTTGGAACGGTACTGCCCTCTAGGGTTTTCGACACACTTGTTCCTGGTTATGGTTATACGCTTTGTTGTACGTCGCTCTGGATAAGAGCGTCTGCCAAATGCCTGGCTACGTCGCATATTTACGAGTCGATTTGAAAGGGAAAGTAAGCGAGCACAAGCATGTACGCAAACTTCCTGCCCGGCTATGAGCAACAGGACAAAAGATTTAATCTCGGCTTTGGGCCTTTCTGTGCAGAGTTTGCATGTACTCCCCGTGCCCGTGTGGGTTTCCTGTAGGTACTCTGGTTCCCTCCCACAGTCCAAAGATATGCAGGTTAGGCTAATCGGAGGCTCTAAATAGCCCATAGGTATGAGTGTGTGAGTGAATGGTGTATGTGCACTGCGATAGATTGGAGGCCTGTGCAGGGTGTATTCCTGCCTCTTGCCCAATGCACGCTGGGATAGGCTCCAGCACCCTCCTCGTGACCCTGCTCGGGATAAGTGGGCATAGATAGTGGATGGATGGATGATTAGTAGTATCGAGGAAGACGGTTTGCCAGATAATACAATTCAAATTATTGTTCTCGACCAATGGGCACATTCGCCTTTGAGCTCAGCAGAAAAATCTGTAGCAGTGGCTACCGAAATTAAGTGGTGGTGCTGCACTGCTGCCTGTGTGTCTGGGAAACAGTGGAATTTAATTTAGGCACATGCACAAGTCAAATGCGGTGCATCAATATCAAGTCTTACCTTTTCAAACTAGAGCAACTACAGTATGGGAGAAGCAAACGGGAATTTTCACACATTTAATAACGGACCAAAGGTTTTGGTGCCACCCTTCCGCCTGAACTTTGACCCCTGCTACCTGACCCCTGATCCCCAACTACAGTATGGGAAAAGCAACCAGGAATTTTCACACATTTAGTAACAGACCAATGGTTACAGTGCCCCCTTCCCCTTGAACTTTGGCCCCTGCCACCTTTCTCGACGCATTGGGCGCTAGAGCTGCGGTTTCGCTAACGTCGCTATGTTTCGTTCCTCTTTCTCTCCCCCCACCCCTCTTCTCCCTCCTCCCCCCTCCCCATCCCGGTCCCTGCCGCCGCTCCTAGCCGCCTACAAACACGCCGACGGGAAGAAGATCGACGGCAGGAGAGTGCTGGTGGACGTGGAGAGAGGGCGCACCGTGAAGGGATGGCAGCCCCGCAGGCTGGGTGAGGGAGCGCGGCCCGGCGTTTCACTGCTCCCACGGGGGTGTCGCTGTGCAGCGTCTGAAACGAGCTTTCTGCTCTGTCCGAATATGGCTGCCGTATTAACCAGGCACCAGTGGTGTTTTTCAGTCAAAGTATCTTATATCTTATATAAGCTTATCGAGAATCTAATCAAGGCAGAGGTGGAGTCTGTAGCATGTAAACAGCAGTAGAATTTGGAGGTGAAACCTTAAAGCTGTGTGTGTGTATGTGTGTGTGTGTGACGGATGCAGTAATTGGTTCAGTGTCATTGATTTCCCAGCTTGCCGTGCGGTGAGCGTGCCTCTGTAGCAGCGTGTAGGGGAGGGTCCCTCTCAGGAAAAGGCCGTTGTGCTTAATGAGAATCAGAACCGGCCCCTCAGAGCTAAATTTAGCCACAGTTAGCCGGCATTAATCTGGAACGTTCCTGCGGCCATTGCACATGCAGATCGGTACGGGCGTGCTCTGTGGAAGCTCTCTCTGTGTGCATGGGTGTGTGTGTGTGTGCTGTTTACAAATGTATTGTATAAGATTAGTATAACTTCCTTGAATTTATACTCAATACTTTTGGCTACATATCCCAGCATCCTGTTGGCTTCTTTTTATTTGAACTGCTACAGCACAGTGCCTAGAACCAGAAAGGCTTTGATCAACCGTTACTCCCAAGTCTTTTTTTTTTTTTTTTTACTCCCAAGTTTGTGTGCGCTCATGTGCGTGCATGTATGTGTGCGCGCATGCTGTGTGCGTGCGAGCACGCGTGTGCGTGTACGAGTTGCGCTAACCCCTTTTTTCCGCGGCGCAGGCGGCGGCCTGGGCGGCACGCGGAGGGGAGGCCCCGACGTCAACATCAAGCACTCGGGCCGGGACGACGCCTCACGCTACGACGAGAGGCCCATCAGCGGAGGGTGAGGTCACAGCCGGGTCACAGCCCCGTCGCTCGCAGGCGGTCCTCCGAGCCCCGCAGCTGTGTTTAGCCTCTGGGGCTCCCCCCCCCCGTGGGAGGCGTTAAATGGATGTTTGGTGTCTGCTGGCTGAGCGCAATTGTGTGAGTGAGCGCGTACTGTGTGTTTACTGCGCGCGGGCGTGCCCTTCCCCGTGGAGTCTGTTGGAGTGCGCGAGAGGAGGAGCGTGTGCGGATGAGAGAATGAGTAGAGTGCACGTGTGTGTGTATACCTCTCTATGTGCATGTGTATACCTGTATGTGTGTATATATGCGTGTGTGTAGTGTGTATAGGTGTGCTGTGTGTGCGTGTGTGGTGTGTATATATGCGTGTGTACACGTGTGCTGTGCTAAGCGCTGTCCGTCTCCCCTCCCCCCCCCAGGGAGCGTGGTGGCGAGCGGGAGCGTGGTGGCGAGCGGGAGCGTGGCGGCGAGCGGAGGGCCGACCGCAGCAGGGAGAAGGACCGGGAGAAGGACCGCGGCGAGAGGAGGAGATCCCGCTCCAGAGAGAGGAGGCGCCGCGCCTCCCCATCCAGGGAGAGATCGGAAAGGGGATCGGAAAGGGGAGGGGACAGGGGAGCGGAAAGGGGAGTGGAAAGGGGAGGGGACAGGGGAGTGGAAAGGGGAGGGGACAGGGGAGTGGAAAGAGGGGAGGGGAAAGGGGAGGGGACAGGGGAGCGGAAAGGGGAGGGGACAGGGGAGGGCCCCCGGGCGTGGGCGGTCCCGACGAGGGCAGGCGCAGAGAGAGGGAGAGGGAGAGGGAGCGAGGCGGAGGAGGAGGAGGAGGAGCCGAGGAGGTGAGCAGGAGCAGGGAGAGGAGCAGGGACCGCGACAGGAAGAGGAGGAGCAGGAGCAGGGACAGGAAGAGGGAGCGCGAGAGGGGGAAGGCGGCCGGAGGCGAGGAGGGAGGAGAAGGGGCGACGGGCTCAGGGAACGGGGACGAGGGGGAGAGGGCGCCGGACGAGCCCAACCCCGGGGACCCCGGCCGGGACGAGGGGAACGCCGAGGGGGAGGAGAGGGGGCGGGACCGAGACCGCGGGGACCGGGACCGCGACAGGAGGCGGAGCCACAGGGACAAGGACCGCGAGCGCGACCGCGAGAGGAGGAGGGACAGAGACCGGGAGCACAAGCGGGACCGGGGCGATCGCGAGAGGGGCGGGGACAGGAGGGGGGAGGAGCGGCAGGCCTCCCAGGGCCCGGAGGCGCTAGGGAACGGCGAGGACGGGCCCGGGCCAGAGGAGGAGGGGGAGGAGGACGGGCAGAACGGGGCCCCGCAGCAGGAGGCGGAGTGGAACAAGGAGGAGGGGTACACCGCAAACGAGAACGGTCACATGATGGAGACACAGGCGGACGAGGAGTACTGAGGGCAGCGCTCCCGCTGCGCAGGGCGGCCGGGCTTCAGGGATAAACAACAGGGGACAGGAAGAGCACGCACAGGAGCTCCTCCAATCACAGGCCACGTTGGTAGCAACCACTCCCAAGAAGAGCGATGGCGATTGGTGGATGTACGCCTCTAGGTATCTAGGAACTAGCATCCACCAATCGCCACTGCCGTCGTTCCATTAGTCGTTGACAACGCTCCCTGCTTTGCGGAGCTCGTCACTTTCCTAGCATCAAGGCGATTTGTAAGTGTCTTCGCGTCATTTTGCGACCCCTGCTTTTTAAACGTTTTTTACCGGGCCATTACAAAGCTGAGCAGCTGTGCGTACCTCGCGCTCAAGTTTTAGCCCCCGATTGGAAAAACCGAGCGCGTCCTTCGGCCCTCCTCCTCTTCCTCCTCCGTCTGGCTCAGTACCGATTCCATCCCACCGCGCCTCCGTCCCCTCAGCTGGTAGTTGACCAATCCCGGCTTTTAAAAATGATTTTTTTGTTTTCGTCGATACTCTTAATTTAGCTTTCGTTCAGTTTTTTTAAAGGCCTTTTTTTCCCCCCGAGGGAGGGAAGTAGCATAGCGTGGTGTTAGCGCTACACGTCCGTCGTATCCAGCAGTCCCAGTGTTAACGGTGAGGGCGCGAAAAGTAGCGTGCGCACCGGAGGCGAAGCTATCGGAAATGTGCAGGTTTTACTGTGAGAAGTATTTTCAAGCCGTTTGGCAGGAGGTTTGACCTCTTCTGCGTCTACTTCAGGATCTACTAACTCCTGTCAAATGCTTCATTACATTAAATTTCAGTACATGCACATCATGGGACAGTGTACTTCACTTTCATATTAAAATTAAATGTGTGAGGAACTTGAGCGACCGGCTTTGGTTTTAGCCGTCAGCATTCGATCCTGTAAATCTACACTTACACCTGTAAATCACATCTGTGTCCTGTCTGTGTGGATGAATTGTCAGTTAGCGTCGAGTAGAATCAAATGTCAGTTCTTGAGCTTTCACTGCCCCCGTCTCTCCAAGCCCTTCACCAGACGTTTACCGAGACTTCAACCAATAAGTTGCACAGCTGTGTTACATTGAGGCTTTCCCAGAGAAGCGAACGGAAGACTGTAAATTCTTATGCGTAGTTTCCTTTTTATATTAATGTTTTATTCTGGGAATGGTCAGAACCGAACCTATTGGATCCCTCTGAAAAGAAAAGTTGTGTGTCAATTTTGAAAAGTATGTTTTTACCCTTTATTTTGTTCACACTTCAATAAAGAAGCATTTTTTTTATTTGACAGTTGCAACCGTGTGCAAGCGTTTCTGTATTGGTGCCTGTAAATGAGAAACTTCATTTTTCTTTCATTGTTTGTCAAGAAGGAATTGTGATATTTGAGTCTCTTGCAGAAACACATTGGTATTTTCATTGGGTAGTCAATGCGATATGGGGTTTATGTGGAAGAATCTTCAGAAACGGCATTCAAGCAATGGGTCTTCAGAAACAGAATTGAATCTTTTCATTGATACACATTATGGTGCTCCCCTCCAATCAGGTAGCTGAATACTCAAGTTATTTAAGCCTGCATGGTAATTTTCTCAGCAAAACCTTAAATATGCATATGGGAGCACTGGTGCCCTGCAGAAAATATCTTTTCATAATCGACTTGGTGTCACAGCATTTCCATCTCAATATTAACAACTTGCATAAAAATGTCTTGTTTGTGTGTAACGTTGTAGCTCATGGTTTGTGAAGAAGGTACCGTTAACTCCCCTTTTAAACAGCAATCTAGTTTGCGATACCTTGTGCTTCTTGGGGACAGAAAACCGACCGAACTCATGCGCCCAGTGTCTGGTTTTAGTCTCTCCCCTTCCTCCGCTTACGACTACTCCACAAATTTTGGCATGCGCAAAATTTTGCTGATATTACGATATTAACCTGTGAATGGAATATCCCGTTAGACGTGTCCACCATTTGAGACCCACACGCAAGTGCAGTGATTATGCGCATAATTTTGCATGGCGTGATGTCATCCAACACAGCCAAAGGCTTCTCAATGATGTCATGGTATTATATGGGCGAACGAAACAGACATGGCGGCGATGACGGAGTCCCTCAGCTTAGAAAGAGGTAGCTATAGCTAGATGTAAAGTGCTTGTCAGCTTTGCAAATTCTATGCATTTAAAAAGATCACATCCAGTAGCGTGACATTCGCATTGAACGTCTTGACATTTTATCCTAATATTTCATGAATCGTAGAAATTAAACGGTATAGTACCCGCTTGAGCGCTTGCAATGGCTAACAAGGGGGATTAGCTAAGGGTAGCGAACTAGCTTGCTAGCCATATAAACCTAACGAACCAGTTTGTTCTCTTTTGATAATTGTTTTTTTCCCCACTGATAGATATCTCGGTTGTATTACTTTAGATAAACTAGTAATGGCTTGGGGACTTGCTTGCCTGCTTAGTAGTTGGAGCGATTTATCTCCTTATTTGTACGTAGTATTGTGCGGATGCTGCATACGATCATCACTTTGATTCTGTCGGTGTCAGCTGTGACATCTGATTCAGTTTGCTAACAGCTATCTAGTCAGTTACATTAGCTAACTATAAAATAAAAACACGTGTTTCGGTGTTTTCTGGAGTGTTGGTTGGTTGTTTGCACCAGCCACCCAGTATGATGCTGTAATACTGAACTGATTTGGATAGCTAGAGTAACAAGCTAGCAAGACAAACGTGTGCGCTGAGACCCGAGGGAAGCTGAATTCCACTCTCCAAAATGTACCGCATATCTCTACATCCAGACCGAACTGGCTGATACTTTATACATTTGTACCGTTGGTCGGCTCGTTAAATAATCGTGCTTTTTAGTTACGCTTTGTTTTACCAAGTCTCGCGTAAGTCTGACAGCAATGTAATGTAACACTACCGTTTAGTTTTCTGTCACTTTAGAAAATGAAGCAATCGAATACGTGCAGCGCATATCTGTTGTTACAAAATAACTGTTGGGTGCATATAGTCAGTATACCTCTCTGTTCGTTTTACGGAAACAGTAACGCCACCTGTTCATTTTGCAGTTAAGCTTTGCAGCTATATGCGTATTTAAAAGGCGAACAGACCCCCATCTCCCTCCCTCTCCTTCCCCCCTCTCTCTCTCGAAAGATGTGTGCAGAGTGATCGAGTTGCTGGACAGATTGCAGAGAAGCGGCGAGCTTCCCCCACCAAAACTGCAAGCTCTACAGAGAGTCCTTCAGAGCAAGTTCTGTGCCGCCATCCGAGAGGTGTGTAAGCTATGTTACCTTTCCTCACCCCGCGTCCTTGTATTGCAGTGGCCTGACTGAACTCCGTCGGCGCTGCGAGCTGCGTTGTACACGCTAGCGGGTAGCGTTGACGGCTTAGCGCCTGCGGGATCTCTATCAATGAAATCTGGCAAAGCTCGATTGTGAGTAGTGTTGTTGTGATTACCGGCATGTACATACACTATCGCGAAAGGGAGAATAAGCAGCTCATGTAATAGCATAAGGCTGCCATAGTCGTGCACCGCTAATACCAGTACTTAGCGAATGCTCCAGTGTAATCCAATCACTGGGCGTGTTCTTGTCTGGTCTGTACTGTTGGCGGCGGTCACATGGACGTTTCCCATACTGTAACAGTATTCACATTGGCCATTACTGGCCCTCAATTCCAGCTTAATTCTTGGAGCAAGATCACTGATACATCTTAATCCCTTAGGTTGCTTTAGGCTTGTGGTCTTCCGGTGATGATTCGTCTGTGTGGACTGTCGTTGTACTCGTTTCTGTCGGTCCCAAGGGCTATACTTAGTCTCGGAGTAGTTAATAAATAACTGTGTTAGTACTTCGTGGCCAGAATGACCAATCATTGTTTAAAATGATGGCCTTCAATCATGCTTGGAGAGGGACTGTGGAGGTTCTAACTTTACATGTAAGCTATTGCTAGATTATTTATTAGGCATCATAAAATCAAGATCTTATACTGTACGTCACACAAATTAGCAGATAAGCAAGCTTTCCGCCTGGCAACATTTCACGGTGGCTTTTTCCCAGCGAAAAGCAAAGTGCTCCTGGAAGTTTGCGAGTTTGTGCTCTGAAATGCTGGACTGACCCCTCCTCTGTCCCCTCTCTCAGGTGTACGAGCAGCTCTATGACACCCTGGACATTGTCGGAGGGCCTGAGGTTCGAGCCCAAGCTACTGCTAAGGTAACGACAGTGCACCGAGGGCACCCAGTTCACTTGCAGTGGCCTGGGCCCAATAGTATCTCAATCAGTCAATCAATCAATCAGTCAATCAATCAAACTTTGTTTATATGGCACTTTTCATACATGTAAATGCAGTTCAAAGTGCTTTCTGTACAAATACAAACATGTCTTACAAGAAACTATGTGAAACAAGTTAAAGTAAAACTGTATATATTACAATATATATTATTTTATATATATATATATATATATATATATATATATATATATATAAAAACACTGTTTATGTACCAGGCCACAGTCGCAGCCTTTGCCGCCAGCGAGGGCCACGCCCACCCGCGGGTGGTAGAGCTGCCGAAGACTGAGGAGGGGCTGGGCTTCAACATCATGGGGGGCAAAGAGCAGAACTCCCCCATTTACATCTCCAGGGTGATCCCTGGGGGTGTGGCCGACCGGCAGGGGGGGCTGAAGCGCGGTGACCAGCTGCTGTCCGTCAACGGAGTGGTGAGAGAGGGGGGCGGAGAGGGGGGGAGAGGAGAGGGGAGAGTGGTGAGAGGGTGGACGGCTTTTGGGGTTGGTTGGTTGCTCTATAAATGTTAAATTTGTAGAACAGCCTCTCTTGCTGGTGTGAACAGCAGTGTTTGCTGAAAATTGTGGTAAGACCACAGGAACTGTGGTAAAGAAAAAATGGGTAAAAATGGATCATATTTTCACTGCAATGTCTTTTAAGAGCAAATATTTCAGTATCTGACTTTCCCAAAATGGTTATTATTGGTGTATTGGTGTGCTATGAGTCAATACAAGTGTTTTAGAATGTATTTTACATGATCTCCCAGCAGTAATAATTTAGTGTTTGTGTGTGTGTGTGTATATGTATGTGTGTGTCCCTGTACAGAGTGTAGAGGGGGAGCACCATGAGAAGGCGGTGGAGCTGTTGAAGGCAGCTCAGGGCTCGGTGAAGCTGGTGGTGCGCTACACCCCCAAGGTGCTGGAGGAGATGGAGGCGCGAAGCTGGAGAGCCTGCCAGGCAGCAGCACCCCGCTACTTGCAACCCTTCCAAACCACAGAGCAAGAGTCTTTACTCTCAACTCTCCCCCTCCAAAACCACAGAGCAAGAGTCTCTACTCGCTTTCCAAACACAGGGCAGAGTTTTCCAACTTCCCTCAAAACCACAGAGCAGAGCTCACTGCCTCTCCCCTCATACCACAGAGCAAGAGTCTTTACCCTCACCTCTCCCCCTCAACCACAGGCAAGTCTTTACCTCACCTCTCCCCCTAACCACAGAACAAGTCTTTACCCTCACCTCTCCCCTAACCACAGAGCAAGAGTCTTTACCCTCCCTCTCCCCTCTACCACAGAAGCAAGTCTTTACCCTCACCTCTCCCCCTTCCCTCATACCCACAGAGCAAGAGTCTTTACCCTCACCTCTCCCCCTCATACCACAGAGCAAGAGTCTTTACCCTCACCTCTCCCCCTCATACCACAGAGCAAGAGTCTTTACCCTCACCTCTCCCCCTCATACCACAGAGCTAGATTCTTTAGTCTCACCTCTCCCTGTCCAACCACAGAACTCTCTGAATGAGGAAACATACTCTTTCCTCCTTCAGATTATTTTGGCTAAAATATGAGTCCGTTCCTCTCATTCCCAGCACATTAATTTATGAGAGAAGCAAAAAAGTAACAAGGTGGGTTGAATAAAGCCCTGAGTCTCTGGCCATTGATTTATCTTTAACTGATGGTAAAACATTCACTCAAGAGCTGTGAAAACACAGTTTAAAGCATTTAATACTGCTGTCCTTTTAATGCTGATCCCATGTAGATCTGAGGAGGTGATTTTTGTTTCTTTAAGGCAGTGGCTGTTCAAACTCTTCTCGAGTACCCCCCACCCAGATCCAGGTATTTAATGTGCTCCATCTCCGGCACACCTGATGCTGACTATCATGGTTGGTTGAGTCAGGTGTGATTGAGGTGGAGCAGAACAAATACCTGGATCTGATTGGGTACCCAAGGAGAGGTTTGAGAACCGCTGCGTTAAGGTGAAGATTCAGTCAGCAGGACTAGCCTTTGTTTCCATTTGGTGATGCAGAGCAACGTTGAAATGTTTGTGTTGTAAAACACAAAAGTTTTCATGGGAAAGGCTGCAAATTGAAGCCAGTAGTCTACTGAAGCAGTTTCTACTGTTTAGGTAAAGCGATATGTTAGTTAACCCCGGTTTTTTTTTTTTTTTTTTACACTCGCAGGTCTTTGGAGTCTCGAGGCTAACTGGTCGAGTCCTTCAATCAAGCTAATATTAAGCCCGCCTACCCAAGCCCTCTGGTCCAATAGGAAGCCAGATGATAAAGCGACCGTGCAACGAAAAAGGAAAAATTTAAGTAGCTGTGTTAGATCTAGACTTGTTGTCAGATGTTATCCAAATTAGACAGTGGTTTCAACACAGTTATCCGCAGATCTGAGTACTACTAGAGAAACCTACCGAGGTCATCCAAAACCTTTGAGTAATTTTTCAACATTAAGCTACTGAACCACATGCTCTTTCAGTGTTGAGCTGAATGGAACAGGTCTTGTTTGTATTGGTGAATGAAAATAGTATATTGCATTGGTATGTTTAGCAGGTTTTATTTATTTTATTTATTTATTTGTTTGTTTGTGTCGCTGAGGAATTTCTAAAAACTCGAGCAGCGACCCGATCATGTCTCGGTTACCTGAGCTTGTGACCCGGCATACTTTGCATATGTTTGGGTCACGCCCCTTCAGTCATTTACCGTATAATTATTTATGTATTTACCCATGAAATACCGATAGATTTTCATATTTGCATCCGGGTGTAATCGTGTCTTGCCATTTCTGTATTAAATCATAGTTAACCTGAATTTCAACTGTCATTTTTTAAATTTCTGAATTGATTTTAATGTCAACTGTTAGGTTCGACTGGGACTTTGGTATACAGCTATTATAAACTGTCATCCACAGCACTTACATTTTGAATTGACTGGCCTGTCTTAAACACTGAAATGATTTACATTTTTCTTTTACTCTGTTCGAAGAAGAGCGCAGAAATGCATTTGCCAGAAGTGTTGTTGGCACCAACATTTTAGTTTGAATATATACGGCTAATGCATGATAATGGTGAGAAAGGTGAGTTTAGCTGCCAGGTGTTAGCTCATGAATGTTCCGGTTGCGTCCTGAGCCAGAATGGTGTTGGCCAGTAGCGTATAGCGCTGAATTAAGACTTGACTGTGTGGATCAGCACAGGCACATCTGCTCCTCTGAAATAATGAAGCTGCAACCTTTGGTTCAAATCCTTTGCATAAGTGCCAAAATTTAATTAAATGTAAATTAAACTGAAATGTTTGCCATACTCCATACATTTCATACAAAGTGATGGGCTTCGCTTGGTAAGTGTATCTTTGTAAATGGAAACAGTGCAATCTGTTGATACATTTTGCAGCCAGAGGAATTATAGGTGGAAGTAACGCGAGGGGCGCGTCGGAAAGCTGTGGGACGCAGGGGGCCGCTGGTCCAGGCGGAACTGCGAGGTCCAGATCCGCCTCCGATCGAAGCGGGCGATCTGCGTCTGGATGTGGGCCAGCTTGTCGTGGAGGTAATGACAGCGTTTCTGTACCTCGGGGTACGTGGGAGTGGACTGCGGACACACAAACACTGAGATTGAGTCTGTGCCCAATACGTGGTTAGCTTCCGCTCTTGGGTGAAGCTTTCTCTCTCACACACACACACTTTTCACACAAACAGTCAAACTGGGGACATCCTGTCAGGATGGGCAAAGTCAGCACAGAGCACTGCTGCCTTCATCCGTACACAGGTGTGTACAGATGGGAGTCTTGTTTCACAGCACTGGGAAAATGAACAGGTGTGTACAGGTAAGAGACTTGTTTCACTGCACTGGGAAAATGAACAAGTGTGTACAGGTAAGAGACTTGTTTCACTGCACTGGGAAAATGAACAAGTGTGTACGAGAACTGTGGAGATCAGTGTGTACTGGAGACTCAGTGCACAGAGAATATTACGGTGTGTACTGGTGAGAACTCAGTGCACAGAGAATATTTACAGGTGTGTACTGGTGAGAAACTCAGTGCACAGAGAATATTTACGGTGTGTACTGGTGAGAAACTCAGTGCACAGAGAATATTTACGGTGTGTACTGGTGAGAAACTCAGTGCACAGAGAATATTTACAGGTGTGTACTGGTGAGAAACTCAGTGCACAGAGAATATTTACAGGTGTGTACTGGTGAGAAACTCAGTGCACAGAGAATATTTACAGGTGTGTACTGGTGAGAAACTCAGTGCACAGAGAATATTTACAGGTGTGTACTGGTGAGAAACTCAGTGCACAGAGAATATTTACCGGTTATGGTGAAATCGTGCACAGATATTAGGTGGTACGGGTGAGAAACTCAGTGCACAGAGAATATTTACCGGTGTGTACTGGTGAGAAACTCAGTGCACAGAGAATATTTACCGGTGTGTACTGGTGGATGGAAAGGCACAGGACTTCTCTGCATTTAGGGGTGTGTCTAACCCAGCACCTTCCAAACTACATACTGTACCTCACCACAGGTGACTGCTATTTATAAGACCAAAAACCTTTACACTATGTTGAAATATACACAATGCATTTTTTTTCCACTATGCAATTACATTTACACTGCAGAAAATGTCCCTGGAAAACCATTTAATGAACATTTGTGCAGTATTATTATTGCCTACCCTGACCGCGCGTCCATGTTAGAAATATACAATGCTAAATGGGTTTCTGGTCATCTGTTATTTTAACGGTAAAAGACACGAGTCTGCATTTTCTTTGCAAACTTACCTGTTTCAAGTGATTGTACTCCCTCCACACTTCATCATACACAGCCTGGAAAATGAAAGACCAATCAGTACCCCCCTTAAAGCAGCATGCCCCCCCCCCACCCTTGACTATACTTTGGTCCTGACCAGTGCAGCCTACTGGGCTGTTTTCTGTCCGCTCATGCACAGAGCTTGCGAGTGAGCAAAACTGGAGTGAGAGAAAAGACCAATGCTCCACGCTTTTGAAATCCCACTCCCCACACTGGCACCTTTGAAATATCTCCACATTGATGCCTTTAACTTGTCCCCACATTGACACTTAAAAAAAAGTCCCCACATTGACGCTTTTGAAATGTCTCCGCATTGACACTTAAAAAAAAAAAAAATGTCCCCACAGCACTGGTTTATGAGGGCACACAGGGGTAGTGGCCAGACTGGGGGCTGAGGAGTGCATGTTTATGGTAGCCCCCCCCCCCCCCCACTGCCCGCCGATACCGCACAGCCCGTGCCCCCACCCCCCGCGCAGCCCGTCCTCACGCAGTGCTCTCCGGTCCCGGGCTCCAGACGCCGGAGCTGGGCGTGCGGCTGCCTGAAGCGCTGGGTCGCCGCGTCCACGAGCCGCCGCAGAGCCGCGTACTCGCCGCGCTCGGCCCGCAAGTCCGCCGCGTACCGCCGCCGCTGGGCCGCACACGCGATGGGCGCGTACTTCCTGTGGAGCGAAGGAGGACAGAGAGCCCTGAGAGAATCTGAAACGGGGCACAGATTTTCCTCAGTGTCCAGCATCGTTTTGTTTGCAACACTAGTTGTATTTGGTGTTGATTAATTGATTGATTAATTCATTTTTAACGTGATTTTTTAACACATATTGATTATAAATGGGTCTTCAGTGCCTTCTTGGTAATGATGCACCTATGCGTTCCTGAGAGCAACACTGATGTTTTCCACTTCACTAAGTCACTGTGGAATAAGAGCATCTGCTAAGTGAATGTGAAATGTCACTGAGGGAGAGCTGGGTTGATGTGATGTGTGCTTTATGGGCCTGGGTTAGTCTTCATCATGTTTGTAATACAGCCAGCCCATGGTTTTTTGCGGATCTCCATCAGAGAGGTCATGACCTTTTGACTTTGCTGGAGTAGCACACCGTGTCTTTACCTGGCTATTCATTACAAATCAGTTTGTGCCAGAGGAGCAAAAGGAGACGAGACAGGACTGGTGAGTTTTCAAAAAGAATTTTACTGACTGAGTTTTTACTTACTGAAGGTAATCCACAGGCACGGCACTAGACACTTCTGTGTGGTCATCGCCCCCTTTTTCAGTTCCTGAAGAGGGAAGCAAGTTTTTTAAGTCACAAGGGAATGAATGTATGTATAACCCTGCTTTCACACAGCAGGCAACTCGGTTGGACAGAAGCATAAACTGTGATAAACCGTGGGCAACATTTTTCAGGCAACTTCGGTTGCTCAGTTACCAAGTTGCTGAGGTTGCAGGCTGTCGCTTGGCTACACAGAGAACGAATGGGCTTCCGGCAACTGGCTAACCGAGTCGCTCGCTGTGTGAACACAGGGTGAGGTCACACAGGCCAATCAAATGGAAGTGTCAACATGAGGCCCAGATTTGGAGTTGTATCCGACACAGTGCACTGTTTTTTCCTTTATAATTTCCTTCGGATTTCACAGAACCAGTGTGAACCTTTAAGCGCACGTGATAAACGAGGTAATGGTAATGAACACCTTTGTTGGATCTGGACGTTCCGGGTCCGGTGGAAGCACCGCCCTCCTTGCTCCCTAGCCCTTCCCTCTGGTCCACGGAGGCTGGCGGCTCCTCAGTGAGATCGGCGCTGGGGGGGCACAGGATCGGGGGGGTGGGCTCCTCCTCACGGGGGCCTCCGCGGTGACCCAACGCGCTCAACCGTAGCTCCTCAGGCCAGCTCAGGCACTTGAAGCTGAGCTTGGGGGAGGGGTCAAAGGAGTCCTCCTGGGAGAGCATTGGGTTGGACATACAAGCCGTTACCATGGAGACAGTGTGCTGTGGGTGTGCCTGTTCCCAGCTGGGGTCCAGACGACTGCGTTGATCATATTTCGTGAGTTTGAAGGGAGACGACGTCACCTTTTGCAATGTGAGACACCTTTCTTTTCGGCTGCTACTCGCCAAGGATTCCAATTTGCTGCAGGGAAAAGGACGCAGAGAAGCATTAACAAACCTCAGCGCGCGAGCCGACCGGTGAAGTCATTTAGCAGTTCCAAAGTCATCCGTGTGGCTACAAGGTGTACGGGAGGCTTTGGGAGCACTAATTCGTCAAATTTGTCACTGATGGCAAAACTGTGTGGAGAACTAATAGCGCCATTACACCGTCACTGACAGCATGCGTGCGGTCTATTAAGATACGCCAGACCCACAGGCCTACCGAGCCAGAATGTGCTCCAGCTGTTTCCGTTCATCCTCGGAATACCCCGGCCAGTTCCTGTTCACCTCCCAGTACAGACTCTCCTTTAGGGTGAAGCAGTTTGCCTTCCTGTTCCGATTGGCCACCTGGCGATAGAGAGTGTGATTTAGGGTGTAGCAGTTTGCCTTCATGTTCTGATTGGTCACCTGGCGATAGCCTGTTTAGCGATAGTTGAATTTCCATTGCAGCTCACTGCAGCTATTCCCAGCATGATATAGCATCTATGATGTCACAAACAAGAAAGGACTGGAGCTGGTTGCGCCCAATCAGATTATAGTTTGTTTTCTTATTTTTTGGACCAAGATGGGTATGCAGACGGGTGCAGGTGTGCTCAGAAGGGAGCACGGGGTAGGCCTGCTACAGACACCCACAGACGGTGATAACTCTACACCCGTTTGTAGCTCCGGCAATGGCCGGTAATTTTTGCTTTGATCATATTGTGTTCCATCTGGAAGATCCTCCAGGGGAGGCACGGCTTTAAAGCCTGGAGCCTGGAGCCTGCTTCCTGCCTGCTGTGTCTGTTACCACCCGCACAGCAAACCAGCCTGGAGTGCGAGACAGATGTTCCTGTGATGTCAGAAAGCTGGCTATTCCTCTGTCCTACTGATCCTCCCCCACTGTTTCAGTGCTGTACTCCCTATCTAACTTGTTTTAGACTACCCCCTGCCTCTCTAACCTGTTCCAGAGTGCCCCCTCCCTCTCTAACCTGTTTCAGAGTGCCCCTTCCTCTCTAACCTGTTTCAGAGTGCCCCTCCCTCTCTAACCTGTTTCAGTAACCCCTCCCTCTCTAACCTGTTTCAGAGTGCCCCTCCCTCTCTAACCTGTTCCAGAGTGCCCCTCCCTCTCTAACCTGTTCCAGAGTGCCCCTCCCTCTCTAACCTGTTCCAGTGACCCCTCCCTCTTTAACCTGTTTCAGAGTGCCCCTCCCTCTCTAACCTGTTCCAGAGTGCCCCTCCCTCTCTAACCTGTTTCAGAGTGCCCCTCCCTCTCTAACCTGTTTCAGAGTGCCCCTCCCTCTCTAACCTGTTTCAGAGTGCCCCTCCCTCTCTAACCTGTTCCAGAGTGCCCCTCCCTCTTTAACCTGTTCCAGAGTGCCCCTCCCTCTCTAACCTGTTCCAGAGTGCCCCTCCCTCTCTAACCTGTTCCAGAGTGCCCCTCCCTCTCTAACCTGTTCCAGAGTGCCCCTCCCTCTCTAACCTGTTTCAGTAACCCCTCCCTCTCTAACCTGTTTCAGAGTGCCCCTCCCTCTCTAACCTGTTCCAGTGACCCCTCCCTCTTTAACCTGTTTCAGAGTGCCCCTTCCTCTCTAACCTGTTTCAGAGTGCCCTCCCTCTCTAACCTGTTTCAGAGTGCCCCCCTCTCTAACCTGTTCCAGAGTGCCCCCCTCTCTAACCTGTTCCAGTGACCCCTCCCTCTCTAACCTGTTTCAGTAGCCCCTCCCTCTCTAACCTGTTTCAGTAGCCCCTCCCTCTCTAACCTGTTTCAGTAGCCCCTCCCTCTCTAACCTGTTGCAGGATGCTCCACAGGGCCTTGGTGCTGACCCCATCTTTCCACAGTCTCGCCAGGATCTCCAGCTTCTTGTACGGCTGAAGAGCCAGGAGGTGGACGACGCGGTCGCGGCAGCCGCGGCGGCTTCCTGTTCTGCTGCCGGCGGCGCAGGGAGAGGTGATGCGTTTCCTCTTTTCAGCCGGGACAGAGGCTGGAGGAGTGGGCAGCGACGCTGTGAAAGTCATCCCCGAGGGTTTGAACACGGCCTGAAATCTTCCAGTGAAATTTCACCTTCCAAGAGCCTGGATCTCAGCAGGATGACCAGTACTGAAGGCTGCACAGCTTGCCAGCGCTGGGATTTTAAAGTGTGTGTATGTGTGTGTGTATGTGTGTGTGTGTGCATATGTGCAATATAAGCATGGCAACCCATTATATGCGTAAACACACATTGTTAAATTGTTGTCATTGGTCATTAAACAATTCACACTTACTGTTGTACAATACACAATGATATGATGCCTTTACATTTTAATTTACGGTCAAATATTTTGGGGGAAATAAAGATGGAAGTAAATGACTTTTTGTACGTCAAGGGTGATACACTACGAACATTTACCCATAAACTACAAGAGTGGTTTTTGAGAAAAGGTAATTATTTATTCTATCAGTTTCCACTCGACAAAAGCTTTTTTTATTATTCTGAAAACCAACATAATCACCTGTACAAACCAAGTAAGGATTTACTGTATTATGATTTTCCAAGAATCTGCCTAATACTGACAGACAAGGTGTCTGTTAAGTCCAATTTAGTCTATCAAACTAGGAACAGAAATATCTCAGATGGCAGATTTCTGCAGACTTGCCTGCAGCAGCCCTGTCAGGTTTGCCGTTTTTCTTCTTCTTCTTCTTCTCTCCAGCTCTGTTCTTCTGAAAAGCAGACATTTAATACTTTTGCTAAAATTTCACCGAGTGGGTGAAGCCAGAGCACAAGCTGTACTTTTCACTTTAATGAAATGAATGCCTGACTCTGAATATTTATGGTTAAGGCTTGGCTTTTATCATACCTCAAACAAGGTATAAAACAACCACTGGTGCTGTGATGCCATAGCGCTTCAATGATCTATTATGTCATAGAGCTTTACAACTGAGCAAATCTATTAATAAAACTGGTATATGGTCAGGTGTAATAATATGAAAGTTTACTCAAGTATACAAGCCTTACATTGCACATTTCATTTCAAAAGGTTAGATTATTTAAATTTATTTTCTCACTCTCTGAACCATTCTGCCTTTATATTCACCATAATTTTATTTCTGAACATTTTTTTAAAAGTAGTTTAAAGTATTTTTTAAAGTTATTTTTATGTGAGAAATAAGTTTTAATGTCTGAATTGATCATGAGTAGTTGTTTTATAAACAGTCTGCATTGAGATCCTGATCCTGAAAGCAACTTCGCTCTTTAAAATGAGACACCAGATGAGAAGAATTACAATGGTTGTACTAGAAGTGCCCCAGGTTCAATTTGTAGCGATGATAAATAAGTAGGCTAAACAGGAAGGGGCTGAATGACTTGTCATCAAGCATTCTCAAAGCTGTTCTGTACCTGCCACGCCCAATCCAGTCACTAATGTACCATCTATACAAGTTACAGACAGTACATTTGCAAAGGCCATGGCAATGGATAATCATTCTCAATAAAATGGCTGAGGAATTTTTTTTTAGCGTGTAAATAGCTATAGCCTAACATGTCAGCAAGGCAAAATGTAATCACAACTCTTCTGCAATCGATCTGTGATGACCAGCGTGAGGGCGCCTAAAAGAGTAAATATTTCTGTGACTGTCACAGAAACCAAACAATCACCAGAGCTAGTGAATCAGGTTCACATGAATTACAGCAATACTAATGCCCCATGTCTAAGGTATTAAAAAGTTTGCAGTTACTGTATACAATGGTTGTGTCCCAATACGAAGTCAGCTGCCTTGTATGAAGAGCATGAGTTTAATGTGAGTTTGACGTCATCGTAACTTGGTGTCCACAATAGCACAAGATGCCATCTTAACTTTTTTTAGGTTAGCCATGAACAGAGAAACAATTTTCAGATTGGCTGTAACAGCAATCCGTATTTAGATTTTTAAAAATGCGCGTGCCCATCTGTGATCGTGCTCAAGGATAATAGTAGGCTAGTTTGTGCTTTAAGCATTTACATTGTATCAATTTATACAGCAGGGTATATACGAAAGCAATGCAGGTTAAGTACCTTGCTCAAGGGTACAACGGCGTACCTGGGAATCGAACTTGTGACCTTCAGGTTGCAAGACCATCTCCTTACCCATTATATTACACTTAGCCAAAGCCAAATCATTCATTTGATAATGAGGCTGTCCGGATATATTCTTTAGGGATAGATGTGTTTTAAGAAGTGATATTGATTTCCCGCTGTAAATTAATTACAGGAGTTCTCACCTTTCCTGCCTTGGACTTGGACTACGCATGTCTCCATATATTGTTTTGCCAAAGCCAATCCTTACATTTTAGTTAATTTGTGTTCGGGAACGTTCAGCATTCAGTTTTACAAACATGGGCTACTTGGCCACATGGACAGATTATCGTGTAGACCTACACTATATTTTGCGCAATTAAATCTTGATACTTTTGTAGGCTACCTAATACTTGTGAAATGCAACGTTTCAAATGATATACTTTTTGTTGTTTCTCAGATGCCTGAAAAATTTCATATCTGACGTCACCTACTGGGCTGCTTATTTATATCTGCCTGCTGAAATGGCAGTCCATTCTCCCATAGACTACTATAGGCTACTGGCCACGACCCGGCAGCCCCGCGCAATTCGTTAAATAATGATAAATCATCTTCGATGAGAAAGTCATGCTGTGCAATTTCTCAGTAGTGTAAGGAACAGCTAACTTGCGTGTCATGGTTCTGGGGTGTAGTGGCCTTGTGCTGCCACTAGAGGGCACCTGGCCTTTGAGAAATTCTTAATGTGTTCCAGGTGTCTGATTTCTCAATTATTTTCACCTGGGGAGGTGCCTTTATAAGCACTGCCAGAACACCCATCTGCGCTTCTGTGTAAAACCTCATTATCACAAAGCCGGTACGACATTGGTATAGGTGCTCGTTGGACGAGTTACAGAATTGTGTTGTGGGTTGGTTCTGTGTCCTGGGTTAAGGCGATTCAGTCTCTTAGCGCTGTGTGCGCATTCTGACGCTTTAAGAGTATTCATACTTTTCTTTTGAGCTCGTGTGAGCCGGTGGGTATTGGGACGTTGTCCCTGGTGTGTATTTTGTTTGCATTTTTCTGAGCTGCGTCTCAGGTTTTTCTTTCGCTGAGTAAGTTTTGCGACTCGGTTGTCTATTTTCTTTGTAGACCAGTTTTGGGTTTGGTACCAGAGCCTCGCCTCTGTACCACTGGTCCTCTTCTTTTTTCGCCCTGGTTTTTACGGGTCGCTTTGGTTTCACAAGCCAGTTTTACGGCTGGACAAGGTGGTCCTTCGGAGTGGCTTTTTACTCCGTGTTTTTGGTTCTTGTTTTTGATCCTTTGTGTGCGGGAGCTACTCTCCCTAGGATCTTATTTGTTTGGTGATTTACTTGTGGGTGTTCCCTTTCCCTTTCCCTTTGTCCTTCGGGACTTTGTGGCTAAACGCTTCCGGTAGCGTTAGCTTTTCGTTCCCCTATATTAGTCGCTTCTGGTTCTCCAACACCCCCACACCATTATAATTTGTTTCTAAATCCTACCGGCTATTCTCTTTTCCATCGATTCGAAGTGTGACAAAATGCAGTCAATCGAACATGTAATTATTTGATGTAAAATGTAATTAAAAAAAATTAATAAAAATAACAAACAAAACACTGTTGGTCTTGTTGCCCACGGTCAGAATCCAAACGTTGTGTTTGACCAACTTATTTTATTTGTAAACTGTCGTCATTTTTTTACATAGCAAACCATTCAGTGGTTTCCGTGTTCATCCTAGGGATTGCTCGGCGCAATGATAATGTTTTTAGACTGTTCTATTTCTTCCAGTTTTCCTGCTGTAGTCTACCTCTACCGCAGAGCTCTACACGTGTTTAAATGTGCTGTGGAGGTGATTGGTTGATACCGGTTGATACGCCTGCTGTAGGTAGGGAGATCAATTTCTTACGAATGTAGCGGTATTTCCATGGTGATAAAGTCCAAACAAACTTCGAAACCACAAGCAACTACAAGCTAACGCACGCTTTAGTTATCTTTTCGTACAGTGGCAGTGTGTATAGTCTAGTGATCAATTCAGTTACAATATCTGGATTTTTTTAAAAGTTGATTTTTCCCTTCTATTTGCTATAGGCTAGTTTATATTTTATTCGCTTACGTTAACTGCTTGAGTTGCTACATTGGTAACATAGCCTAGTTAGCTGGACATCTGCAAACGAGAGTTGGGACATTATATTGTGAAGCTATTCTTTTTTGTGGAATTTTGTTACACCGCTGGAGAAATGGATGTGTTGGATAAAAAGTGTCAAAGCCTGAACCAAACAAGTACCGGTATCGGACACGTTTACAAAGGGCCGTTGCCAAGTGACATTAACATCGAAAGTCAACGGGTGCGTTCCTTCTTCTTCTTTCTTTCTTTCTTTCTTTATTATTTAGCTAACCTTTATTTAAAAACCCTATTGAGATCGAAATATGCACGGGGGACCTGACATAAAACACAAAGTTACAGTAGACGAGTTACAAACATCAAATGGGGAATGAGAGTAGTTAAAAAGCAGAGCAGAGGTTAAAAGCCGGAGCATATTTATGTGACAGTCTTCTTCTTCATTATTATAATGACAACAACAACAACAATAATAATAATAATAATAATAATATCGTCATGTGAGCACAATCATGTAATTTACTGCCGTTGTTATAGGCTGTTTTGTACATGTATTTTAGCATGTTGCTAGCTACCAGTGTCCTTTTTCAATGCCCTTGTCTTTGTCGCTGCTGTGATATGTACGGGATAGCTTTTTAAATCAATTCTAGGCTGGCTATTTCAGCCGGGCACGATGGAGGCCTTACCTGAGGTCTGTAGGGTCTGTAACCCTAAGTAAACCTAAAAAATGACCTGACCCAAAAATTAATGGCAAACAATGGCAATATTACATTTCAGATGCTCACATCCAACATAAGCCAATGCATCGTTTTGTCACTACCGCTATTGCGGCATAGCTAATCCATTATGGGGACCATTGGGTAGTAAGGCCTAACCCCGCCCTCTCCCTCGGGTGTTTTAGGGTGACCTCCTCCCCCCGCTGCTCCGTCAGCCGCGCCGAGTGCCGCCGAGCGGGCACTTTTCCTCCTTGGTTAGGCTGGAGCACGGTAGGAAGGCGCTGGCGGGTCCGCTAACTCACCCGCGGTATTCAAAGGCTGTTCCGCACTGGACCGTCAACTTTGTGGACGAGCTTGGCGATAGGGTAAGCTGCTAGAACAACCACAACTCTTCTGGGAAGGCTTTATACCAGATGTTGGAGCATTTCTGCAGGGATTAGCTTCCACTCAGCCGGAAGAGCATTAGTGAGGTTGGGCACTGATTTGGTGATTAGGCCTGGTTTGCAGTTAGCTTTCCAATTAATCCCAATAGTGTTGGATGGGGTTGAGGTCAGGGCTTTGTGCAGGTCAAGTTCAAGTTCTTCCACACCGTTTTTGACTAAAACAATTTCTATACAGACCTCGCTGTGTGCCCGGGGGCATTGTCATGCTGAAACAGAAAAGGGCCTTATTCAAAGTGTTGGGGAAATACAGAATTGACTAGTATGTGATCGTATGCTGTAGAATTAAGATTTACCTTCACTGGAACTGAGGGGCCTAACTCAAACCATGTACAACAGCCCAGACAATGGGTGTCCAGGTACTGTTGGTAGCTGTGTAGGTGCCTAGTCCTAGACTAAATTCTATTTTCAATGGAGATTCTCCATACAAAACCCCATTTAGTCCATGGTTATGCTTAATATGTATCTGTGGAACCAGTCATAGAAAAACCCCACCAATTACCCCATATGTTTTTGGAAAGGACACACAAGGATGGAAGCTAAAAATGATTTTAGGAATATTAACAATAATAGATACCATAACAGTAATAGTACACACATTTCAAATGTAGTTGCAGTATGGTGAATCTCTCATAGTTATGCCCTTATATCCATACTGTATGTGGATATCACAAGCATGTTAGTCTATAGACTGTCTCTCTCCTCTGTGTGATTTAGGGAGGTGATTTTTCTGGATCAGGAAATACTGACTCTCGAACCCTTGGTGACTCTGGGGCCTCTAGTATACAGTTTTATTACATTGCAGAAATAAAACTACATGTCATTGCAGCAGACGCTCTTATCCAGAGCGACGTACACAACTTTTACATCCATTTATTCAGCTGGATATATACTGAAGCAATATATCTTGCTCAAGGCAGTGCCCTACCAGGAACCTTTTAGGAGGCCAGTTCCCTACCCAAAAAGCTGCTGGCTTATGACGAGTCCTCTGCCTCTGACTGTGACATTTAAGGGGCTGAAAGTCAGCGTTTCCTGTTGTGTGTGGGGAATTGTTGGAAATTCACGGCCACTTCCTGTGTCCCCAGCTGAGGGACTGTCACACCGCCAGAATGATCTCACCGCCCGTGAGCGAGATGCAGGACCGCTACAGGGGCTGGAGCGCCCCCCAGAGGTCGGAGGCTGAGCACTACACCCCGCTGCTGGTGAGGAGAGGGGTAATGGGCTGGGCTTCGCCTCTGGGAGGGGAGGGGAGGGGAGGGGAGGGGGCGGGCTGGAAGGGGTGCTATGGATAGAGCAATGGACTCTCGATCTCAGAACTGTGAGATTTGAAATCTAGGAGGGACAGTGTTGTGGACAGCTGAGTTTTAATGTAAACAGCTTTTAAAAGTTTCGGAGCGTGTCTAAAATGCGTATACAAATACAAATGCGTATTATACAGGAAATTAGGTCCTGTTAGCTATGTATTGTGTAATGTATAATGCCATTGACACCACTTAATTAGGGTGGATATTTTTTGAATGCGTTCATATCCTTTTGTGTTAATGGATCCAGATAGTCTGTAATTACATTTGAATGTTTGTTTGTGCTTCACACAGGCACTGAGTAGACAGTTTGAGACAGATAAAGTCCCTGCTCTGAACATGCCCAGCATCAGCACTACCCATGCGGACTACAGGCGCTATGGCAGGTGAGATCCACAAGAGGGCGATATAAGACAAATACCGGTATGCTTCCATGCCCTATCACAGTTGAGGAACTGAAGGGTATGAATTAGTCTAACTTACGCTCACATTTATAACCTTGCATTTTTGTGCTAGGTTTTCTTGCATGTTTGTGCAGGTTACAGTTTCAGTAAATAATCCAGATTACTATATGAAAATAATGCAAAATTGAAAGGTAATGCATTTGCACTGTATAGACCGGGCACAGTAAAATTAATCGGATTATCAGTATGAGTAATTAAGGAGGTAGTCAGCTAACTGTTCTAAACATTTGTCTTTCGTGCATTCAGATTGCATCCATTTAAAAATATTTCTGGACTTCAGGGTCTCTCACACACACACGTGCGCGCACACACACACACACACACACACACACACACACACACACTATAACCCAAGTTTCACACGGTGTAACTCAGGTGCCCAGACTCTGGGACGATAATTGCCTCCTTTATCCCCGGCGATGCTGACGCTGATGTTTTCACGCAGCCTCTCAAGTTTGGTTGGCGGTTCCCATGCCGACGACCTCTTTGACCTCTCCCTCCCCCTCCCCCCCGGCAGGTCCGAGCTCTTCTCCCCCAGCAGCTTCGACGAAGAAGCTTACAGGAGGATGCCCCCTCCCAAAACTCTGCCCGCGCCGTCGCTGCAACCCTTCCTGCACCGGGCCTTGCAGCACGTCCCCCACGGGGGCCGCACCACCGTGTACCGGGACAGCTTCGCCGCCCCCGCCGGCGCTCCGGCCGCGCCCGTCCCGGAGCTCCCCGACTGGACCGCCGCGCAGGCCGGCAGGGACCTCTACGGGCACATCTTGAAGGTCCCCAAAATGTACAGCACGGAGAACCAGGGCTACGGAGGGAACAAAATGGCCCTCATCTGAGAAGAGGGAGGGGCCGGGACGGGCTGGAGGGAGGGGGCTGGGAAGGGCTGGGGGGGGGGGGGGGTTCTAGGAGGGGCTGGGGGGGGGGATTGGACGCAGCAGACCAGGCAGAAGAAGGATATGGCAGGCCACACAGGATGAAGTGGATACGCTCTTTTTCTTTATTTGGAAAAAAAGGAGGAAGAAGCCAAGACAGTCGTGTACATATACTGTATATACTTAATGTAGAGACAGAGATTTAAGAGACGGAGATGACGAATTCGAATTTTTAAATTAACATTATTTATTTATTTATTTTTTTTAAAACAAAAAAACCTTACCCCTCATATAACCGAGTTTGGTCGCGATATGTTTGTGGAATCACGCAGCGTGAGGTCAGCCTGACGGTTGCAGGCACCAGGAAGTGAAAAGGAAAGCAGTCGTTTTGTTCTCAGTGCCGACTCGGCTTTTGTAAAGTGAATGAAAGAGGGGGGGGGAGGGGGGGTGGAGCGGAGAGGTTATTTGGCATCATATCGCAAATTACCCTTGGAATCCACTGGAGCCTCTCCTTCCTCTCTCTTTCTCTCTTCCGCCCACCTGCTCTCTCGCTCTCTCTCTCTCTCTCTCTCACCTCCCCCTCTCCTTCCCTCAGGCGGCATGCCAGACAGAGAGAGAGAGAGAGAGAGAGAGAGAGAGAGAGGATGAATATAGCCAGATAAATATACACAGGGAAAAGACTGAGGAGGAGGTAAAAACAGAGGTTAATGCACACAAATAAATCGCCCGTTTGATAGACAGACTGAACCACCAGGTGCTGGTTTGAAAGGAGCGTCGGGGCGTGAAGGGCACGGAGAAGCGCTCGTATAAACGTGCCGTTTGGCGGGGCCGCTCGCGAACGCGTCCAGCCGACCTCCCTGCGCTGGAAATGTGCGCAGCCCTGGCCTTCATAAAGTTTAAGTAATATCTGAAGAGAGGAACTAATCACACGCACCTGACTGAGCCAATAAAATATGACCGCTGAATGGAACCCGTGCAATATTTCTGAATGGGTGATTTGATGCAGATTGGTGTCGGTATCTGTTCATTTAGAATCACCCTGGATCAAGCTTATCCGTCACCTGCATGTAGCCTCTGTGTGGGCGAAACGGCTTCTCTCTGGGCTAAATATAGAAAACTAGCTATGTTTCTATTATCTTCTGCTTATGTAATGTGCAGAGAATAGAATTATACCTAGTCAAATGGGTGCACTGTCGAGTATGCAGATGTACAAGGTCACCATGGTTACATTGCGTTTTTTTTTTTTTTGCTTTTTTTTTAAGAATCTCTTGGGACTGGAGGTCAGGGGGTCGATTTGTGCAAAATTAGAGGAAATTGACAGGCCTTGAATGTCAATTCAGGTGGGTAAAAGGCATGATCCGGGCCAGTTTTAATCTCACAGCAGCCATTCACTCCGTTACCAATATGGTCACCTTGGTCCAGCCTAAATCTCTTCGGCTGTTTAGAAGGCAGCCGTAGAGGTCATTTGAATGTTAAAATGTCAAAAATGTATTGTATTGTTCGCTTGGTGTTCGGCGCGAGTCTCCTCTTCCCTGCTGCTGCTGCTTGCCGAGGGTTCCCACGTGTCGTATTTCCTGTGGCGCGTGCCAAGACACGCAGTTTGTCATTCCGTCTGGAGGGGGTCTGCGGTAATGCTGCCGCCACAGCGGTGTTCCGTGTTTCTGTGAGAGCGCGTGCCTCTCCGTGCGTCTGAGATCGAAACCTTTTGTCTCTGATTCTAGAGATGTAAGAAAACTACCGCTTGGACTCTTATCAAAATATCTCTGTTTTGCTTTTTATAATAAAAAAAACTTGTTTTCTCTGTTTTGTTTACAATTGCTTGTGTCTGCGAGGGTTAGATAATTATGTGTGTGTGTGTGTGTTGTCATTATTCTCTCCCGAAAGAGAAACCATTGGACTGACTAGTCACATCACTGTGGGAGGGTCAATACAGAGACAATGACCAACTGGACACAAAATAACAGCACCCTGTGGAGAGTCTGCAGCGAAGAGGAGGGGGAGGGGCTGGAGAGAACAATTTTAATGTGAATGAATGAATTATGACGTAAAAAGTGTCCATTCTCAAGATTCTTTATTTCGTTTCCATTCAGATTTACTATCGCCATAAACGATTTATTTTTTAAATCAATATATGCATTTTAAATGACACAAATGGTAGACGCAGACACGTGTTTCATTAAAGAGACATGCATATGATACGCGGTGATATTAGTGAACGGGTTATATATCTGGCTACATACTGCAGGCTACTGTTGGCTTGCAGTTGGCTAAAATCGACAGTGACCCGATGGGTGGGGCTCGAAGCAAGGGAGAAGGCAAGGGGCACCGTTCCCTTTAAAGAGAAAAGGAGGGAGTAGACCGTTACACTACAGTGGGAACAGTCTACATGGGAATCCCAATTTACGCCAATAAACACACCTATTCAGGAACAGACAGACAGACAGACAGACCGTGCAGTCTGTACATGGAACAGATAGGCAGACACGTGAATGTCGTGGTTCATTTTGACACGGTCGGCGTTTTAGTTTTAAATACGTCTGTACGATATTAATTTTTACAGACCAGTTAAAATAAATTGCCCGTCGATTTGGACTGCTGAAAAAAGAAGCAAAAAACAGAAGAAGGGATGCTCTTGAGAAGAGAGAGCTAAAAATAGACAGAAACGTGCGTGCCAGTGGAAAGAGGAAAAAAGAGTGCAAGCGAGCAAAAGAGGTGTTTCCGGGCAGTGCTCGTCCCGTCTTTTTTATTGTAACGCTTGGGGGAGGAAAGAAGAATAGAGGAAGGTAGGGGAAGAGACAGAGTAGGCTCCATTTATAAAAACTGATTGAATGAACAGAATTAATACTGCTGAGATCTGTAAAGACGCAGAGTGGCTTTAAAATCGACAAAAAATGTGCCAATATTTTGAGGCGAGACGCTGATTGTGATTAGGAGAGGTCGAGAGAGATAATTAGACGTACAGTAGACGACACGCTCAATATGATTATTAATGCGCTGCTATAACGTTGAATAACAATAATATTTACAAAATTCACACTTAAAGCAATTTTATCAAGTAAGGTGTGCAGGGAAAAATATGATTTGCACTGAGAACCGAAGATAAATTGGAAATTATTTTCCCTCCGATAATACAAACCAAAAAGCAACGTTGTTTTTGCGTTTGTGTGTTGATGTGTGTGTGTTTGTATACACGCACACTGTACACACACTCAAACCAAGCCCGACCAAAATCAAGTAAGTACTCAAATAGGTGTCTGTGGTGCTTTGTGTAGTGGACGTCTTTGTACAGGTGGTGAAAAAAAAAACATGAAAACGTGTGTTTTGGTGTATATGGTGTGTGTTCACAGAGGGTAACTGCAGAAATACGTACACAATACATTCGTGAAACTCAACAAGTATCGTGTTCTTTTGTAGTCCCCCTGTATCTGCAGTGTGCGCGTGTGTGGATACCTTTATATTTTGAGTGCAAGCCCTCAAAGACGTAACTTAAATATATGAATCAGTAAGCTACTATAGCCTGTTTCAAATGTCCAACCAAGGCACACGCATTGTTGCATATTAAGTATGCTTCGGTCTATGCACCAAAATACCTAAGTTAACAGAAACAGTTGAGTATTTTCAATGCGAGCATTGCGTTAGAGCTGCATAGCGCAACGGGTGCGTGCTCTTTAAGGGGTCAGTTCGTTAGCTCTAACAAACTGCGCTGTATGTAAACAGACGGTCAGATAAAAAAAGTGGCGGTGAGTAGGAATGAGATTGACGGAGGGGTACATTTATGGGAAGGTTAAGAGAAAGAAGACAGTGGGGAGGTGGGGCGATTTAAAAGGTGGCGCAGAGACGGCGGCGTTCGGAGAGGAAGACGAAGGAGCTGCGGAGGGGGAGGTCAGAGGAACAGGGAGGTGGATGTGTGGCCCAAGGCCCTCGCCCTTCAGGTCAATCTCGTGTGAAAACGAAGCCTATTCCTAACCGGCATTTTAAACGCAGGCGTTACGCCTCCACTAATCGCGCCAGTGCTCCAGCTCTCAGTGTCCTGGGCCACCTGCCCTGCGCGTTTCTGCGCATAAGGTTTTCTGTCCATCTCTATCTCTCTGTTCATCTGTCTGTCCGTTTGCCTTCCTTCCTGCCTGTCCATCCATCTACCTGCATGTCTGTCTGTTTGTCAGCCTGCCTGTCTGCCTGTCCGTCTGCCTGCCTGTCCATCCATCTGTCTGTCTGCCTGCCTGCTTGTCCGTCTGCCTGCCTGTCCATCCATCTGTCTGTCTGCCTGCCTGCTTGTCTGTCTGCCTGCCTGTCCATCCATCTACCTGCATGTCTGTCTGTTTGTCAGCCTGCCTGTCTGTCTGTCCATTTGCCTGCCTGCCTGCCTGCCTGTCCATCCATCTGCCTACCTGCCTGCCTGTCTGTCTGTCTGTCTGTCTGCCTACCTGCATGTCTGTCTGTCTGTCTATGCCCCTATGTGCCACACTCCTCTTCCTTTCTTGAATCTCTATCTCTGTCCTCTTATCTCTTTTTATATAGAAAGACAGTAACCTAGAATTTACCCTTCTGCTTTTGAAAGGACACACTGCCCCAAATTGCCCTTGATTTACCAGCACAATGTCAGAGCTAATGTAATAATTGTGTATCTAGCGTGTATACACGGCCTAGTTCTGTGCGTATTCGCATACTTGCTTCTTCGGAGTTGTACCCGCACCGTGTTTCCTGTTCCCTTTGGGCATAGGCATGGGAAATAAGACCCCCGTGAACTCTCTTAGAGGGTCCTCTCAATTCAGCACGGTCACTACAAAATTATTAACCAGAATATGTCAATGGACGTGATGTCACTTCCTGTTTGGCAGTAATTTGCTATTGATGCAACTTTCACGTTCACTGAGGACAGACCTGAGCTCCTCCTCGTCGTTGACCTGTACGTCTACCCATGACCTCTTCCCTGCCCTCTCGTCCTCCTCCTCTTTATCCTCCGCTTTTCTCTCTTTCCCCCCTCTCACTCCTGCACCAGGTCCCTTTCCTTTTCCTCATATGTCGTCTCCACTCTTTTTTTGTACATCATCCTCTCCTCCCTCCTTCCCCCAGAGCGCTCACCCCCCTCCAGTCGCCCCTCCTGTTCTCCCCTCCTGTAAGAACAGTCGTGGAGGAGTTCATATGTGACTCGGCTTAGTACAATTATACCCGCCCCCCCACCCCCCGATCTAGCCACACGTCTCCCGCACTATTCCCCATGCGCCTAAATCAAGGACTATAAAGAGCTCGTAATTAACCGGAAAGGGCAGTTTTATTAATTAGGATTTAACGAGAAAGACGAGAAGCAGGGTGCGTGGTAGAGCGGGCCTTCAGCTATCTTAGGAACATTGTTAGCTCTAGATATGGGAATGGCCTGGACCAGTCCCAGAGGTTTCCTGATGAGATGGATGCTTCCACACATCTCTCTCTCTCTCTCTCTTTCTCTCTCTGTCCCTCCCTCCCTCCTTCTTTTTTCACTTTCCCTTGGCCCACTAATTGAGGGAGTGTGTACGTGTGTGTGTGTGTACACTGGGTGCTTGTGAGAGGAAGGTGCAAGCAGGGACAGGTGTCAGTGTTAGTTAGCGGTGCAGTCATGACCCCCCAGCCTCTAGGGGGCGGTGCGCTGGTGTGACGCCAGCCTCCACGGGACTGCAGAGGCACAGTGCCTTTCTTTGCTACATTTTTTTTTCTTCTGTTTCTTCTGGTTTATCTTGATTGGCTGATCACTATGTTCTCTGCGTCCTCTGCTTCTGGTCACCTCTCAATACTCCTCTCTGTTGGATATCTCTTTTTTATTCCCTCTCTTCTTTATTCCCTCTCTCTCTCTCTCTCTGTCTCTCTCTCCTGCTCTGTTCACAGGTTTGATTTCTGGTACACAGAGAAGCAGTAATGGTGGCTTTAGTGGCTTGCTAAAATTAAATATTACTTGTATGTTTGTGCCCCCAGTTCTTTTAGATTTGAAGATGTTCTTTTACCTGGCCTGAGTTCACCCATATATCGCTGTCTGTCTGTCTGCCTGCCTGCCTGTCTGTCTGCCTGCCTGCCTGTCTGTCTGTCTGTCTGTCTGTCTGCCTGTCTGTCTGTCTGTCTGCCTGCCAGCCTGTCTGTCTGTCTGTCTGCCTGCCTGCCTGTCTGTTTGTTTGTCTGTCCACCTGATTTGCCAATTTTTGTTATTTATATGTGATGCTGACAATGGCTTTTTGTCTTGTGCAGCTGCTTATGTTTTTAAAAACATTTTTTAAAAAATGGCACTACAGTGAGATATGGCAAAGGTACTTAACATTCATGCGTTAAGTAGTAGGTAAGTGCAATCACCCTAGTGTTGGAAGAGAAAGGATTCATATAAAGTACAAACACACACACACACACAAGCACTATGGCACATCATGGGTTAACAGTCAATGGTAGAGGGTAAATGAATAAACTAATAAATGAATGAAGCCACACTAACTGACCAGGCACTGTAGTGTATTAACACTGACACTAAAAAACGGGGGGCGGGGGGGGTGATATATGGAGACATATGCAGACAGGTGAACATGGAAACTCGTCCACGCTGCACTGAGAGAGAGAGAGAGAGAGAAACGGGGGAGCGGGGGGAGGGGGGAGACTGCAGCATTTTGTGCAATTGCAGTACTCTGTTATTCCTATAGATGGTGCCTCAACACTGCACTGAAACAGATTCATAGAAAGATAAGGGGACAGGGAGCCAAAGCAGGCTGTTCATGTAGCCTCGCTATGCAGCATCAGGGAAAACGGACGGATAGGAGATCTCTCTTCGTGCTTTCTGTTTTTCCCGTCCTCTCTTTCCATCCCACTTTCTTTTCACGTCCCTGCTCATTCTTCCTTCTTGCATCTCCTTCTCTCGCCTTCTGTCATTTCTCTCAGTATTAAAATTATTTTTTTCTGTGAGCCCTGTGTGTATTCTTCATTTTCTGTCCTTCCTTCCCCAACACTCTTTTTCGATCCTCTCTTCTCACTCCGATCTTCCATTGTCTCTCTCTGCCCCCTTTCTGGTTGTTGTTTCACCCTCTCCCTTTCCCTCTCTCTCTCTTTCTCTCTCTCTCTGTGAATCAGTGAGGCTTTTCTTTTTTCTGCAGACTGTGGGAGCCTGTTCTGCACAGTCAGCACACCTCCCAATTTATCACTGTCTCTCTCTCTCTCTTTCACCCTCCCCATTCCTGACTTTACCACACCATCATTCCCTTTAATAATCCTGCTCTCTCTCCCTCTCCTCTCTGTCCCTCTCTTTCTCCTCTCCTCTCTCCGTCCTCTCCCTCTCTCTCTCTCCCTGCCCTTTCCCTCTCTCTCCTATCTCTCTCCTCTCCCTCTCCTCTCTGTCCCCCCTCTCTCTCTCGCTCTCTCACTCTCTCCCTGTCCCCTCTCTCTCCTCTCCTCTCCCTCTCTCTCTCCTCTCTGCTCCCCTCTCTCTCTCTCTCTCTCTCTCTCTCTCTCTCAGTGCATTGGTAGAGCTGATTTATGGTAGCACACTGTCAATGCAGTCATTGTACAGAGTAAAGGCTGGGTAACATCTCTGTGCCTTAGATTACTCTCTCCCCGCTCTCAGCTGTGTGTGTGTGTGTGTGTGTGTCAGTGTGTGTGTGTGCATGCGTGTGTGAGTGTTTGTGTGAGTCTATGTGTGTGAGTGTGTGTGTGTGTGCTTTGTGAGTGTGAGCTGTGTGTGTATGTGTGTCTGTGTGCATGCGTGAGTGAGCCCGTGTCTGTGTGTGCACGCACGCGTGTGTGTGCGTGCGTGTGTGTGCACGAGCGTGTGTGTGCATGCATGTGTGTGTGTGTACTGGTTGGTGTGCGCATGTGTAAAATGTGTAGTGACTGTCTCAGCACTGCAGCTGAATCTTGGCTGTTCTATACTTTCATTGTTCCTCTCGCTCCTCTCCCTCTTTTCTGCTCCTCTCCCTCTTTTCTGCCGGATTCCTTCATCTTTCCCGCTCTTCTCTTTCAGCCGCCCATCCCCCCATCTTCGTTTCCTCCCTTTCCCCCATCTTCTGTAAACGGTAATGCAGCTTGTCATGTTCAGAGGGTTTCAAAGCTCATTCTTCGGCAGAGCGCTTCCCTTCTCGTGGTAGTCTACCGAGCCGCAGTCTTTGAGCCCGGCTGCGCCGATCTGAGCAAAGCTTAACCCTTAGCGTGTTCGCACGTCACACACGGCCCTGCCTCGCACACCTGTGGTGCGGTTTTTACTCAAGCAGATTAACGTCACGTGCATCTGCGTATGCTTGTGTGAGAGAGGCTGTTGTGTCCCTTTTTCCCCTCTCAGCGTTCACATTGATTTGACGTATAATGTGACTGCATTGCCCAGTCAGTATAATTAGTATCTCGGTATTTCTGCGTCAATAAACCGTAAAAAAAGGGCTGTAAAAAGAAGAAGAGATCAGGCCAAGCACCTGGGGGCCGGGTTTGTGCCTGACCTCTGCCCTGTAACGCGGAGCTAGCACACAGGCTAATCAGGAAGTGATGTGCCCGTTCGCTGATCGGCGCTAGCTCTCCTGTAGCACTGTGTGGCCAGCCCTGGGAAAAGCAGCCCCTGGCTGGGGTGTTGCTGCAGCACAGGCTAGTGAGTAAGAGAGGTGCCCCGTTCTCTGATCGGCGCTAGCTCTCCTGTAGTACTGTGTGGCCAGCCCTGGGAAAAGCAGCCCCTGGCTGGGGTGTAACTGCAGCACTGGAATTTCAGTGGCCACACTGGGAAGAAAAAAACATCAACATTTGTTTAAAAAAAAAAAAAAAAAAACGCAGAAAATTGATGGCATTTAATAATAGTGTGGGAATTAATGGATAAGGTCACAGGTTTGATTCACGGGTAGGCCACTGCTGTTGTACTCTTGAGCAAGGTACTTAACCTGCATTGCTTGAGTATATATCGCTGTAGAAATGGATGCAATGCAAATGCTGTGTAAAAGTTGAGGAAGTCGCTCTGGATAAGAGCGCCTGCTAAATGAACGTAATGTAATTTAATATGCAAAGGTATGTGAGCGAACTCATCTTCATTCTTTGTTTATTCTTGATTTCCATGTTTCCCAAATGGTCTTTTACCTCTGAATTAATCTTCTGATTTTAACTGCTGCTCGTACGTCTGAATGTTTGAAGTAACGACATTATTTTGTCAAAGTAAAAGTAAATCAAAGTATAAATCGCGGCAACCTAAATGACTACTTGCCATGCGTCGGTCTTGCGCTGTCGTTTCCCTTAACTTTCTGGGTTCTTCCGGAAATGGCCGAACGTGTCACTGCGTTTTGCCCGCTGACAGTTTTGCGGTTAAACTAGCCGAGTGAAACCAAAGCACTCTCCAAGGTCCTGAAATCTAAAACGCGACCCGGTATGCCAAGTACAATGCGCGCACTACAAACAACGATTTTTCACATCACTCCGGGAAATCTGCCGCGTTTTAAAAATTCTTTTTGATCTGTTTGTCCCTTTACCATATTTGACACCCGTGTGCATCTACATATCCGTTTTAATTCACAACCCCTCCCCCCACGCCCTGGATTACTTTTAACTCGCAACTAATTGTTCCTTTACTTTACTTACAATAATTACTAGCAGAAGTACCTTCTACCACTTTGATCTTTCCATCATTTCTTTGGCTTACCTGATTGGACGGTCACTGGTCACCTGTTCTCTGCTGACTTCATGCGTTAACCGTGGAAGTCTTCTGCGTTCAGCAGTGTAGCGCGCCGTTGCGGTTTGAAGTGCCGGTAATGTGGGAAATCGGCCGTTGGACAGTTAAAGAAGAAGAAAGGGCACCGGGAGAGAAAGAGTGGCCCTGGCAGATGTGTGGAGAGGAAAGAAGGAGAAACCGTAGAGCATGGGTGCAAATGTGCAGGAAGAGATGAAAGGCCAGAAAACTGTAACAAGAGGGGGGAGAGAGAGAGAGAGAGAGAGAGATCACAGAAGAGGACACATGAGTCAGGATTTAGAGAAAAAGAAGGAGAACAGACTAGAAAATGAGATGGACAGAACGAAGAGGAAAGAATCAGATAGATGGAAGAGAGGAAGCGGAAACTTCAGCAAAAGGGAAAAGGAAAGAGAGGGAGAAGGAAAGAGAGAGAGAGGGGGAGAAGGAAAGAGAGAGGGGGAGAAGCAGAGAGTGCGGATTCGCTGAATGAAATCCGATTCCTCTATGCGGAACATGAGAGGAGGAGAGAGGGGGGAGGGGGCAAACGGAGTACCTCTTGAATAGGATGAGGGAAAAAAAAGGTTAACTGAGCAGGCACACAATGACAGGTCTGACGGGGTCCTTTAGACCATTAAAAACTGCCTCCGCATTGCAAGGGGGGGCGGGTGGTGGTGGGGTGGGGGGGGTGGGTAGAGCAAGGGAGCGTTGAAGGGCGCAAGAATCATTCTTGCTTTTACTGCAGCAAAAAAGCGTTCACTCTTCCATCGCGCCCTCCCTGCTGGTGCTCAGTGCAGTGTCAACGAGTGCGCGAGTGTCCAGTTAGTGGATGATGTGCCCCGTCCTGTGCGCCTCCCCCCCTCCGTACCGTAGCCTTACTGTTCCTTCGTTCCCGTCTCCTTTTCTCCCTCATTTCATCTCTCTCTCTCTCTCTCTGTCTCTCTCTCTCTCTTTAAAGCTTGTGATCGACCTCTCTCCTCCATCTTCTCACGGAGGACAAAATGACAGTTGGTAGAATATGACCTTAATTGACAAACTGAGCACGGTGCACTGTGCTCCGCAGGACGCCGCGGCGACGCGGGGGTTAACGGTCCGCCAGTGTAAACACGCTCGCTGTGCTGAATGCACTCCTGGGCACATTAACACAGAGCTGAGCGCGGGGGGGTGGGGGGGTGGGAGGGTCTTTAATGGTCTACAGTCCTTTCTCTCTCCATTTTGTGGAGCTCAGCAAATAATTGTTCTGCCTCAAGCTCTCTCTCAATAGCTCTCTATCTCTCTCTCTCTCTCTCTCTCTCTCTCCCCCCATAGGATGAGCAAGGAGAGGGAGGAGAGAGGGAAGGGGGAAAGGAGGGGGTGGAACACTTAATCATATTCATCTCTCCGTGGCCTAATTGAAGAAAGTGTTTTAGTGAATTGAGGGACACTGAGAGACAAAGTGACAGAGTAAGACAGGCTGGAAGAGGGGAATAATGAGCAGAGAGAAGGAGAGAGAGAGAGCGAGAGAGAGGGGGGGAGGGAACAGGATTATTAAAAGATTTCTTGCAAATCCATATAGCTCAATCTTTGGAGACCTATTGGTTATATAATTTCTTATCGACATCTTAACCCCTAGTTTTAGGCTACACATGTGTATGCCAAATTTGTTATTTGTTTCCTCCCTACCCCATAACTTTTCAGACTATTTATACCATGAATATTGATGTGTAAATGTTTTTTTCTTTTTAATTGGAATGGTGGATGTGTGTCTATTTCTAATGTGTGCTTCATAAACAATTATATGTCTCTTTCTAATGTGTGCTTCATAAACAATTATATTTTCCATCAGTATTTTCTGATATTAGTAACAGCATTGGTATGTTTATACCTGGTGTTTGTTAGAAATGCCAGTGTATGAATGTCTAATTCAATAATGCCATTCTCGTAACTAAATGGTTTATGTTTTATTTTGTGAACTCCAAAGTACCAAAATTAAAAGTCTTTTTTTTCAGTGGTAGGTCAGCTGCCTGGATTCTACTGCAGTGTGCTACATTAACATAACAGTGTTTTTACACAATGAAGCATTCAACTACATATTGCGGCATGTTTGCTTAACTGTTAGTTGAAGTTGGAAATACATCGGTAGATTTTACCCTTTGAATGAAAATCAAGCAGACTCCTTGATTTTTTTTTTTTACGAAATCTACCCATTTCTCTCTCTCTACAGGCTCCTCCTTCCCCCCTCCTCCCTCCGTTCTCTCTCTCCTCCTCTCCCTCCCTCCGGTGCCCTATGCTCAGTTCGGTGTGTGTCTCCTCATTCAAAGGGCGAAAGGGTGGGAACAAGTCGTCCAACAAAGCATGTTACAGCGCAGACATGACTTGTCCGTCAGAAAGCGAGAAAATCGTGATAAACTGCGGGGGGGTGAGACACGAGACCTACCGCAGTACCCTCAAAACCTTACCCGGCACCCGGTTGTCGTGGCTCACCGAGCCGGACGCATTTAGCAACTTCGACTACGACCCCAAATCCGACGAGTTCTTCTTTGATCGCCATCCAAACACCTTCGCGTTCATCCTCAACTATTACCGAACGGGAAAGTTGCACTGTCCGAACGACGTGTGCGGTCCGTTGTTCGAGGAGGAGCTGGCGTTTTGGGGCATCGATGAAACAGATGTGGAAGCGTGTTGCTGGATGAATTATCGCCAACACAGGGACGCGGAGGAGGCACTGGACAGCTTCGAGACCCCCGAACCTGACCCTCCGGAAGATGACCCCGCGCTAACGGGAGGCGCGGACGGAGACCTAAAGAGACTGTGTATGCAAGAAGACGGGAGAAAAGCCAGCTGGTGGCACGTGTGGCAACCCAGAATTTGGGCGCTTTTTGAGGATCCATATTCTTCTAAATATGCGCGGGTGAGTTGCCTTCAATTACTATCTTGGCTTTTTGGGTTAGTGTCCGTGCCTTTCAGACGGTCATGTACAATTTCATTTACCGTTCAGTTATGGCTATGGTTTGTATTTTATTTGTGTGTGGTTATATATGAATTATGTATGAATTGTGATAATTATTAGGCATGCACTTATTCACTTATTGACAGGCTGATGTTCTGACATTCCTTAGTTGATGTTATTTCTTTGGAAAGACATAAGGTCGCTGTGTAATGTATGAGTAAATTGCAGCGAATGTCACGTGCATCTAAATTGTTTGTGCGTTAATTATTGTTTAAAACGGATATTCCCCATAATACTGTCTTCTGCGCAAACATTTTTTGCTGGTTATAGAAGATACTCCGCGACGCTTTCGTTTGGCTCTTCCTCTTTCTGGATTTTTTTTCTTGTTCACTTTCTTTTGCCCTCTGTTACTCTAGGTGTACCGTCATGCGTTCCTGTCCGCTCTGTTAATATAAATCACCGTCGTAGTTCTTTTACGCGCGGTTCTGATCTCGCGGGCCGCGCTCTTTCGTCGTTCATATTCCTAGAATTGTGGAAGCGTTCTGCCAACACGGATCACTGTCACCCACCGTCCTGTCTCGTGCCCTTTCCGTCCCTGTCCATCACATCCGCGCGACATTCCCGCCCGCGTCTCTCTTGGGGGTGACCATCAATCCCCAGTCCAGGGGTTGGCCTAAATTTTGATTTAAAAAGTTGTGGAAGGGTTTCTTATTTCTTTGCTTTATGAATAGCATGTCGCTTTGATATAAATGGCACCTGTTTTTCCGTAATGTGTCATTTTGATTTGGTTGCACCCTTTGTTTCCTACCGTAGACTTGCATCCTGTTATCTCTCCATATGTGTCCTGTTTCTCGTTTATCGCAGTGCTTCCGCGTACAGTAACGTCACCTGTAAACGTTTCTTCCCTTGTCATCCTTCCCACACCTATCATGAATTCGCCTATTTTCATCCTTCAGTAATCTACCAGATTCTCTGTGCTATCAACAGCGCAGCACGTTTCTTTCCCGTCCAGGTGATTGTCTTGTGCACATGAATCATTTTCTTCTTTTCGCTCGTATGCCTGTTCAATCGTTTTGGATTTTAAATTCCTCCTCCCACATATCTCTAAATGCACAATGCACCAGCTGTAGGCCGACGACTGAACATATGTCGCCTATTCTAAATTGCCAGTGTTTTAACGGTCACGAGAAACCTAGATTTTGTACTAAGCATTGGGGACGTCGCTATTACTCTGCTGATTGCGACGATGGGTGTTCTGCATTGTTATGCTACCAGCAGATCATCGTAAAGTACGGCAGCGGTTTCGATTATTAATAACAGCCAAGTGTGTTTGCGTTCCGAGACTTGCTCTGCGCGTGTGGACGGACTGCGAAGCGCTGCGTTAGAACGCTCGTGAAGCGATCTACAACTTCGCTCCCTCTTTCAGAGTTTCTCTCTTCTTCCCCTCGAGGCAGATGGCTTAATGTTACCATATCGGTGTGTTCTATAGTCCTTTAAATTCATGCTGCAAATGTAAAAGGGGTCTGCGCCTACCACACAAACTCCGTCAAACGCACATACTTGCATGCGCGCGCAGACACACAAACACACACACACGCATTTTTTAAATAAAGCTTCACTGCGTGTGGACAGGCTGCTGGTTTTCCAATATCAGACAGGTGTCTGATGATATTGAGCCACCTGATCTTTTCTCCTTTGTTCCGCACCTGATGATTTAGGACCAGGTAACAAACTGGCTATCTGTGCCGTCCTCTGCCAGATCACAGGTACCGCTGGGTATTTCTCTCAGTGACGCGGCTGCAGTCAGCTGGCAGCCGTCTCTGGCACCCGACCGTGCGGGCTGCTGTGTGATAATGTATGACAGTGCACTGTTTACCCTCTGAGCCGCACTGGGCAGCTCGCGGAGGAACCTGCAGTCTGCGGTTCTCTGTGTAACCTGCAGTGCATTGACTGAGCTGCAGGTTCTGCAAGCACATGCAGCTGCATGCTATCGCACCTTCTGTTATTTTACAGTATCTGCTGTAATGCGACCACACTACAGTAAGTGAGGGTGACTGGCAGAGCCCCTGAATTTACTTTTGGAGAAAAATATTCATAATACATTATGATTGAATGGAATTATGATCGATGCAAGGCCATACTTCGTTAGATGCAGGGTGTTTGTTCTAAATCGGAAAGTCTGTCCCGTGATCCCCCTGTTTGTCTTCCTGTCTAACTGTTACGTTAAAAAAAATCCATATCGATTTAAGAAGACAAATCGGTCCCGTGACCCGGATAACTGTGTGCTAAGTCGTATTTTCTGTTGACTTCGGTATATGAAGAGAGTGTATTGACTGAATTGCGTCCGAATCTCCGTTTGGCCTTGAGAAAATGAGAGAAGCGTAGCTTCAGGGTCATGTACAGTATATGACGGCGGCGTGGCGCCATAGGCGCGAGGGCGATTATATACAGTACACGTGCAGGGAAAAAACACACTTTAAATAGGCCTATCAAATTAAAGACAGAGGGGAGAATTAATACACAGAAAATGTGATGTGTAGGATGGATAGTGGCACGTGGTACTTCTGCGCTAACGATATAGGCTAACAAACTTAATCTAACCGGAGGACAAGTGTACGTCTATTGCATCAGCTGTCGGCGAGGAACATACGGGAGTTACTGTGCATGTAAAATCGAAATACCTTAATACCAACAATGACGGCCGGAGTCATTGTTATTGGTATATAGTTAAAATAGAGGCGATACTAATGCGTTTTCTCACATATAGAATATATTGATGTGTGGTCATTGTTATGTGATTGCAATGTAATGTGACTGATGATATGATATTCCCGTCTGTATTTCAAATCGCCCGGCTTGTATACTTTGAACCTTAATAACACTGCAGGGACGACCTCCTAATCTTCACGATGTCCGCTAATGTGGAAGGATTCTTTGTCCGAGCAATTGGAATGTCGTCATAATTTCTTGCGCTGTCAGTGCATATTTAATCTGTATCGTCATCAATAACATGATATCAGTACTAATGCAGAGGTCCTCGCTGGATTGCTCACTACTGGTATAAGCGACTCTCGGTCCCTCTCTCATTGTGCTATAGCGTAACACTGCGGTGCCGATACTAGCTGACTACGCGCTCATTTCTACTGCAGTAGACCAAGATACAGGCTTAGAGAAAGGGAGAGGGAGAAAGCGGAGGAGGGGGTGTGCTGGTGCTAGCCTTTTAAAGTCTTCGATCGGGAAGAACATTGGAGGGAATTACTCCCCCCCCCCTCCTTTTTTTTGCTGATCCGTAGAAGTTGCGTGTCCGTATCCGTTTATCGATTCATATGTCTCTGTTGGACCATTCATGCGTCTGCCTATTCTTCATATAAAAACACAGGCACGTTTTCCCAAAGTGGCTACCCAAAAGTCCGTTTTTTTTCTTAAGGATTTTGAATCTAATCTACATCATTAAATACAGTAGCCCCTCGCGATAGATACGGGAAGCATTCTTCCAATATCGAACCCTACCGCTAACCCTGCAGTTGAACGTACACCCAATTTCAACACAATTTCTCATAAACTCGGCAAAATATCCGGTCCCGCGCGTTTGGGGACACATCCAGGGCCATTGTGACGGCGTACACGTCACTGTTTAACATTATCTGTGGCGAGCAATAGATAGACACGTATAGAATTCAATTAAGGATCGGCGCAGAAGGATCAACTGAAACAGAGATGGTAGCCTACTGTATTCAGACATGTAAGCTATACATCCATAGACCGACGTGGGCACTCTTGGCCGATGAAATGACGAAGAAGTAAACACAAAAGAATATTTCGTTTGGGAGAAGCATTTTGCGACCCCTGAAGTTACGTTGCGATTTCGCTGGTCTTTCAACTGCTGTGGTTTGTTCGCTATTGTGTAGCGCAGTGTTACAGTGAACATGATTGATTACACAGTAGGCCTACTGCTCTGCTGTGTAAATGTCGAAAAAGCTGGGTTCGACATGACGCAAGTGCACGCGAATTTAAAATGTATATTGCACAGTGATGCTGTTGAATACAGACAGACGCGCTGAATTAAAGTGATAATAATATCGAGCATCTGGCGAGTCTAAATACGGGATAGCACGCAGTTCTCAGAATGAATACGTTGTGCGATCGCGTTATAGCGGAGATTGAAAACGTTGTATGAAACGTTTGAGAAGCGCACTGGTCTTGCGTTTGCTTTAACCAAATGCAATTTCTTTAGTGGAAAATGCTGCTGAACTGAATTAAGGAATTACTATCGAAAACAGTGCACCGTGTGTTCATTAATCAGAAGGTAAACAGATGCGGTTTCTCTATGAACACATAGGCTATAAATGCGCAAGCCAGTGTTATGATTTAATCATCACATTTCTTGGTGGGCGGGGCATCTACTAATGAAAAAAAAAAAATCTGTTCCAGCAAAAATCGCGCTGAAGACTCCAATTGATCAAAGTCAGACAAAGGTGACTTGGCAAAGCGTCGGATATTGAGACACTTAACCTCCGTGTGATCTTTGTAATCCGGGTGACAAGCTCTTGCTGCGTGGTGGATGACATATTTTATGCGTAAAGTGCCGGCTGCAGCGGGACGCGGTAAAGGCCCCAGCTCGCCAATGGTGACGTCACAGAGGACAGTGCAGAACCTCACTCACCTGCGCGGACCTACTCCAGTCTTCCGCATTTACGTACCGGCAGGTCCAAAGGCCGACTCCGCTCGAGCTCGCGGTTGTACGCGTAGCCTTCTGCCGTCTGCACTCGCAAACGCAACACCAACTGTTCACTGGTGCTTCACCCATTTGCCAAGGATGATCAAGCATTCAGTGAATTTCACAAACATGTAATTGGCAAACAAGTGCTGCTAAGTCAGGCGTAATTGCCCGGCAGTTATATTGGTTTCTGCAAAGGGTGATTCTAATTTCATCAACTGCTGTAAGCACCTACGCGAAATCTACTGCAACGTGAACTCCGCCGAATGCGAAAGGTGTGATCTTGAAAATTCAAGAGTATGCTAAATGTAAGTCCTTGTTCATAGCCTACGTTTGCCTTGGAACAGCTCACAATGCTGTGGTCTATATAAAACCTGCAAGTTCACTGTCCTGTCAGGCGCAGATTTTATACTTCAAGCTAAAGCAAAGGCCTCCCACCCTCCTTTAAGTGTTCACTCACAGCCCAAACACGTTCCCTCTAAAATTACCCTGTTAAACACGCTACGCCATGTACCATTGTTTCTACACTCAGCATGTTAATTGTAGGTTAGGCCGCAGTCCCTGTAATAGTCAGCTGCCGCACGGTCTGCAGTTCTGCGTAGACTGCAGTTCTGTGGCATAAAAAGCACAGCGCTTAGCAGAGCTGTGTCCTATATTATGGTACAATATTTTTAGTTGCGATATTAAGTTTTCTGCGTTGTATGACACATTGTAAATACTCTGTTCTGTGAGATGAATGCATGTACGTTTATACACTGTTTCATGTGTAAATTATGAAAAGGACTAATACAAGTATAGGCCTACACACTGAAAAAATGAATTGTTGGATTTACTTAAAATAGTGGACAGTGGTTGCATGCAGTATTATTACGTGTGACTTCAACTGATTAAGCACTTGTACAAGTACCTAATCAGTTGATGTTATATATACTCAGTGAGTATATACTGTATGTATATTGGTCATTTTGTCCTGGAAGAAAAGGACGCAGCACATTGATCTCGAGTTTGTGGAGCCCTGTCTGAAGGCATCCTAAAGTCATTCACAAATACAAACTACTGGTGTAAACGTAGGTGTGCTGCTCTTTGCTTCTTAAGTTTCAGATACATTAAGACACTTATATTGGTGGTATGACAGGTTTTTGTTATCTCAATATTTTGACCTGTGCAAACATGTAAGACATGAAAACCATTATTTGAAGCTGATGTTTTGGTCTCAAATATAAAATTTAAAAAAAACTAGAAATACCGCCTCACGGTTAGATGCCTCCGCCAAGGCAAAAACGTGTTTTGTGAGGTCACAGTGACCTTGACCTTTGACCCCCAGAATCTAATCAGTTCATCCTTGAGTCCAAGTGGACGTTTGTGCCAAATTTGAGGAAATTCCATCAAGGCGTTCCTGAGATATCGTGTTCGCGAGAATGGGACGGACGGACGGACAACCCGAAAACATAATGCCTCTGGCCACGGCTGTGCCATCGTGGAGGCATAATAAAAAACAATTGAGTGAAACACTGATATTTTGGGTTATAATGTAGTAAGACAGTTGTACGAATTTCATGTGGCATTTATAAGTTATATTGTTCAAGAACGGGGTATTTACCACTAATTATGTAAATGTCTACACAAAGCATGCAGATAGTAAAGGTTCAATTGCAGTGTACTTAGCTGGAGTTTGAGCATCAGGTTCAAACCTCTAGATCACGAAACTGCATTACTATTGCAACAGTACTTGTACTTTCACAAAGTACAAGTACTAAGTTAGCTGGATAACTGCGCTGAGTAGAACTCAGGACAGCTCTTTTTACTTCATCTCATGTTCCAGTTTTGGGAGGGTTCCAGGTTTTACTCAGTGCAGTTATCCAGCTAACTCAGCAATCCTGCTTCCTGAAACAGGGTGCTGATCTGCCTCATTGCACAGCTTGGGATAGCAGTTCCTGTTGTAATGCGGGATAGCAGTTCCTGTTGTAATGCAGTTCAGCTACGCACACTACAATTGGACCAAAGTGTTTGCCTTTTAAGCTGTACTTTAATTATTTGGTATGCTGGATAGCCACACGTGAATGCAACTTCATGTATACGATCTCCGAAAATGTATTGTGTTTTCCAGCAATGTGCATGTGGTGGTGAAGGACCACGAGGTCTTTGGTCCTTCTTGGGACCAAAAATGGACAAAGTCCTTCGGGAAGGAACACTATTTCCCTTCACAGAAGTTGCAGACCTGTAAAATCGTTTGTAACCAGCACTTTACTCACGAGTTGGCTGTTTGTTATAGACGTTTCATACAGTTCATCTGTAAGAACAGCTACAGTGGTGTAAAACGTGATGAGCAAGTTTGTCTGTGCAGGCTACTTAAGGAGAAGACGGAAACATTAAACGCACGCAAACCATTACACGGAGCATATTAACCGCCCGTTTAACGCTGTTTAGGGGTTAGCAGCCTACGCACAGAAAAACTGAGAGGTCCTCGGAAACATACGGCGACTTCACAGAAAATTCTTGGAATCGATTCAGTTTGGAACGCGAGGATGAGTTAGGCGATCGGCTCAAAGAAAATGAAACGGTTGGATTTCAAATGAAATTTCGAACCAAGTTTGCGTTAAAGCGGGGATCCATTTGAGATGAGCGCGACGTAGCTAGCTTCAAATGCATCACACGTCACAGGTCTGAATTTAAAAACGTCAGAAAGCCTTCCTTTGGTTATTGCAACCATTCCAGCTGATTCTTGCTCATTTTGACAGGGACACATTTGTTCCTGGAAACTGGTGCCCACAGCAGTGCTATTAGCAGGTATGTCTTTATCAATTTATCAGGCTCAAAAGCACATCCGTAGAGACTGCACTCACCATAGAAAGCGTTAATGCAACGCAGATGAAAATGATGCATTTGCATTAACCCGAGCCGGAGAAGGACTTGGTTACTTCAAGGCAACTCAGGATCATTTTAAGACGACAACTGCCTTGCATTCTTGCTGTATCAGAGATTACAGGAAGCACTTTATTTTACAATGCTGTAATAACCAAGGAACACATTTCATAATTAATATGCTGAAATGAGAAAAGTAACATTGAATGACTACGTAATGAGGCTGTATTACAAGCCAGTTGCGAAGTTAAGTTGTTCTGCAATAAACTGCGACAAAATTAAGCTAAAATAAAAATAAACTAACATGTAACAGTTGCACATTTCTCCCTTTACTCTGGTGTCTCCAATCTTCAGTGTAATTGGTGCCTCATTCTTTGATTCTGTTTCATTTACCCCATGTTCTAGATATAATTTCAGGTAATTGCATTGCAAGGCACCCTTTTTTTAAACTGTCTTTTTAAAACCTGTATGCACTTACCTATTAGGCCGGGATATTCAAATCTGCTGTTTATCATTCTTCCCCTCCAATTAGGGACTGTCTTAGACCAAGGACACCAAGGGAGTGACCAATCACTGACATCAATCAATCAATTAACTATCATGTAGAAACGACCACCAGCAGAACTGCTGGCCTTGTGGGTCAGTCTTGAGTATCATGTAAGGCAAAGGACCAGCAGTATGAACACACACAAGCCTGTCACTGAGTTATTAGGGGCAGCAGTGTAGTATAATGGGTAAGGAACTGGTTTTGAAACCAAAAAGGTCACAGGTTGTACCCTTGAGCAAGGAAGGTTCTTGACCTGCATTGCTTCAGTATATATCCAACTGTATAAATGGATGCAATGTAAATGCTATGTAAAAGTTGTGTAAGTCGCTCTCTAATGTAATGTGATGTAATTAACAGAAGCCTTAAAGAAACTGTAGTGGGTTTCCATCGATGAGAGCTGTCAGGTGGAGGTGATGCTGGCAGCCCCAGAGAGCTGGGGTCCCCTCTCTCCTCCTGGGGTAACAGGCTCTGAGTCCCCTGCAGTGGGCCGGCACACAACCGGTCCTCTGTGCTGATTGGTTGATTGGTGTCCAATGAGCATATCATCTGTACAGTGAGCTGGCCTGCCAAAGGTACAGAGCTAGAACAGGATTGGGGAGGGGGGGAGGGAGCGGGATGAGGCTCTGGCCCCCATTGGCTAAATACAGCATGGGGTAACTAAGCCACAGTTCAGATTTAATAGGGGCAACAATTTGTTGCTTAATTTATTTACAAAGTTACACTATTTCCGTCATTTTGTATGCATATACTCTATTTCAATAGCTCTTCACATACTGGGTTGCCATTTATGTGTCTGTGATCCCCATCTGAAAGGTTGTCCGGTGAGTTTTATTCATTTTTCCCCAGGCACCCCCCTTCTCTCCCCTCTCCTGACTCATATATAGAATGGGGAGGGGGCGCGCCCGCTGTAGGCCCCTCCCCTTTTGCCTGAGGCTGTGTTTTGCATATCCCCAGGGCATGTCTTAATGGCTGCTGTACCTTCTCAGGACCGCCGTGTCATGTGACCGCGGGCCGGTCGCCAGGTAACGTGGCGGAGCGTGAGGAACGGGGCCACGGTGGGGTCTTAAACCCCCGCGACGCCATTCCGCGCGGCTGAGCGGGCCGTTTGCTCCGCCCCCTCCGGCGCGCTCGCTGCCGGTGCTCAGGGGCATCTACCCCAGCACCTGCTGCAGAGGGAGGGGGGCCCCTGGGGGAGGGTGCTGACAGACAACTGGAGAAGGCCCTCGAGAGCCTGGACTTGCTTGGGGCTCCTTTGTGGGGGAGGGGCAGTCCTTTTGCCTTCTGGTTCAGGGCTTTTCGTGAATGTGTCAGTGACATGCCTGGGTTGTAATTGCTTTTTGGTGCTTTGCTGACCTTGCAGATCTCTGTTCGGTATCTCAGAATAAGCAAATCTTACGCATTTTTTTCACAAACAATTTCTCTCCCATTTTTTTTCATCCCAAATTTAGCAGAAGCCGAAACAATAGAACTGCTCTCATGCACCCACGAACCAGCATATCACTGGGAGCAGCTACTGCAGCATTAACCCATTGACTCCTTGAAATAGCCAGTTAGTGCTACAGCCAGGGCTTGAACCTGCAATCTCAAGACTGCATGGTCCAGCTTGTGCTTGGCGAATGTGCCTTATCCTGACTGAGCCACTCGAGAAAACTCAACATCGCTTTCTCTTTAGAAAAAAAAGCCCAGGGTACGATGCTTTCAGGACCTGTGTGACTGCACAACCACAGAACAGGCAGTAAGGGCTAATATTTTCCAGCAACGGCTTTCCAGCAAAACAACAAATCAACATAGTCTCTAACCCGCAATAAATGCAATATCATTAAATTGACAAATCACTAACATGACCTGCCTCATATTTTAAAGAGCAGTGCCATGTCATATTATGTAATGCAGTATATATTCATTCTGGTATTCGGCAATGAGAAAAATTCGGCTCTGTATTAGAGCTGAGCTAAAATACAGGTTACAGTTAAAAATGCGCATTATCCGTGTACATGGTTGTGTTTCTCAGGCGTTGATTCTCGCCCGGCGACCATATGGAACGGGTCAGTGGGAAGCTTTGGCTAGGAGAAGCTCGTTGCGTATGGTGAATTAGCGCGATTCCCCTGCGCCGTGTGTCTGTGCTTTAGGACTTCGCTGCCTGCTGCTGCATTGCAGAACTGCCTTTTTTCCCTCTACATTCTCCTCATGACTGAGTAGCAGCTTGTGAGTCTGTCTCTTCGCCTTTCTTTCCCGCACTCCTCTCCTTCCCGCTTCTGTCCTCCTCCAGTCCTCTCCCTTGGGCACAGCGTCGAGCGCCTCCGCACCGTCCGGTCAGTCAATGAGTTTGCGTAGCGGGTTACCCCTCGTTTTACTACACGCCGCCTTTCTCTTCCACTTTGAAATTCAAATAGCAACCGCGCGGCCCCCGGGATCGCCCGAGCCAAGGCACCGGGTGCACAATGCAGAGCTTGCTGTTTTCCTGGCGGAACGAACCGCAAACCGCATTCTGCATTCTCGAAACAAAAGCGACGACGTCCGCACACGGTCCAAAGGATCGCCCTCCCCTCCCTCCTCTAAACTCCCCCCTCCCCACCCGACCAATCGATCCAGAACAGCAATGCAGCACCCATTCTCACCTCTTCATATTCTAAAAAAAAAATCTGTGGTGCTAGCAAGATAGAGGAATCAGGCGCAGCGTTAAGTGACAAAGCTACACCAAACAGCTTCACCAATGTCCCGTGTGATTTTTTAAAATAAACGTATGCAAGCTAAAATATCTCCTTCTTTTTATGAGTTGCAGAAGATGATTTAACTGATGCATTGTTTTGGCTCATTCATCACATTCTCTTGTTTTAGCAACCTAACTGCTGAAACTAGCTAGCTATCTGACAGGTTAGTACTGGCAAGGTGATATATGCACCCTGACCTGAACCCGTCGGGGCCCCAAGGTATGCGGTCATCGGGCCTGTTTTTACTTCTCTGATGTCGGGTCGGATCGTGAGCGTATAGCCTACGTGATTGGTCGGAGTGACGTGGCCGTTAGCAAAAGGACGTCTTAAAATCTGTTTGGCTAAAAGTAGAATCAGTCGCAGTGAAAAAAAAAACTATTTGTGGATGAATTTGCACAGCTTTCTGTGAGAAATGTCTGAAAAATCTACAAATGAATGCAAGCGATTCCACACGTGCCGGGCGATGCATAAATCCACATCCGGTCATTGTCAAATGAATGCCCGTATATTGGTAAATATTTTCTGAAAAACAACACCTGTCACGAAATTAAAATGTATTCTGGTAAGGAGATTTGTTTGGGAGTGCCAACACATATTTGTGAGCCAGTTATTTTCATTTGTGAACCAATTATTTTAGGACACCAAATTATTTAATGATTTATGAGACAATAGTGACACCATACTATTTGCTTTTTTCTGTCATCAGCAAAAAAAAAAAAAATCCAGAATCTGTGATGTAATCGGGAATCCTTATTTACATATACAGTGCTAGCCATGCTAAACGTTTTCCTGTGATTGCAATCCATCTGGCAAGGAGCATGTTGTCTTTAAATGCGATAAGCGAACGGCCCGGCCTCAGTACCACGCGTTTTCGTGTTTCAGAACTTCGCGAGGCAACAGCGTCCAGGCTCGCGCTTCGCCCTCGAGAGCGCGGCTGCGACGGAATCCCTGCTTCGTGCATTAAGCAGATTGCTGAAATAATGAAAATGCGATCATGAGCAGACTACACATACATTTTAGCTTCGGAATCGATTGCGCTACATAAATCTGTTGGGCGGTGAGTCACCAGGAGCCGTCCGAATATAATCATTTTTTCATCAGGAACGTAGGCTGCGTAATCTCAGTCAATGTGACTAAAAGCTACGTAGCTCGCCTCTACTTGACTTTACACCGCCAAACAACCAAATTAGGCTGGCTCACACACCCCCCCAAAATTAGAACCATTATGTGTATGAGATCGTCACGGGTGGGGGATCCGCATTCAGACAGAAATAAAACATAGTAGTTCCTGTTTGTTTCTGATCTGGCTGTCAATCTCCATTAGGCTACATTTGCGTCATTTAATATTCGTTGCTGGGTTGCCTCAGAGCAAACAACGCGGTCTTGTTGAAATTCTTAAGGCATTCTGCAGATTTTACTTTTTAAATGGAGAAAATGAATGAATTTTAATTTTGGAGGAATCTCCGAAGGCTGTGCTGTACCTGATTGGTCCGTGCAGATGTGTGCATAGTGGACAGAATGTGGGCTTTTGACAAGAGATGGAGGATCTTTCAGCATTGATCCAACATCTCCCACACACATTAAGGGGGTTGAAATAAAGCTTAGGATGTGGGTTAAGGGTATAGATTGAGACTGGGGGTTAGGGGTATAGATTGAGACTGGGGTTAAGGGTATAGATTAAAGCTGGGGGTTAGGGGTATAGATCAAGGCTGGGTTGGTAGTTGAGACTGGGTTAAGGGTATAGATTAAGCTGGGGTTGGGGTTAGATAGGTGGGGTTAGGTATAGATCAAGGTTGGGGTTAAGGGTATAGATTAAGGCTGGGGGTTATGGTATAGATTAAAGCTGGGGGTTAAGGGTATAGATTAAGGCTGGGGGTTATGGTATAGATTAAAGCTGGGGGTAGTATGATAGGGGGTTATGTATAGATTAAGCTGGGGGTTATGGTATAGATTAAGCTGGGTTAAGGGTATAGATTAAGGCTGGGGTTGGTATAGATTAAGGCGGGGGGTTAAGGGTACAGATTAAGGCTGGAGGTTAAGGGTATAGATTTGGGTTGGGGGTTAAGAGTATAGATTTGGGTTGGGGGCTAAGTGTACAGATTTGGGTTGGGGATTAAGGGTATAGATTAAGCCTGGGGGTTAAGGGCATAGATTTGGGTTGGCAGTTAAGGGTGTAGATTAAGGCTGGGGATTATGGGTATTGGTCAGGGTTTCGGGTTAAGGGTATAGATTAAGGCTGGGGGTTAAGGGTGTAGATTAGGGCTGGGGATTGTGGGTATAGATCAGGGTTTTAGGTTAAAGGTATAGATTAGGTAATTAAATGAAGAGGATGGAGGTGAAAGAGAGGAGGGGGGAGAGAGGGATGGGAGAGACAGGGGGATGGGAGAGAGAGAGAAGAGAGAGAGAGAGAGGGGGGAAAGATGGGAGAGTGAGAAAGAGAGACGTGTGAGACTGAGCGGCTGCCAGTGTCTGCTCTAGAATGAATGGAAGCTGAGCAGGGGAGAAAATTAAGTGCTGCGTTCGGAATAAAATCAAGCTTGACCCCCCCCCCCCCCCCGTCTCTCTCGTTAGACTGCCAGCGAGCAGTTTAAGAGTGCTGATGCCTTCTTTCATTGGCCAGCTCATTTTCCCAGACTCACTCCCATTGGTTTGCCCGCTTGCCCTCGATGACCGCGTCCACGCTCAGCGCTGGCAGCTGCACCACTGCACCAGCGCACCGTCTCCAGACGGCAGAACCTCGGAGCACTTGGGCTTTCCTGATAGAGCAGAGGGTCTGCATGGTAAACACTGGTACCGAAGGATGAAACTGGCGTCTGTACGGAATTGAATTCCCGGTGTGCTGGTTGCTAGCAGAGGGGCCCAGATGAGGGGTATACGATGCTATTCTGTGCTGTCATATGAGATGTGTGTAGTCGAGTGACTGGCGAACCCGTAGTTTTTACCCCTGTTAGGCCATATCGGTGGTCTGTGAGCCATGTCTGTGAGCATCTGTGAGTCTGGGCGGTGCTGTGCTCTCAGGGTCAGTGCAGGTTCACTGACCGTGCGTGTGACGCGTGTGCGTGTGTGTGTGCGTGTGCCAAGGCGTTCGCTTTGCATGCGCTTCAGAGCACGGGTGGCCTGTGTGATTCCCACACGTTTGATTGCCTGACCTGAGGGGTCTTTCGTTGCATGTGGTGGCAGAGCACACACATATACACACACGCATGCATGCGCACACACACATGCACACGCACACACACGCACACAGACAAAAAGACATACACACACGCACACACATGCACATACACATGCACACACTCAGACACGCATACGCACACACACACATACACACACACCCACACACACACACGCAAGCACACACACACGGACTAAAAGATGTACACGCACACACACATACACACACACACACAGGTGCGCGAGCACAGACATACATACACACGTACACACACACATGGACAAAAAGACATACACGCACACACACACATACACACACGCTCACACAGGCGCTTGAGCACACACACATACACACACACACAGACAGGTGCTCAAGCACAGACATATGTACACAGGCACAGGCACCCACACCTCTGCCAGTGCTGGCGAGCACCGCAGCCTGGTTATTTTGGTGCACAGTTCCGGCAGCTGTCGAGCCTAGCGGCTCCTGGGACACGATGCTAATCTGTGCCCATCCCTCTGGAATGCGGCAGTGGCGTCAGAAGGATGACTCCCCTGCCCGGGACGTCCCGAGTAAGGGGGGGGGGGGGGCTGGTGGGTGCGGGGGAAACTAACAGGCAGGGCAGCATTTGGGCTGAGCGTGTGGAGAACACACCCACCTGCTGTGGGTCCCGGACACAGAAAGGCCCCGTCACTTATTAACAAGCTGTGTGTGTGTGTGTGTGTGTGTGTGTGTGTGTGTGTGTGTGTGTGTGTGTGTGTGTGTGTGTGTGTGTGTGTGTGTGTCTGTGTGTGTGTCTGTGTGTGTGTGTGTGTGTGTGTGTGTCTGTGTGTGTGTGTGTGTGTGTGTGTGTGTGTATGTGTGTGTGTGTGTGTGTGTGTGTGTGTGTCTGTGTGGTGTGCGTGTGTGTGTGTGTGTTGTGTGTCTGTGTTGCGTGTGTGTGTGTTGTGTGTCGTTGTGTGTGTGTGTGTGTCTGCGTGTGCGTGTGTGTGTGTTTGTGTGTGTATATCTGTGTCTGGTTGTGTGTGTGTGTTTGTGTATGTACGCCTGTGTCTGTGTGTGTCTGTGTTTGTGTATGTGCGCCTCTGTCTGTGTGTGTGTGTTTGTGTGTGTGCCTCTGTCTGTGGGTGGCTTTTCTCAGTCTGCATTGGAAGGCTGAGCACCTTCCCTCCATGAGCTCCCCCCCTCCAAGCCCAGGCCGCTGTGGGACACAATGGCAGAGATTCCTGCAGGCGTTCATGAGCAGACCACTGCAGCCCTAGAGGGGGGGGCGGGGGGTTAGAAGCAGGGGGAGAGGGAGGGGGAGGGGGATGGGGAGAGGGAAAGGGAAAGGGAACGAGGGAGGATAGGGGGAGAAGCTTTGTGACAGAGAACAGCAGGAAGGGGCTGTGGCGTCTCTTTACATGTACTCCCCTATACGTGTTATGAACTGCATCAGCCTTACTGGCTAATCAACAAGAACTGCCCCTGCTAGAGTCTAATACCACCAGCCTGCAGTGAGAACTGCCCCCACTAGTGTCTAATACCACCGGCCTGCACTGAGAAATGCACCCACTAGTGTCTAATACCACCAGCCTGCAGTGTGAACTGCCCCTGCTAGAGTCTAATACCACCAGCCTCCAGTGAGAACTGCCCCTGCTAGAGTCTAATACCACCAGCCTGCAGCGAGAACTGCCCCCACTAGTGTCTAATACCACCGGCCTGCACTGAGAACTGCACCCACTAGTGTCTAATACCACCAGCCTGCAGTGTGAACTGCCCCTGCTAGAGTCTAATACACCAGCCTCAGTGAGAACTGCCCCTGCTAGAGTCTAATACCACCAGCCTGCAGCGAGAACTGCCCCCACTAGTGTCTAATACCACCGGCCTGCACTGAGAACTGCCCCAACTAGTGTCTAATACCACCAGCCTGCAGTGTGAACTGCCCCTGCTAGAGTCTAATACCACCAGCCTCCAGTGAGAACTGCCCCTGCTAGTGTCTAATACCACCAGCCTGCAGCGAGAACTGCCCCGGCTAGTGTCTAATACCACCAGCCTGCAGTGAGAACTGCCCCGGCTAGTGTCTAATACCACCAGCCTACAGCGAGAACTGCCCCTGCTAGAGTCTAATACCACCAGCCTGCAGTGAGAATTGCCCCTGCTAGAGTCTAATACCACCAACATGCAGTGAGAACTGCCCCTGCTAGAGTCTAATACCACCAGCCTACAGAGAGAACTGCCCCTGCTAGAGTCTAATACCACCAGCCTGCAGTGAGAACTGCCCCTGCTAGTGTCTAATACCACCAGCCTGCAGTGAGAACTGCCCCCACTAGTGTCTAATACCACCAGCCTGCAGTGAGAACTGCCCCTGCTAGTGTCTAATACCACCAGCCTGCAGTGAGAACTGCCCCCACTAGTGTCTAATACCACCAGCCTGCAGTGAGAACTGCCCCCACTAGTGTCTAATACCACCAGCCTGCAGCGAGAACTGCTCCTGCTAGAGTCTAATACCACCAGCCTGCAGCGAGAACTGCCCCCACTAGTGTCTAATACCACCAGCCTGCAGTGTGAACTGCCCCTACTAGTGTCTAATACCACCAGCCTGCAGTGAGAACTGCCCCCACTAGTGTCTAATACCACCAGCCTGCAGTGAGAACTGCCCCCACTAGTGTCTAATACCACCAGCCTGCAGCGAGAACTGCTCCTGCTAGAGTCTAATACCACCAGCCTCCAGTGAGAACTGCCCCCACTAGTGTCTAATACCACCAGCCTGCAGCGAGAACTGCTCCTGCTAGAGTCTAATACCACCAGCCTGCAGCGAGAACTGCCCCCACTAGTGTCTAATACTACCAGCCTGCAGTGAGAACTGCCTCTACTAGTGTCTAACACCACCAGCCTGCAGGGGAGGCACTCTGGGGGTGGCTGGTGATAACATTGTCTACAGTTCAGCCCCAGGACTGACTCTGGGGATTGCGGGGGTGTCTGTCTCTTTTACGGCCCGTCAGAAGGGGACGGGGCTGCTGTGTGCCCGTGACTTTCCTCTTCCGTCCTTTTTAAAGTGAGCCTCTCTGTGGGAGTAAGGGCGAAGGGTAAGGGAGAGAGGTACTCTGTCTTCACAACTAATAGAACGGGGAAGCAGGGCAGCTTTGCCAAACTAGCTTTGGAACGATGTGTGTGTGTGTGTGTGTGTGTGTGAGAGAGAGAGAGAGAGGGAGAGAGAGAGATGAAGGGAGGTGAGAGAGAGAAAGGAGAGAGGGAGAGATAGAGAGTGGAGAGGGGGAACTGTGCAAGGACAAATTCTCTGTGTGCTGCAAAGATTGGATTGAATGCTAAGCAGGAAATACAACTGTCTATGCGTGTGTTTCAGTGTGTGTATGTGTCTGTGAATGCATGTGTTTGTGAGTGTGTGTTGGTGTGTGTGTATGAGTTTGTGAGTGTGTGTGTGTAGGTGTGCGTGTGTGTGTGTTTGTGAGTGTGTGTGTGTGTACAGTATGTGTGCATGTGTGTGTATGTGTTTGTGAGTGTGTGTATGTGTGCATGTGTGTGTGTGTGTGTATGTGTTTGTGAGTGTGTGTGTTGGTGTGTGTGTACAGGAAAAGGAGCCTGGCTGGTGTTTGCAGTAGCCCGAGAGCAGAAGGGGTCAGAGTTCACTGAGGTGCAGTAAAGTAGTTGTGTTCATCAGCAGCGCAATTAGCATAAGCATTGCAGTTAGAATTGCAGTTAGAACAAGCAGCCCAGTTAGCATTAGTATTGCAATTAGCATAAGCATTACAGTTAGCATTAGCAGTGCAGTTAGCATAAGCAGGGCATTTAGCATCAGCAGTGCAGTTAGCATAAGCAGCACAGTTAGCATCAGCAGTGCAGTTAGCATAAGCAGCACAGTTAGCATCAGCAGTGCAGTTAGCATAAGCACCACAGTTAGCATCAGCAGTGCAGTTAGCATAAGCAGCACAGTTAGCATCAGCAGCGCAGGAGCGCTGTAGCACAGCGCCACGCAGAGGGCCGGAAAGCCATTTGACTGAGAGAAAATGAGGAGCGAGAGCAGGAGAGCCAGTCAGCACTGGCAGCCAGGAGATAGCAGGAGGCCAGCTGCAGACGCAGCAGCGGCAGCGTTAGCCACGGCAGCATTCAGGGCGGCGGGAAAAGACCGGAAGATCTATAATCCCATTTGCCAAAGACTTCAACATTCGTGAGACCAAGGCAGACGACAGGAGTCCCTATCCTCCCTTTTTCTTCCTCTAACTCCTGGGCATGGGGAGGAGAGATACTATCCCCATTCATTCATTCTTTCATTTATTACACATGTCCCCATATGCATGAATGTCCCCATATACATGAATGTCCCCGTGTGCATGAATGTCCCCATATGCATGTGACTTTTTGGACTTCTTACATTCGAACACTCCACCTTCCCACATTCCTTTTCTGCCCTCTCCTCCAACGCTCCTCCTCACACGCTCTGTATTCCCGACTCCTGTCCTAATTTCCGGTCCTATTCCGAGTTGCGCCTCCGCTCATTGTGCTATTTCGGGTTCCGTTCCCATGACGATTCCTCGATCCCGCTCAAATCCCCAGCCGCTCATCCCGCCGTTTTCCTCTCTTCTGTGCCCGTGTCCCTCGTTCCGCAGCTTCTGCTCTCTTCCTCTCTGCTTTTTTTTTCATCAATTCCCATTGGCTACCTCTGTGCCCTTGTCTCTGACTCCACCTCCGGCTCGAACGTCATGGTTTCATTCATGGTGCTGCCCTGGGGGCTTAAAAGCTCAAAGAGTTTACACGCTTTGAATCCTGGGAGCGTGCGAATAAAGATGAGGAAAGAGCATCCCATGCCCATGTTGTTTTTTCTGGGTCAGATGGACAATTTGCTCGGTTAACTCCTGGTTCCTTTCCCCCTTCTTTTAAGATATCGGACTCTTAAGCTATTGGTTATTCAGTTACCTAAGGTCAACACCCCTAAAACACTGCTACAAGAATACATCCAGTAGAGAGAGAGATTTAACAGGAAGTCATGGGAGAGATTTAACAGGAAGTCATGGGAGAGATTTAACAGGAAGTCATGGGAGAGATTTAACAGGAAGTCATGAGGCCTGGAGTGGTGAGGGTTTATATCTGTACACGTAACGGTCCTGCTAAAGTCTCTTTTGCAAGATGCAAATTAGTGCTATACACCGAGGGACCAGGAGACATCTGCTAAAGTGATCTGTGTGCACATCATTCACACCACACAGCCAAATAACGTCTCTGATGCTGATTGGCACAGCTGTCGGCTTTAACACAGGAGTAGCACACTAATGCAAAGATTGTTACAGGAAAAATAAGCTCACAAATGTAAAGGCTGTCACAGGACCAGTAACAAACTCAGTAATGCAAATGTTGTTACAGGACCAGTAACAAGCTCACTAATGTAAACATTGTAACAGGACAATGTTAGTGAGGAAACTTTAACCCTGGGTTTTCTGTATCACGAAGCGGACTCACTTTAAATTGGAGTATATCGCCATGGTAACTTATGGCTAACCTGGTCCGAGGTAGATTATGTTCAGGCTTTCAGATTTAAACATATTAAAGCTTTGCCCTTTGACCAATCAACTTTCTGGAAAAGGCATCTTCATTCCTGCAGGGCTCTGGGGTGTTTTTGCAGGGTGGAGCTTATTTAGGGACCAAATTAATCTGCTGCTTCCTTTGTGGATACCCAATATGAAAGATATCGATTGTCAAAGGACGGAGTACACTGCATATGCAAGCTTCTTGAAACCTACTCATCCATATCTACTTCCCTTAATTATGGGACAATGGGCCCCATACTTTTTGAGGTGATGAAAAAACAACTTTGGTGTGATTGGTTCAGGCAATATTTTAAATATGCGGTCTCAAGTGTAAGGTTTAGGAGCTCTAGAATGAGCAGTGTTCACATTTAAAATTAACTGTAGGATAATTACTGTGTGTTGATTTATTTGTTAGTGGTGGTGAGGTAAATACGGTATTAGCTAATGAATTTACACTATTAGCAATCTTTTTGCAAACCCTCTTCCCTGGTTTTGTGGGTGGCTACGGTGTTACTTCTTGACATTATGATTGTTCTATGGTTTTCATATCCATCTATATGAGTCTTTTTGCCTCAGGTGGAACATACACTGCTCAGGTACGGTCCATGCTGTACTGCAGTAGGCTCATTTTTACACACACTGCCACTTTTATGGGAACGCGCACACAGAGCTTGATTAACAAACCCCTAGTTCACTTAGCAAAGTTGATAACTACCTTTGTGATACCGCCAGTTAAGCCCGTTTGTGGTTGTTAGGTTTTGTGAAGACAGCTGACGCAAATAAAACCCGAGTAGTGTCAGCATCCTTTGATATAGCCAAATATGCAGCAGTAACATACAACACTAATGTGAACGTTGCTACAGGACCTGTAACCCTAACTCACTAACGTAGACGTTGTTACAAAATCAGTAACAAACTCACTAATTTAGACATTGTTACAGTACCAGTAACAAACTCACTAACGTAGACATTGTTACAAAATCAGTAACAAACTCACTAATTTAGACATTGTTAAAGTACCAGTAACAAACTCACTGATACCAGTAACAGACTCACTGATAAGCAGTGTAGTATAATGGCTAAGGAGTTGGTCTTGTAACCTAAAGGTCGCAGGTTTGAGTCCCCGGTAGGACACTGCCGTTGTACCCTTGAGCAAGGTACTTAACCTGCATTGCTCCAGTATATATCCAACTGTATAACTGGATACAATGTAAGTCGGTCTGGCTAAATGCCTGTAAACTGATGTGAACATTGTTACAGGACCAGTAACAAACTCACTAATTTAGACATTGTTACAGGACAGTAACAAACTCACTAATGTAAAGGCTGTTACAGAATCAGTAACAAGCTCACCAATGTACAGCCTGTTACAGAATCAGTGACACACTCACTAATGCAAAAGGTCTTAGAGAGTCAGTAGCAGACCCATTACTCAGGATCAGCGGCCTGAGCCTCTCTCTGCCCCAGGGAGAAACATCACTATCACATCTTCATTACTCTTGAATGAGCCAGGTTATATAAATGCACTGATTGCATGTCAGTGTCTGAGCCTATATATGTCTGAATGATTGCCTGAAATGTGTATGAAGCAGAGAGAGAGGGCAAGGGAGAGAGAGGGTGAGAGGGCAAGGGAGAGAGAGGGTTAGTGAGAGAGTGTGAGCGAGAGCAAGAGAGAGGGAGAAAGGGGGGTAGAGAGAGGGAAAGGAAGAAGGAAAGAGAGAGAGCAAAGGAGAGAGAAAGAGGGAGAGAGAGAGAGGTGGGGGAGAGAGAGAGAGAGGGAAAGAGAAAGGGCAAGGGAGAGAGAGAGAGAGAGAGAGAGAGGGGGAGGGGTATAGAGGAAATAGAGAGCAGGGGAGGTGGGTGTTAAGAAGCACTTTACTGCAGTCCTTCTCAGGGAATTGTAGTCAAGCTGCTCTCATTGATGTTTATATTTTTCAATGGGAAATGATCCACCATTCACAACTGTTAAACACTCAACACTCATCCTTTCCTACACTCCCACACACACATTCACACTCAATGCTGAGCTTGCTTTTACCCACACGTGCGCACACACACACACATACACAAGCACACACACACACACTCACACTTACATTCACACTCAATGCTGAGCTCACTCTTACGCACACACAGCACACCTGCACACACACACACACACATACACACACGCTCAACACAGCTCGCTCTTACAGACACACACATGGATTTCCCACAGCTTCCCTACTTACTTATGTTCTCTTGACATCGTTGCCATATTCATCTCAGTTATTAAAGTGTTATTTCCATAGGAAAGGTTACGCTTTTCTTTTATATGTCACCTTTGGTGCAACTGGATGTTTTTTGAAGCAAGTACTTTTCTCAAGGGCTCACTAGCTCTGGAGCTGGAGATTCAGACCTGCAACAGTGGGCTTTCAGGTGCAGTTAGGGTACAGATGCAGTTGGGTTATAGGTGCAGTGGGGTTACAGGTGCAGTTGGGTTATAGGTGCAGTGGGGTTACAGATGCAGTTGGGTTACGGGTGCAGTTGGGTTACAGATGCAGTTGGGTTATAAGTGCAGTGGGGTTACAGGTGCAGTTGGGTTATAGGTGCAGTGGGGTTACAGGTGCAGTGGGGTTACAGGTGCAGTTGGGTTATAGGTGCAGTGGGTTACAGGTGCAGTTGGGTTACAGGTGCAGTGGGGTTACAGGTGCAGTTGGGTTACAGGTGCAGTTGGGTTACAGGTGCAGTGGGGTTACAGGTGCAGTTGGGTTACAGGTGCAGTGGGGTTACAGGTGCAGTTGGGTTATAGGTGCAGTGGGGTTACAGGTGCAGTTGGGTTACAGGTGCAGTGGGGTTACAGGTGCAGTTGGGTTATAGGTGCAGTGGGGTTACAGGTGAAGTTGGGTTAGAGGTGCAGTTAGGTTACAGATGCAGTTGGGTTACAGGTGCAGTGGGGTTACAGGTGCAGTTGGGTTAGAGGTGCAGTTAGGTTACACGTGCAGTGGGGTTACAGGTGCAGTGGGGCTACAGATGCAGTTGGTTTACAGGTGAAGGATGTGTATGGAGTGTGTGTGAGCATGTGTTTATGGGGATTTCAGTCAAGCTCAGTGTGTTAGTGCTGTGTGCGTGTGAGTGTGCACATGCTCCGTCCCTTAGTTAGTACTGTGTGTGTCTTACTGAGTATGTGCACGCTGTATGTGTGTGTGTTTGTGCTCATAAGCTGAATGTTTGTGTAAGCTGAACGTGTGTGTGTGTGTTTGTGTGTGTGTCCCATGTGGTTCACTCACTTAAACTTACATCAATGTATTCAACCAGGCTAGCTTGTGAAAAGATAATGTATGTGCTTCTTTCTCATTTCAATTGTTTGTGCTCATTTGATTGTTCTTGATAAATGTAAGAAATGTATTATATATTAGCTTCTCAGGTCTTTTATTGTTTTTGACCCCGCCCTCCCTACCCCCCCCCCCCCTTTCTGTCCCTATAAGTTTCTTACAAGCTCTCTGCTCTCCTCCTTTTTCACATAATCCAACTGGGACAGCATGATTGACAGCTATACCCATCGCTAGCCATCATAGAATGATCACCGTGGGAGACTGTAGTTCGACCACAGAATGACCGTGGGCGACCGCGGCACGATCGTTATAAAAACGTGGTCTGCTCCGAGGCCTTAGGGGATTCGGGCCTTACCGCTTTTGGAAAAGCTCTGGTAAGGGAGGTCCGCGTCGCCTACGGTACGTCACGTCACGTGGTCACACGGTCACATGGTCAACACCGCGCGGATGTGACGAGGGTCGCAGTTCAGTACGCCAGCGACACACACACCGCACGCATCCCGCTGTGTCCCGGTTCTTCATTTCGATCTTTATTACCGCTTGTAAATACTGTCAATAGTGGCAGTGACGGATCTATTTTTCAATTTTTGCTTCAGTCGTTTTATCCTTCCTTCGATTGATTGTCTTCGGTTGAAAAGTGCTTATTGATATCAATAATCAATAACTGCATCGCTGCTAACAAACGTTAGCAATGCTCATTATTATCACCGCAGTTAATTTCACAGGTCTGATTCTCAGAATTAAGTGGCAATAGTGAGAATAATGGGCTGAAAAGCTGACAAGCTGTGATGTACTGCTGCAGTCAGACTCACCTGGGTACTGCTGCTGCAATCAGTCTCACCTGGGTACTGCTGCTGCAATCAGTCTCACCTGGGTACTGCTGCAATCAGTCTCACCTGGATACTGCTGCTGCAATCAGTCTCATCTGGGTACTGCTGCTGCAATCAGTCTCATCTGGGTACTGCTGCAATCAGTCTCACCTGGGTACTGCTGCTGCAATCAGTCTCACCTGGGTACTGCTGCTGCAGTCAGTCTCACCTGGGTACTGCTGCTGCAATCAGTCTCACCTGGGTACTGCTGCAATCAGTCTCACCTGGATACTGCTGCTGCAATCAGTCTCATCTGGGTACTGCTGCTGCAATCAGTCTCGGTATGCTCAATCAGTCTCCTGGGTACTGCTGCTGCAATCAGTCTCACCTGGGTACTGCTGCTGCAGTCAGTCTCACCTGGGTACTGCTGCTGCAATCAGTCTCACCTGGGTACTGCTGCTGCAATCAGTCTCACCTGGGTACTGCTGCTGCAATCAGTCTCACCTGGGTACTGCTGCTGCAATCAGTCTCACCTGGGTACTGCTGCTGCAGTCAGTCTCACCTGGGTACTGCTGCTGCAATCAGTCTCATCTGGGTACTGCTGCTGCAATCATCTCCTGGGTACTGCTCGAATCAGTCTCACCTGGGTACTGCTGCTGCAGTCAGTCTCACCTGGGTACTGCTGCTGCAATCAGTCTCACCTGGGTACTGCTGCTGCAGTCAGTCTCACCTGGGTACTGCTGCTGCAGTCAGACTCACCTGGGTACTGCTGCAATCAGTCTCACCTGGGTACTGCTGCAATCAATCTCACCTGGGTACTGCTGCTGCAATCAGTCTCATCTGGGTACTGCTGCTGCAATCAGTCTCACCTGGGTACTGCTGCTGCAGTCAGACTCACCTGGGTACTGCTGCTGCACCCTCACATGGGTACTGCTGCTGCATTCAGTCTCACCTGGGTACTGCTGCTGCAGTCTCACCTGGGTACTGCTGCTGCAGTCAGACTCACCTGGGTACTGCTGCTGCAGTCAGACTCACCTGGGTACTGCTGCTGCACCCTCACATGGGTACTGCTGCAATCAGTCTCACCTGGGTACTGCTGCAATCAGTCTCACCTGGGTACTGCTGCTGCAGTCAGACTCACCTGGGTACTGCTGCTGCAGTCAGACTCACCTGGGTACTGCTGCAATCAGTCTCACCTGGGTACTGCTGCTGCAATCAGTCTCACCTGGGTACTGCTGCAATCAATCTCACCTGGGTACTGCTGCTGCAATCAGTCTCACCTGGGTACTGCTGCTGCAATCAGTCTCACCTGGGTACTGCTGCAATCAGTCCCTCTCTGAACAGGCATATGCTTCAGAGATTATATATTATTAAATGTCAATTTTTCAGTCATATTCTCCATCGTACCACTCCGAAGTGATTAAAGACACTAAGCTCATCTCTGACTGGAAAGCAGTGAGTTTCTGAAGGCTCACATTCGTAGCAAAACACCTTTTTATAGATTTAATCAGACATGTTTAGCTGGCAGATTTAATCGTATCGATTCGTAAGCGAAGACTGCTTTGTTCTCCTCACAGACAGTGCGATTGATTTTATGTTTTGCTGTTTCAGTGCTGCCATTACCCCTGACTTGTTTCATATCAGTATTCATGGCAGCGATGATGATCATAATGATAGCAACGCGTGTATTATAATATGAAAATCATTTTCAGCATGCCGCTGTGGGAGTGAATCATTAGGCTGGTCTCACAGTAGATGTGTGGTATTCAAATTAAAGAAATGATGGTGTAATGGAAGTGGAGGTGTAATGGTAATGGAGGTGCAACTGTAATGGTGGTGTAATGGTAATGGCAGTGTAATGTAAGTGGAGGTGTAATGGTAATGGCGGTGTAATGTAAGTGGAGGTGTAATGGCATTGGAGTGTAATGGAAGAGGAGGTGTAATGGAAATGGCTTCATGGATTGTATTTGCAAGAGTTCAGAAATTGTACTTGCAGTTCAACATGTAACTTTTCTTTTGGAAGTGCACTAATAAGTAACAACAGTAGTGTTGTCTCAAATGCGTTTGTAAAATCAGTGATCTTCATTAGGGATCTTATGAGAGAAAGAGGGACCAGTTAAATACCACACTTTGGTTTAGACCTTGACATGTCCTCTATTGGCAGAGAGAACTAGCCCAACAGGATTAGCATCCTGTTGCGCACTGAGATGTGCTCATTTCAGCCCTAGTACCTGAGGCATCAGAGCTAATCTGTCCCTGTTTTGGGTGGGGCTTGGTCTGGGAGAGGAAATCGGGGCAGTCAGGGGCCATACCTGCTGGTAAAGGGGGTACACACATCTGAGCTGAGCTAACTAATCAGCCCAGGGCTTTTAAGTGTGATTCTCTCCACAGTAGGTCTGAGACCAGAATGTGTGTGTGTGTGTGTGTGTGCGCTTGTATGTGTGTGTGTGCGTGCGTGTGTGTGCGCATATGTGTGTGTATGTGCTGTCAGGTGAGTGGAGAGGTGCGTGTGTGAGTGAGTGAGTAATGTGCGATGTGTGGAGTGTGTGTGGGTGCATGTGTGAGTGAGTGAGTGTGTGTGTGTGTGTGTGTGTGGGTGGGTGCATGTGTGAGTAAGTGAGTGTGTGCGTGTGTGTGTGAGTAAGTGAGTGAGTAAATGTGCGCATGTGTGTGAGTGTGGGTGGGTGCATGTGTGAGTGAGTGAGTGTGTGTGTGTTTATGTGAGTGAGTGAGTGTGTGTGTGTGTTTATGTGAGTGAGTGAGTGAGTGAGTGAGTGTGTGTGTGTGTGTGTGTGTGTGGGTGGGTGCATGTGTGAGTGAGTGAGTGTGTGTGTGTTTATGTGAGTGAGTGAGTGAGTGTGTGTGTGTGGGTGCATGTGTGAGTGAGTATGTGTGTGTGTGCATGCGTGCATGCGTGTGTGTGCACAGCTGAGGTGGCAGGTGCTGTTTCACTTTGAAAAGTGATTAGAGAGCAGATTAGTGCAGAGTTTCTAACCGCAGGGTCAGAGGAGGAGTTAATGTGCTATGCCTAATGACTCAGGCGCTAATGCAAAGTCTGTTTGATAAGGGCTTTCACAATGGAAGACCTCCGCTCATGTTTTATGCAACTCAGGCGAAAGGAGAACCCGAGGAAGGAAATTTCATACCTTTTATACCTTTTCAGGGAAAAAATACCGGGGCAATACCATCAATAATCAACAGAGGGCAGCGTTGACCACAGCTTATATCTGTTGTTTTGTCTCCCCCTCCCCTCTGTGAGAAGCACTGCAGAAGAATCAATGCAGCAAAGTCTGTCAAACCGCTAGCGTACAGTCAGCAAGTGCAGAGAGCCTGTGCGTGTGTGTGCGTGTGTGTGTGTGTGTGTGTGTGTGCGCGTGTGTGTGTCTGTGTGCATATCCAGGGTGTGTGTGTGTGTATGTGTGTGTGTCTGTGCGTGTGTGTGTGTGTCCGTGTGTGTGTGTGTGTGCATATCCAGGGTGTGTGTGTGTGTGTGTGTGCATATCCATGGTGTGTGTGTGTGTGTGTGCATATCCAGGGTGTGTGTGTGTGCGTGTGTGTGCATATCCAGTGTGTGTGTGCATGTGCGTGTGCGTGTGCGTGTGTGTGCATATCCAGGGTGTGTGTGTGTGTGTGTGTGCATGTGCGTGTGTGCACATCCAGGGTGTGTGTGCGTGTGTGTGTGTTGGGTGTGTGTGTGTGTGTGTGTGCATGTGTGCATATCCAGGGTATGTGTGATTGTGTGTGTGTGTGCGTGTGTGCATATCCAGGGCATGTGCGTTTGTGTGTGTGTGTGTGTGCGTGTGTGCATACCCAGGGTGTGTGCATATCCAGGGCATGTGTGTTTGTGTGTGTGCATATCCAGGGTGTGCGTTTGTGTGTGTGTGTGTGTGCATATCCAGGGTGTGTGTTTGTGTGTGTATGTGTGTGCATATCCAGGGTGTGTGTGTGTGTGTGTATAGGGGGGGGGGGGGGTTCTCAGTATATGAGCATTCATGTGTATTTGTGTGTCTGTGTTTCCAAGCATATGGGTGCATTAGCTGTGCATCTCTGAGCCTGTGTAAGTGTGTATGCAACTGTTCATCTGAATGTGTGTATATATGTGTATGCGTATATACTGCATATTAATCACAAAGCACAACACAAAAAACTGCACTAGCACAGCTCTTTAACAACTGCTAGAGCCCTGCATATGTCTACTGTACTTCAAACAACATGTACTCATCAAAGGGCAGATTGCTCAAGATTCAAGCCTTCTCTCAGACAGCTGAATTCTTAGTCTTACAGCAGTGCTCTGTACAGTACATTGGCAATTTTGGATAGTAAAGCTGGAGGCAATATACCTATACTTTCATTTGGCATGTTTCATTTCCAACTTGCCCATGTGTCCTATTAAGTCCAGGCCATACAGTTACTGCATCATTGCATCATGATAATCGTAATAGTAGTCCTATGGCTCAGATGGTAGGCCATTTAGATGAGTGGGGGTGATCACACAGTCGCTACTTTAATCCTGAGGGCGAAGTGACTTCGTAATTGTAAATTAAGATATAAGCTAAATATAAATGTAATACTAATGAACTAAAAACGCTCAATATATATACATTTAAAACAAATATTTGTTTTTGAAACAAAGGTTTAAGATTTTAATGAAACATTTATGTTTAACAAAATATAGAGATATGATATAAAATATTTATTTTAAAAAATCAGATTTGAGATATAGGTTGTATATTTATTTTTAATAAAATCTGAAAATATGAAATAAAAGTAGTATTTAGTATGTCTGTTAAATATGAGGGAAAAAAACCTGATATTTATTATAAGTCTTACCATATTTAGGCTAAATTTGAGGACAAAATTAGGGAAAATGTGTTTCACTTTACATTTGGCACGCCATATTGAGCTCCCTCCTCCTTAGAGGTCATTGTTCTGCAGGCTACTTTTCTCCCAATGCTAGTATCACATTAAGCAGGCTAGCCTCTTTCATTCTCCTATTTCAATGAATCACAATCCCGCATTTGAAGCTGTTTGCACAGATATGAATCTGGCAACAATCCACAGTTGCCATTCAAATTTATATACAACGTGAAAAAAGTTTTATTAATGTTAACGTTAGCTAAAAATGGCTATTGCCAACATCCCTCTCGCTGAGTTACTCCCAAATATTAATGACTGCTTTTGGAGCCAAATATCACTTATCCAAACGTCAACAGGAGGGACTCCAGTATGCTGTCCAGGGTTATATTCACGACATAACGCATTATAAAGAACATTTGAGCACAAAATATTATTGGTCTCATTTTGTGTTTACGTTTAGAGCTTGTGTTTAAGGTAAGGCTCATCTACTGTCATTGGAAGGGGGCGGCACTGTCGAACGGAGAAGAGCTGTCCCTGCACTGCTCTGTCAGGGAAGCGAGAGTTTAATAAAAAATATGTTTATTGTCTGAGTGCAGTGGTTCTAACAGTCAATGCCCTCATTAATATATTCACCACTGAATACTGATCACAAGTGGTATTGCGTGCTAGAACCCCTCACTTAACCTACATATAAAGCATATTTTATGTGATTTAATTAAATAATTATTCTGGAAAACGACAACTATCAATTGCCAAATTCCTCGATAGGTGGAATCAACCCACTGGTCTAAACAAACTATATCAGGTCTTAAGATTAGATAATATAATTAAATAAGGAGTCTGTTAGAGTAGTGCATTAAAATCATACAGTCTTTATTGAAGGTAGCCTCACAACTTCTAAATTACAAAACAGAAGACATTAAGCAGGACGTTAATTTGAAATTATCAGAAAAAACTGAGAGACTGATATGACATACCTTGCCAGTTTCAGCACCATAGGAACAAAGGGAACAAGCTAAAAACACATAACCAAGGAACCACCACCAAAATGAAAAGAGGAAAACCCTTCTTTTCCAAGGCTTCATGATATTATTATTAAAAGATATGTGAATTAAGCCTCTTTCTAATTAGACCATAGCTGAATATGTTAGGAGGTAATTCAGTTCAGCTATTCAATACCGATAAAAAGCATCGAAGTTTACTTCTGCTTCTAAAAACAGAGGTGATATTTGTAGACAAATGATAGTTAAATTCAGCACTTCTAATTTATACCTTCAGGCAAAATTTTTTTCCATGTACAAAAGCCAAATCGCATTGCTTTGGTTTCCGCCTGAAACTGGAACATTTCAGCTGCCAGGCCTCAACAACCATTATCTATATAGACATTAAGAATTTCAATCAACCACTTTCAATTAAATGTCACACATTGAGTTCAAACTTAAAATCAAAATAATCTTGATCTTTGTGCATTTTTCTAACCATGCTGGGCCCTGACACCCCATAAATCATTTAACGTTCTGGTGTCTCTTCAGAGCTTAACTCTGCTGGAGGTGGGACCCATAGATTGCATGCCTACATGTATCAGCATGACTTTTAATTGCCCCTAATATGTTTCCTTTGATGTTTGTGGAGGAGTGAACAGGCAGACTTCTTAGAAGCAAAATAATATTGTGTGCAATTCTCTAGTTTCTCTGTAAGGTCCTAATGCAAACACTAGGTATCTGACAGCTGGGTAATTTCATTTGACATATTTATAGTTATTTTTTACCTAATCAATTTGACACGGGAAATTTATTTGCTGATCCTTGCTCCCTGTGCACACCTTTTAACCGTCTTTTTATTCTAGTTTTGATGTACAGATCACATTACCGGCTACAAGAGTGCAACAATTGCTAGGTACAGGAGCTCTCTAATTGGTGGTTCAGCTAGCCAATCAAGAGACCCACAAAGAGCAAATTGAATGACTTCTGGTCAGAGGGGCACAAGAATGCCATGTTTGGTGTAAATACCACGGAACAGTATATTCTCAAAACTGCTTTTTCCATGACCCATAGTTCATTCTCTGATTGGGCAACGTGACGTCATGTGAACATGGTCATATTGTCCATTTTGCATAGTGTAATGGCTGCTGCTGTCATTTTTTGCCAGTGACAACAGCTAAATTACACTACGTTAGCTATCATTAGCAACCATCGGCGTAGATAGCACACCTGACAATACCAGACCAGTGGCAGCTCGATACACATGTTAAAGGAAATAAGCCTGACATATGCATATGTTAAAAAAGAGTATTTTTCCTTAATGTAAATGCTAGTGTCTTTAGTCGCATTCCAGTTTGAACAGTTTTTGCAAGAAGCGATGCTAAGCCCAACTGCGTTGCAGTTGAGTGGCATCTCTGATGGGAGGCAGGCCAAGACTGGCGCGTTCTGACAATTTGTTTTCGATGAAGCCTTCGTTCTAAAATGCCATCGCGAAACCGGAAACATTAGCCGCGATTAGACTAGCTACTGAAATAATTGTTTAGTCAGCTACTTAGTTTACTATATTAGTGAATGGACTGTTTGGTTATATAATATTTGAGTGCACTGCTCGCCATTATATTGGTTGCAGTGTGAACAGCCTGGAAACCTATTTAGCCAACAAGCTTGATGCTGTGCATCCTAAAGTAAATAGGCTGATATCAATATGATACTTTTCATTGTCATGCTCCATAGTCTAACATTTGACACTAAACCATTTTATTATGCATACAATGGAAACAAGACAATGGTAATTGCCATTAGCTGTAAGCTAGAGAATTAAACTATTCACCTACATTAAGTGGCTAGCTGTAACTTAGGTAGTTGCTAGGTGATTTGGAGTAGTTTGGAGACTAACCTGAGGCTACAGTGGAGCTAGGCCTCATCGTGTGATGAAGCTGAGAAGCTAGTATGGTTGTCTCGTGACCCAGTTACAAATCTCTTACGTTTTATTCTTAACCAATCAGAGATCAGTGCACCTAATCAATGCAATCTGACTACTGATCTGATGATTCATCACGTTTTTCCTCTTTTCTGTTCAGCCTAGAAAGTTTTTTGATCCCGGAAAAACGTGAAATGTTATTGCCTGCTTCTATTGACCGCCACGGTGTGAGCTTTTGGTGTCTAATTCGCGCTGGAGTGAGTTTGACGAATTTGTCCAACATTCATAGGAAATACATGGCTGAGCCCGTCCAAATTTTTCCATTTTACTCATTGATGAATACTTTTCTTGCGTCGGCAGAGTGTTTGGGGTCACTGTCTTGCTGCTCGACGAAGCACAGGCCAATGAGGTTGGAGGGATTTCTTTGTACATAGCCAGATAAAAATCTGTCTCTGCACTTCCAAATTCATCCCACTGCTGCCATCCTTCCTTCTGTCATCAATTAAGACTTGAGCCATACATGCCCAAAGCCATGACACTATCTCACTACCATACTTCACAAATGAGGGATGTGCTTTGGATAATAGACTGTTCTTTCGATTCTCCACACTTTTGGCTTTCAATTGCTTTGGAGAAGGTTTATTTTGGTCTCATGTTCATAAAAATTAGGCCCAGAACTCTTTTGGCTCATCTCTACATTTTTCTGGCCTTCCAATTTTTTCTGCAAATGAGAGGTTTGCATTGTTGCAGTTTAGCCTTTATAGTTCTGCTCTCTATGTCTTCTGTGTATGGTGGCTTGTGATGTTTTCTCCCCTGCCCTCTGGAGACTGATGGTGATGTCACTGTTGTTCTAGGGTTGATTCTACACAGTTCTTAAGATTCATCTGTCATCAACTGCAGTTGTCTTCCTTGACCAACCGGCAGTGTTTATTTCTGAAACAGAAATGCCGGTGTTTTTTTTTTTTTAATTTTCAAGACTTCAAACTGCTGCACTTGATATACCCAGTTTCTGTTCTGTCCTTCTTAATTAATTCTTCTGTTCTCTCAGCTTACAGGTTAGTTGTTTTTCAGCCATAGTTAGTCCTCTGGTCTTCATCATGGTGAATTCTGTCCAATCTATAATCTCCACAGATGAAAGATGATCTCAAATCAAAGATGATCTCAAATAAAAGTATGTAGCAAAAAGTAACAAAGGGCCTCTCCCAGTTCTCCACACATGGCTAAGTGTGCATGGGTACTTATACACTTTGGGGATGTACTGTGATGTGGAACATAAATTAGTATATAGTGTGAAAGTATGTATTTAAGCGCCCAAGTGCGCTGCAATTTTTAAAACAATTGGGACACACTTTTTCTTCTGTGGTCCCTATTTCAAATAATTTATTGTAGTCACACTACTATTAATAGCTAATAATAGCTGTGCAAAGCTCTGGGCTTGATTACTACAGACAAATTAAGTGACACAGCTATCATTATATTCACATTAACAATAGAACCATGGTTGCTACGATATAAGTAACATATAAACTTACCAAATTTGCATCTTTCTTTCATTGATATTTCTTCTGTGGCATTTTCCTCCGGGTGTCAACAGTAAACATCACCAACTTGGTGCATTGTGGGTCTGTGTACTTGGCTGAATACCGCTCCAGAGCGGTCTCAGCGTAAGTCTGGATAAAGTCTCATTCGAGAAATGGAACACACTTGCGAACTTATGCTAAATACATGAACGCGTACGGCAAGCGCCCAAGCACGCAAGTGTGATCAAGCGTTCACATGGGGACAGTTCACTCTACTGTTCCCATACTTTTGGAGGGCACTGTATGGGTGTGTGTGTGTGTGTGCACGTGTGTGTGTGTGCATGTGTTGGCCATATGTGTGTGTGTGTTGCTGGTAGAAGTAGGCCTCACTGTACTGACTGCTTTCAAAACTCCCACCTCACTCTGCAAACCCTGGTGTGCCTGCCTAGGAAACACAGCCTTACGGGGTCCTGAAGTCCCACAGGGACCCCCAGAAGGAGCAGGTCCTCCTTGCTACCATAGAACTGCAGTCTGGCAGAACTCAGGCTCTGCATGGGACAGGAACAGAACTCTGTGCACATCCCGGGTCTATAGGATCAGGGGCTTAGCTGCCCACTGTAAAGGCCTGTTTAAAATTGTGTGATAATGGTGGGGTCCTGACTGAGACTGACTGCGGCTGCGGCTGTGGCTGTGTGTGTGTGTGTGTGTGTGTGACATGCCACAGCTTTGCGCAGATGTGCCTAGGACGTTCTCCTCTGCAGAGAGTGAAATGGACACTGTGTGCCCCATCGCTCAAAGAGCAGACCAGCCGAAAGACAAAGATACTCTATGTTTGATTGATTGACTGGTGCTGAGACGTCAGTGCCTCTGAATGAATGTATGACTGCGATTATTGCATCAGTTGATCACTGAGGCCCTTGTACCTTATCGTCTGTGCTGTTCGTGCGAAATCTACGTTTTGCTGGCGCGACCGATCCAAAGAAGCGTCCGCGAATTCGGATTCGGGAGAGGACGCGAGCCGGCAGAGGAGCTGGGCTGTGAGGGAGAGAATGCACTGCGGCGATGGGGAAAGTAGGTCACTTTGCGACTAGCGGGGAAAGACAGCAGAGGGAGAGAGCAAAGGGGAGGGAGGGGGGGAGAGAGAGAGAGAGAGCGAGGGACAGGGGAAGGGAGGAGGAGAGGGGAGAAAACCGACGGGGAGAAGATTGGAAGGGGAGAAAAAAATGTGTATAACTGGAGAAGGTCTGAGTCACTCCGTGGGTTTCCGTTTGCTTCCGGATTCTTCCACCTCGTGTCTAAAGGTGCGCGTAGCCGCTGCACACGCACGTCGCGGCGACAGAGCGTGTCTGAAAAGGAAACGACGAAGACGAAGATGAAACGCGTTCGCGATGCACGTCCTGCTGGCCCACAGCACAGCATAACTACACTCTCATCAATGCAGTGAAGCATGCATCGCTCAGTCACTGCATAGGGGCTGCGCTGTTTATTCACTGTTCTATGGGTTTTTTGGGTTACTTAATCCTCCATTTTCATGTCAGTATAACTATTCCTATAGAGTATGTATGGATGCATTACTCATTTAGGGCGTTTCTGTTTGTTAATTTATTGGTTTTTTTGTCATTTATTCGTTTTACCAATTTAATCACGATTCCCCTGCGTCTGTCCAATCCCAACATTATATCTGTCCCTTATGGCTCCGCCCTCTTTTTGCCCACACTGCACCTTGTTCTGGGATCCCCGCCCCTGGGCTCGACCGGGCTTTTCTCTGCGCGTTCACGGTGGCCTTTCGGGGGCCGAAAGGTCTGATCTGGGCGGCCGGTGTCGGAGCCAGAGCTTTTGGGAAATGTCAGGTGACGTCGATATATCCGTGCCCGAGGGCTCTGAGGAAAATGTCAGCACCGCCCCCTCCCCCCCCAGCCCCGCGGCCGCAGAATCAATCAGTTATCACCGTCAAGTTATCAATCAGCCGGTCGATCAATCAATTGATGGGTCGATTAATCAATCGGCCAATCAGATTGGCTCATTCGGAGTACACCGTGCGGAACGGGGTCGTGGCGAAATAACAGTTGCCAAGGCTTTGAAATAACATAACTGGCCTTTAGCAGACACTCTTATCCAGAGCGACTCACACAACTTTCACACAGCATCCATTTATACAGAGAGACGTGAAGCAATGCAGGTTAAGTACCTTGCTCCAGGCAACGTGCCACCCGGGAATTGAACCTGTGACCTTTAGGTTACGAGTCCAGCTCCTTACCCATTATGCTACAGCGCTGCCCTTTGATGACTCACTTGGCTAATAAAGGAGCTAACTGAGGGCGCGTTTGCTCTCTCACTCCGACCTGAATTTTCCCCACACATCTGACACAGCTGGGCTATAATTGTTCTAAGTGTAAACACCAGAACAACACGTGGTATCTGATGTTTTTTTTTTTTAGAACAAATGCAGGCCTTCTTCACATGCGGTGGTAAATTCCGATACAATTCCGATCGCCAACGTCCAACCCAAATTTAAACCCTCAGAACGTTAGTGTGTCTTGCAACACATCACATTAAATACTTTTTCGGGTTTTATTTATTTGCTTTGGGTAAAATATTAAGAATGCGTGCATTATTGTATCCTGAACTAAATTATGGCTGATAAATATTTAAAAACATTCTTATCAGTATTTTCTTATCCATGTTTTTATTATTACTTTTTCTTTTCAAATAGTAATCAAACTCTCTGGAAAATAGTTTTATTCTCAGAAAACACATAAATATATGATATATATCATCTTACCTTACCATAGTTTATGGTCCTCCATTACTTGCAAGATCACTGTTTGCCATCATCCATCCATCCATCCATTATCTATACCCGTTTATCCTGAGCAGGGTCACGGGGGGATCCTGGAGCCTATCCCAGCATGCATTGGGTGAGAGGCAGGAATACACCCTGGACAGGCCGCCAATCTATCGCAGGGCACACACACCATTCACTCAAACGCTCATACCTGCGACAGTGCTACCCACTGCACCACCGTGCCACCCCTGTTTGCCGTCATTTGTGATGAAAATAATCTCTGTGGGGATCTCTCTCGTTTGGGGGAATGATGCAGACATGGGACCCATGAACCGTTTCCCTTCGCTGAGGGACCCGTCTCTTACTTTTGAAGGCCCCCATTGATGACCTCCAGGAGTGTTAATCACCTTGGGGCCAATCTATCGTTTTTGCTAAAAGGTTCAATCTGTAGCGAGCCGCACAACCCTGCTCCTATAGGCTTTCTGACTGGAACAGGCTGGAGAAATGGAGTGCTTTGTCACCAAAAACGATGGCCGAAATATTTGACTCTGATTCAAACAGCTGGGAGTCCTGGTAGGAGTGCACGGCATGCATCACCAGCCCACCCCCCCCCCACCCCCCCGAAACCCGGTTAGCGCGCCCGCGTACTGCGACTCGGAATCCTCCCCCCCCCCCCACACGCTCGGGTTTTCGCACTGGGGCTTCATTAGGGACGGGGAAACGCACGTACACCCCTGAGATGAAGGAGGGAAACAAGAGGGGGGAAGAGGGAAGGGGGACACAAGAGGCTCCTGATAAACTAAGAAGCAGTGAACGCCTCTAAAAGGAAAAGAGAGAATGAAGAAAAGAGAGAGGGAGGGCGCGAAGTGACCATTTTTGTAAGTTTTGAAGGAGGGAACAGATCAAAAAAAAGGAGTGAGTAAGAACAGACAAAAAGGACGTTCATGAGATGGAGATGAAGGAGAGCTGGAAAGGAAGGATGGGAGAAGGAGAGGAATTAGAGAAGGGCGTGCTCACCTCTCTTTCCTGGGTTCGCGGGGTTTGTCCTCTGTTCCATGATGCTATCGTTAGCACGGGCTTTGGCCATAGTTCTCCTAGCGAGCGTGGTTCTGTGAGCCTCACCTTATTCAGAGAAGGCAAAGCGTGGCGGATCTTGGCGCGGTTCGGTTTTCTTTGCTGCGATTCACACCCCACGGCATGGGGAACGATGCAGACCTCGTCCTGCCTGGGAAACGCAGTCATTCGGTAAAATGTGCAACAGCGCCATGCTTGTCGATGCCTCATCTGTTTTCCGTACACCCCGAACGCCAGGCAGCACCCAGAGCAGGTTTGGGCAGGTCCGTGGACAGGAGCAGGTTACCCTGTCAATTCTGTGCGGATATTTCAACTCATTGGCTGCTTGTCAGCTTTGCTATCAGGGGAAATCTGAGTGGGTGAGAGAATTAACGTACTCACGACCTACCGTACGACCCCGGCTACCGGTTTTTGAGATGAGCAATATTTAAAAAATAATAATAATTTTTAAAAAAACAAGGGTCACAGCTGATTAAACAAATAATTTTACTCTGACTTCTGTTTTCTAGAACGATTTATGTGGATATTTTCAAACAAAAATTTTAACGGGCTTTGATGGGACACCACCATCTCTAAACGCAAAGGACGGTTTCTGTGCCACGTCTGAGATTTTGCATTGAATACTCACTGACAGTATCTGTTTTATTTATTTTTATTCATTTAGTTTATTTGAACAGGGACAGTGTACAAAGAACATTAACCTTATGTAAAACAAGGAGAGATGTAATGTACCGGGTTATAGCCATTTGCTATCTGAAAGGCACATTTTTATATTATATTATATATTTTTCATAGAGCAGCAAAGTGTTTGTCTGTGACTGTCCGAAGTGAGCAAAGAAACTAGAATGTTCTGTCAGTGCTTCGCTTTATTCACTGTATCAACAGTAATATCGTGTGATTTATGAGGGCGTCCTGTGACGGATTGTTAAATTAGTCCATGCTAATAGGGACTGGGATTTAATTTGACATAGCTGGGAATCTCCTAGGAGAAAATCAGACCTGGATTTCACTCCCTTCTCCTTTCACGCGAAAATTGGCTAATGCCAATGAGAGACGTCCCAAAGCACAACCTTGCAAATTGGTGCCTGTATTTTAATTATGTGTATTTTTAACTCACCTGTGTACGGTAGGCACCATCTATCGATATACCAATGGAATGTGTCTCTGCCTGTTATCCATTCAGTACAAACCTGGAAACAGCTAGTGGGTTTTTATTTATTTAATCCCCCCCCCCCTTTGCACCGTGTCTCTAGAGATCTGATCAGGCAGTTATCGAGACAGCTCCTGAACAATGGCCAAGCTTCTTGAAGGACCCCTAGTCACACAGGCAGCTTGCTGCATAGATGTCAGGAGAGTGCGTGAAGGTGGGAGTGGGGGGCGGTGGAGCGGGAAGGCAGGCAGAGCAAATGGGGTAGAGAGAGAGAGAGAGAGAGAGGGAGAGATGGGGAAGGAGAGAGAGATGGGGGTGCTGCTTGTAAAATAAATGGTTTGTCTTAGAGGAAAAAGAGGATGAGAGGACTGCAGAGAGAGAAACGAAACACGCACACACACACAGACACACGCACACACATGCATGCACACACAGGCACACACACATACGTACGCACGTACACACAGGCACGCATGCACACATAGGCACACACACACACATGCACACACAGGCACATACGCACACACACACAGGCACACACGCACGCATGCACACAGACACACACACTCACACGCATGCACACATACACAGGTACACACTCAGGCACACACACACATGAACTGTAAGCAAGACTGAGAGGTAGCCTTGACACACACAGATTAACGGAGGAGTATTGATCTAGATTGATAGGTTTGAGACAGAGAGAGAATGGCACACACTTTATACTGGTGGCTACACACACAGACAGATCAATAGACATATATCTGCGCAAGAGCGAACATGACGTCTGTGCTTTGATAATGGTGCCCGTGAATCTCACATCCCCATCAGCCCTCTCTCTCTATCCCTCTCTCACTCCCCCCTCTATCTCTCCCCCTCTCTCTCTATCTCTCTCCCCTGCTCCCCCTCTCTTGCTCTCTCCCTCTCCCCCAGCGCAGTGTCAATGAGATTGCAGCATTCAACGTGCTTATACTGTATTAGCCCCATCCCCATCCCTCTCTCCCTCTCCCTCCCCCTCTCCTTCTCCCTCTCCCTCTCCCCCCTCTTTCCCTCTCTGCCATTTCATGGTGTTTGGCTCCCTCTGTCTTCCGACTCTTTCTGCAGATCTGTGCAGCCAAGCGTGGTGTTTCTGCAGTGTCTTCGCACAGTCTCTTTTATTCTCCGGGTTCAATGATAATGTCTCACCGTTCTCTATTAATCTGCAGCAATGTACTCAGCTTCCGGGGTTAGAGCTACGGTAGCGTCGTCTTGTCGTCTTGTGTCTCTGCAACGGCTCTTGAGCCTCAGCGCGGTGGTTTTGCAGGTTATGCGCTTGTGCGGTAGAGCTGAAGGTTCCGTCTCTGTTGCTGTTGTAGTGATTTAGACAGTAACTGAAGTTCCTTAGCGCCAGACCATAGTTCCTTAGCGCCAGACTGAAGTATCTTAGCACCAGGCCACAGTTCCTTAACGCCAGACTGTATTTCCTTAGCGCCAAACTGCAGTTCCTTAGCGCCAGACTGAAGTTCCTTAGCGCCAGACTGAAGTTAATTAGTGAAAAACTGAAGTTCCTTTGTGTAAAACTGAAGTTCCTTTGTGAAAAACTGAAGTTCCTTTGTGTAAAACTGAAGTTCCTTAGTGCCTAACTAGGAAGACCCTCTAGGCGCATACACACTCCCTGGTGATAAAGTAGAGTGTGATTCTGGCAGAACTGCCTCGATATCTCAAGTGTTTTCATGTCATAAACCGTCGTTCCTCCCTCTTTCTCTCCCTCCAGTACGTGGCGTTCGGCTCCCTCCTCTTCATCCTCATCTCCATCTCCACGTTTTGCCTGGAGACGCACGAGGCCTTCAACACCATCTACAACAAGACAGAAAATGTGACGGTGGACAACCGCACGCGGGAGGAGGTGGTCTTCGAGGTGGTCACCGACAGCTGGCTGACCTACGTGGAGGGCATGTGCGTCATCTGGTTCACCATCGAGGTCCTGCTCCGGGTCATCTTCTGCCCGGACAAGGCCGAGTTCTTCAAGAGCACCCTCAACATCATCGACTTCGTGGCCATCCTGCCCTTCTACCTGGAGGTGGGGCTGAGCGGCCTGTCCTCCAAGGCCGCCAAGGACGTGCTGGGCTTCCTGCGGGTGGTCCGCTTCGTCCGAATCCTCCGGATCTTCAAGCTCACCCGCCACTTCGTGGGCCTCCGGGTCTTGGGCCACACCCTGAGGGCCAGCACCAACGAGTTCCTCCTCCTCATCATCTTCCTGGCGCTGGGGGTCCTCATCTTCGCCACCATGATCTACTACGCCGAGCGGATCGGCGCCGACCCGAGGGACCCCACCGCCAGCGCCCACACTAACTTCAAGAACATCCCCATCGGGTTCTGGTGGGCGGTGGTCACCATGACCACCCTGGGCTACGGGGACATGTACCCCGTCACGTGGTCGGGCATGCTGGTGGGCGCCCTGTGCGCCCTGGCGGGGGTGCTGACCATCGCCATGCCCGTGCCCGTCATCGTCAACAACTTCGGGATGTACTACTCCCTGGCCATGGCCAAGCAGAAGCTCCCCAAGAAGAAGAACAAGCATATCCCCCGGGCCCCCCAGCCCGGCTCGCCCAACTACTGCAAGCCCGACGCGCTGGCTATGGCCACCGCCTCGCCCCACAGGATCATGGGAAACGTGCTGGGCGGGGTTGTCGGGTCAGGAAGCGTAGGGGGGGACTGTCCCCTGGCGCAAGAGGAGATTATCGAAATCAATCGTGCGGGTGAGTGCTTATTTAAGGTTTTTTTCTCTTATTCTTTTGGCCAATGATGAAGCGGTGTCCGTGCATATTTAGGCTTGGTTGTCTTCCTGTATTTTTCCTTCATTATGTGCACGATATTTCCTCATTACTATTTTTCCGATATGAAGAAAGACAACAGATATTCTCATGAGGTAGGAACAAGACCCCCTGACATTCTCTCAGGGTCCAGAAAAAAAGAAACTTGCCTAATGAAAACAAAATGGAACAAAAATCCAACTCCGATTATTTCAACTTTGTTTACAGATGTGGAAAAATGAACAGACCTTTAAACAGAATATTTTTAAGGTTTAAGTACAAAAATAATTAAACAATAACAGTTTGAAGTTCAAGTGAATTTGAAATGTCCATAATACCCAGTAAGTTCATGATTTGACAAATATGTAACTCAGAAGCACTTTTCTGTTCTCTAGCTGAGGCCAGCTATATCAGGGCTTGGCTTTGTCAACTGGTGCTGACATAAGCGGAATTCCGTGAGCTTTGTCACCAGATATTCCCTCTTTGAAAGGACTTTTCCTTGTCGGGACTTGAACCTGGAGAAGAGAGACTGTGAGACAGCCAGTTTAGCGTTCCTCTCCTTGGGAATGCATCCTAATCTAAGGGCTGTGTCCCATACACAGTCACCATCAACTCACACACTTTCAGAGGCAAAGTTCATTTAAGATGCATCCACTAGAAACAGACCACCACTCTGCCATGCAGTAAAAAGCACACTTGATATATAAACAGATGTACATTATTGAAATTCTGATACTGATGCTGTCTGGTTATGATTTTTTTATTAGTTAGAGTCATTTAATCTAACTAAAACCAAGTCTGAAAGTGACTGTGATGTGGTCAAATTACTGATGAGTGGGGCATCTCTCAATGGTCTATAGGGTCTATTGTCATTTAAACTTTGTAATGTTATCAGTTAACCTTGATTCTAAGTCAAATAATTGGTTAGCAATGTCTAAAGCACAAACCTATTAGATACTATTTGGACATGGTATTACGGTCCTTGTACGTCTCTGTATGAAGTTGGCTACGCTCTCCTGTTTTCAATTACAGAGCTGTATGGTCCAGGCCTCCTTTACAGGCTGATAGAAATCTGATCTGATCAGCATGAGGATTTGTGACAGTGTTAGGTTTTCTCACAGAGGCCCTAAAACACAAAAATGGAGGGAATACATCGGCCCTGTCATTGAATAAATGTGCTTTAAGATTAAATAACATCTGCAGCAGAGAGGAGCCTTAAATTGACGAGTCTAGTATTTTGTATCAAAGTCTTCGTGATTCCAATTTCCGTGTGCGAATTTTCCGCTGAGGATCACTGCGTTGATTTTAGCGAGGCTGTTTTGAAGCCAAGTATTTGGCGACAGAAAAAGGGAACAGTTAAGCACCGCTGTCATAAGGAAATTGAAGACCTGCTATTTAAAGAATCGGGAATGGAAACAGATTTGCTCGTATTTGTGTGCGCGCGCATATTTACTTCTGTGTGTGTTTAGAGCTGCGCGCGAGTCCATCCTTTAACCGCATCTTTAATTAAACAGATTTATAAAACGGTAAAAAACGGCGGTCTGTGAAAAGTTCGTTTCGACACAAACCAGACGCAGCTCCGGATTCCCATCGTGATCCAGTAATCTCTGATTGCTGCTTCTTATTTTGGCGCCTCAGCGCGGCGTGCAGTATAAATATTTGGTTGTAAAATGGGGTTGTCATACAGCTGATTTTGATGGAAGACAGAAATGTAATTAAACTTAGACCGGGGGATTATGCCTGTCGAGAGCCTCGCCGGCGTATAAAATGTCTTTAAATCAAAAGCGCACCCACCCGCTAATCGTTCTCTTCAGAGCGTGTACCGAGGGGTGGTTTCGCTTGTGATGGTGGGGATGGGGGGGTGGTGGGTTCTTACCCCGGAGGGCAGCCATCTTCCTCGCTGAGTTGGAAATTATGATTGGCTGGTGAGCTCATGTTGCCGAGAGCGTGCCGTCTGTCAGCCAAGTATTAAATACGGTGAAAAAATGAAAATATTTTCAAAATTAATCCGAGGGCGATTATACTAACCGTCAGTTAGTAGGATCTACTAACCATCCATTTAGATATATTTTCCCCCAGAAACTCTGGATGTCATAAAGTCAAATGGATGGATGTCAAAAGCACACTTTAATGGACATGGTTTTGCTCTCAACTGAACAATATAGAGTTATAATATGAACAACATAAATAATGTCAAAGCAATACTTAATACACTGTATTTATGTTTTTTTATTATTATCATGTTCATTAATGTAAATCAACTTTGGCATAATATTATTCATTTACCTTCACCTAAAAATGACTAATTAATCAAACATTTGGCAAGCAATGTTAATCTGGATGGCCTTGTATCCTGCTGTGCTCCAAATTAAACACTGTACTTAATTCTAAATACTGCTTCACTGAAAATATGAAGCGTCCATACCACCTGCACTGTATTTTGGACATATTTGGTATGATCTACTGAAGACAAATTTTATGATGATTTGTGAATATTGGTTGCCTTATTAGAAATGGACATTCAGAAATTCTTGGGCATGACTAAAAAAGTGGCTTCATATGGCTTTGTGGTCTATGTTTGTGTGTGCACGTGTGTGCGTTTGTACACGTGTGTGTGTGCACGTGTACATGTGCGTGTGTACGTGTGTGTGTGACCAGGGGCAGTGTGATTTCCTCATCCTGGTTAAACTCTGGCCTATGCCAACAGTTACTCACCTGTCCAGTGGCACATGCAACAGACTGAAGAATAACAAATATATAATTAAAATAAGCACTTTTACCTCTTATTTCTTTGTATGTGCTCTCAATTTTAAATACATTTCAAACACAATATTTAGCAGAAAGCCCAAAACTCTGGACTTAGTTGCCTTTGTGTAGGTATATTGTGTCAAACATCGTTGGGCCACACTTCATTTGTTAATGTTAAATTAGCACTGTTATGAGTTGAATTATCACTGCACATTTTACTGTGTAGCAACTGTCCATTCTAACCCTCTTCTTCCATGTTATACACTGTTTTATTTGGTATAACTTGTCCAGAAGCTTCTCTCAGCCAACTGACTTTGTGGGGATGGCAATGTACCTCTGAACAGCAGATTTCCCCTTAGAATGACGACTGGTGTAACATTGTACTACTGCTATGTTATAATATGAGGTACATATTGTGTGTATTACTGTCCTTATGCTCTGGGTTAATTTTAAAGAGTTAGCTCAGCTGTTTGCTCTTTAAAGATCAGATAGCGTGAGACAATTTTTATTTACCCTGCAAACACCCCTTTTCTGTCACTTTGTCTCCTTACCTACGTCTCTCTCTCTTTGTCAACTTTGCCAGGGGTGATCCCTGAGAATTGTTGAGCAGTAACTCATGTCACATTAGATTTGACAGCTGTGTCGGAAGCTATAAGCACAACCCTGCAGCATCTTCTCTCCTCTTATCTCTCACACTCTCTCTCTGTCCCTCCCTCTCCCTCTCTCTCTCTTGCTTTGTCTCTCTTCTCGCTCAAGCTCTTTCCCCATCTCCTCTCTCCCTGTCTTTTTTTTCTTTCGCTCTGTACTCTCTCTGTCCCCCTCTCCTTCCCTGTCTCCTCTTGCTCTCTCCCTCTATCTCTGTCTCTTTTCCTCCCTCTCTCTGTCTTTCTTCCCCCTCTCTCTGTCACCCTCTCTCCCTCTCCTTCCCTGTCTTCTCCCTCTTCCCCCTCTCTCTATCCCTGTTGCTCTCTTCCCTCTCTCTCTCTCTCTGTTGCTCTCTCCCCTCTTTCTCTCTCACTTCCCTCTCTCTCTGCTGCTCTCTTCCCCCCCCCTCTCTCTCTCTCTGTTGCTCTCCCCCCCCCTTCTCAGTGCAGTATAAATGTGCTGCAGTGTCCTCTCCAGTCAGTGCCCTGTGCTGTGTGCGGTGTTTGTCTCTTCTCTTGGTTGCGTTTGTGAGCGCAGTGTTGGGTGTGACCCAACCCGTGGCTCAGGGTCAGGCTGTTCCCACTGTGCAGAGCATCGCTGAATCAGCATTGTTTCCACCCCACGTTTCTGTCCACGTCGACTCAACAGATTATTCACTGAATTTGCCAAAAGTGTTTCAGTGTCTGTCAGTGTAATCGGACCCAAACTCCAACATTAAAAACATGTTGATTTGTTAAATCTTGCCTTTTATGTAAATGAACTGCTCGACCTGATATCAATTCAGTTCAGATTGGCTTGACCCAGAGGGGCGGAGCCAGTCCGTATGTGGCCTGTGCCCTGTGCGACGGTATTGGCTGAGTGTCTGTGTCTGTCTTCCCAGCATGCCTCACTCTCGGTTTGCAGTAAATTGTACCAGCTGGCAGAAGAGTGTCCCCCATTGAGTACAGTGCGGTGCTTCATTTTGTATAGCTCTCCTCCTGATTCCTCCTGTGCTGTGATGTTATTGTAATGACTGGCGTTACTATGGGAAACTAATATTCTTCTTCTGACCCTCCCACCTCCTTCATTCCCTAAACTCCTCCCCCCGAATCATTCCATGTGCTCCTCAATCCCTTACTCTTGCATTACCTCCCCGGTATATTCACCACCACCTCCTTCTCTCCTGCTCTCATCCTAACCTCCACCTCAACTCTCTCTTTCTCTCTCTTCTCCTTGTCCTCCCTTTTCTACCCAATATTACTTTCCTTTCCTCTTCTTCACCCAAATCCTCAATTACTTCCCGATCTCCGCCTCCACTCTCTGCCACCTACACACGCCCCCCCCCCCCCGTTTCCTGACGGCCAATCGCGCACCTCCTCAGACTCCAAGCAGAACGGAGATGCCGCCAACGCCGCGCTGGCCAATGAGGACTGCCCCACCATTGACCAGGTGCTGGGGCCGGACGAGAAGAGCCCGGCGACAAGCGCGGTCAGCCGTGAGCGCTTCCCCCATGACCGCGCCTGCTTCCTCCTCAGCACCGGCGAATTCAGAGCCACAGACGGGAATGTGAGGAAAGGTACGCGCAGACCCTCGAGCATGCGCTCTATACATGCTATACACACTATATACACGGTACACTATACACTATACACACAATGCTCTCTATACACGCTATACACACTATATACACGGTACACTATACACTATACACACAATGCTCTCTATACACGCTATACACTCTATATACACTGTACACTATACACTATACACACAATGCTCTCTATACACGCTATACACACTATATACACTGTACACTATACACACCCATACACTATACACTATACACACTATGCGCTCTATACACGCTATACACACACTACCCACACATGCACTCTGTACACTCCATACACACACACTATGTACTCTATATATGCTATACACACACTATGCAATCCATACACAATATACACACTGTACACACTATACAATACACATAACCCACACATGCACTCGAAACACACTATATATACTGTACAGTATACACACTATACACTCCATACAGACTGTACACACTATACACACTATGCACTCTGTACACACTATACACACATTATACACTCTATAAACACTATACACACTACCCACACATGCACTCTACACACACTATTCAATCTATACATGCTGTACACTAAACACACATGCTATACACACTATACACACTGTACACTATACACACTACCCACACATGCACTCCATACACACTATACGCTCACACACTGTGCACATACACATTATACACACAAATACTATACACACTACACTCATTGTATACACATACACACTATACACACTGTACACACGTGGTACATTCTATACACACACTATACACATACACACTATACACACACTCACTGTACACACATACACATTATACACACTATACACTGTACACAATATACACATACCCACTATACACACATTATACACACCCAAACTATACACATATTATACACACATGCATACTGTACACACATGCACATTATACACACTATACACACACACCAGACACATTCACACTATACACACTATATGGAGTATACACATACACTATACACACATGCACAGTTTATACACACATACACACAAACACAAATACACAATACACTGTATGCACATGCTCACTATACACACACATACACAAACACACATGCACATACTTGTGCACATGGACACTATACACACTATACTATACACACACTGTACATACATACACACTATATGTACACACATACACATATATACACACTGTACACACACATACACGCATGCACACATGTACATACACATACTGACTTACTCACATACGGATAATGCAAATGAATAGCAAGGATACATTTCCATCAAATTCTTATTTTAAACCCCACGTTAATATGGACGTTATAACTCAAGAGAGGTTGACGTTAGACAGGTTGACTAATCTCTGTGAGCAAAGCTGGGCCGCTACTGGTAATGGTTATTTTAAGTCTTCTGCTAGCCGAAACGACGTGATAATTGTGCAGTACAGATTTAAACTTTCTAGGCGGAACAACTTTCAGGCGCAATCATGGGACAGCTAAGCAAACTGCCGTCACGAGCATGGACTCAAAGCAGTGTTCAGTGGCGTCGGTTTAGACATTTTGAACGTCAAACACTTCATTTCCTGCATTCTGGTGAGTTTTTATGCACCAATTTGTGCCTTTTCTGCATCAATTTATGGTGGAAATGTAAAGGAAAACAAATTCAGGGGGACAAATGCACACGTTCTAAATATTGAGGGGGAGCGAACGTTAAAAAGAAATATCGATAGCTAAAACAAACTTGTAATTTTACAAGACGTGTCCATAACGTTACACAAAACATTTGCTAAAATACTAACACTGCAACATGGGGAGTCACGTTAATTCCCTCCATAGCAACCGAGTGCAACTATCGCCAGGTAGTTTTCTAAGTTAAGTGAACATCACATTCAGACAGTGTAACGACAGCTATTAACTAGCTAGCTACTTATCATACTATCAGATATCATAGTCCATTCATTGACAACTAGCTAGCTAACAATGACGTTAGCTGGCATATTGATAGGTAACGTTACAAATATAAGATTACCGTTACCGTTCTTTCCAACCGCTGTGTGTCACTGACTTTAGCTGACGTTGTCATAAAAGTTTTCCCGACCGTGAAAACTGCCTGGCTTTTTACATTTTGGACAGATGCTAGTGGGTAATCTATCGCTGTTTCTGTCGCAGAACTTTCGACACAAGCAAATTCGGAAGCGCTATCCTAAAATTTCTTCTTACCATTTTAATTTCTATAAGGGTTATGGGAAGTGAAGTCCATAGTATGATCGGCTTGAGCAATCACCTCGTCCCACCCGTCCCAATGGGTTCCTATGCCAATGGCAGTCATCATCCCAGCAGTTATCTCCGTCCTCATTGGTCAGAGGAGTTATCATTCCCAGAGTACTCTGGGGTAATTACAGAGAGGGCCTGCTAAAATTTTTTGGCAACAATCTAAATTTAATTAACATTACTAAACATTTAATTCATAATGTACCTTATCTGACCTGTTCTGTAGTATTTGGCATCTGCCAAATAAATGGAATGTAATGTAATATTAAACTGAAATTTAGCTTACCGTCATTCCTTTGTAGCAAGCCACTGTGTGGTAAAGAAAAAACAAAACAGAACAAACAAAAAAAAAAATACTATTTGAGTCAGTAGTTGATGACCAAATTGTTATTTAATTCCAAATGACACTTATGTGCACACACACACACCAACATAAACATACACACGTATGCCCACACACACTCGCATATACACATACACACTCACAAAGACATGCATATGCACACAAACACATATGCTCACACGCATGTATAAACTCACAAACGTGTACACCCCCCCTCCCCACACACACCGACACCCTCCCACACACACACTCTCTCTCTCTCGCTCACACACCCACAGACACACACACACTCACAGTGATGATGCTGACAGTAAGAAAGACTGCAGACTCCCTGGCCCTGCTCCCTTTCACCCCGACTCTTCCCCATCCACTTCCTGTTAGACAGGAAGCATTTTAGGCCCGCAGGAACCTGCATAATCCCGCTGGATTTTATTCCTCCCAAGCCTGTAACATGAGTAGTGCACACACAGTGATCCTCCTGCTTTCCTATTTGAAATAAGAGACAGAACGATGGAGGGAGCACCAACAGGAGCCCTCTATGATCCAGTATTAGTTTCATCCCTGAAGTTCTGATCATCACGGATGAGTCACTCTTATTCCCAGACCAGAGAAGTCTCCTCAGTCCTGATCCCATCCCGGTCCCCATTCACTGCCATCCCGCAAGTTTATCCTCTTTTCCCACCCTCATCCCCTCATCCCCGTGGGACCTCTCCCATTCTCTCCAGTCCCTCACCGTCCATCCCAGCGCTTCATTACTCTTCCATGGGCGTGCCGGGTCAGGGGGGAGAGGAGGCGAGAGAGGCCTGCCCCCCCGCTGGCCAGCCGGTTTTGGCTCTGCGGTGGACGGGTAGCCGAAAAAGGGACAGGCTCCCTGTGCCCCGTGCCCCAGTGGAAAGGCTGGGGGTTCCGCACGGAGGAGCCGGGAAATCCGTGTCTGATCAAACGGGAATGGCATGGAACGCCGTCCGTCTGGCGCTATGGAGACCTTGGCGTGACGGGGAGCCCGAGGAGCTCTGGTCACGGGAGAGGGAAAGATCACGCGACGGGTGACTCCAGGGTACCTCGTCACATGATCGGTCTCTGTCGCGTGATGGGCTGCTCCTGTGGTAAAGGTGTGAAGCTGTCGTGACAGATGGAAGGGGCAAGTGGGCTTCTCTGTCTGTAGATAGAGCGCTGAGTGTAGCCATGAGAACGGGATAGTCGTTGGGCTTCTTTGTCTGTAGATAGAGCACTGACTGTAGCCGTGGGAACGGGAGAGGCAGGTACAGTTCTCTGTCTGTAGATAGAACTCTGACTGTAGCTGTGGGAACAGGAGAGGCAGTGGGTTTCTGTCTGTAGATAGAGTGCTGACTGTAGCCGTGGAAACAGAAGAGTCGTTGGGCTTCTCTGTCTGTAGATAGAGCGCTGAGTGTAGCCATGAGAACAGAACAGTCATTAGGCTTCTCTGTCTGTAGATTCAGCAATGATTGTGGCCATGGGAATGGGAGTGGCTTCTCCGCCTGTAAATAGAGGACTGACTGTAGCCGTGGGAATGGAAGAGTCGGTGGGGTTCTCTGTCTGTAGATAGAGAATTAACTGTAGCCATGGAAACACAAATCATTGGGCTTCTCTGTCTGTAGAGAGTATTGACTGTAGCCGTGGGAATGGGAGAGGTGGGTGCGGTTTTCTGTCTGTAGATAGAACTCTGACTGTAGGCATGGGAATGGGAGAGGTGGGTGCGGTTCTCTGTCTGTAGATAGAACTCTGACTGTAGCTGTTGGAACAGGCAGATGGTAAGTACTGTAATGGCTGTGCGTTTCATTTCATTTTACAGTCCATTACACTGGTATTACATAATCCAGCCTACATAACACCAGCATCTCCTGGAGAGATTAAAATGTGAAAGACTCTAATTGGACCACTCTAGGGAGTTTAACCTTCAACAGTTTTAACATCAAAAAACAGCACAAGGAAAATATCAGAATGCTATTGATATTTTCCATATTTTTTTTATCAACCAGCCATTGACACATTCAACATTAAGCTCATAAACAGTCTGTGCTGTACTGTACAGTGCTTTATGTAGTATTGCATTAACTCGACTAGCAGCCTGTTATCCTGTTGAGCTGTGAACGGCTCGTATTTTCACTGCAGTACAGTTGGACATGCATACATGCAGCCTGCTGTTTTCTGCTCCTCTCTACCGCTGGTCTTTCTGTCTTTCCCTCTATCTGTCCTTCCTCCTCCTGTCCTTCTTTCTGTCTTTCTCTCTTTCCTTCCTTCCTGCTTCCTCTCTTGTCATTCATTGCTTTGTTGGTCATTGCTTTCTTTCTTTTCCTCTCTCCTCCCTGCACACCATCTTTGCTCACGTCATCCCTCCATCCCTCACCTTTTTTTTCACCCCCTTTCCTCCCCCGCTCTGTTTCTCCACCTCCTCTCCTCCCCCTCTCCTCCTTTTCTCCTTTCTCTCTGCTTCTCTCCTGTTCTCTCCACCCCTCTCCTTCTGCCCTCCCCCTCTCTTTCCTTCTTTTTTGTCCTCTGCTGGCTGTTCCATCTCACTCCTTCTCCTGGTCCCCAATCCCTCCCTCCCCTTCTCCTTGGCTTATTCCCTGGTTCCAATCTGTTTCCCAAATGCACCCCCATTACCAACTTAAAATAACCCCGACCCCTCCCCCACAAAAAAACCACACATGGTTCACCCCCAACCCACTCCACCCCTGTCCTTAAAACAATCCCTTAAATCCCCGACACAAACACCAGAAGCTGCAGCAGCCAGCCCTGCCTCCCCTCCAAGTGAGGAATGGTTCAAGCCGGAGGGGCCCCTGTTACAACAGGACCTCAATGCAAACTCCGCCTCTTCCTGGATCAAACCATAGAGCACGGAGGTAACACCTCTCACGCACATGCACATACTGCACACACGCTCTCACACGCACGCACATACTGTACACACACTCTCACACGCATGCACATACTGTGCACACACTCTCACACGCACGCACATACTGTACACACACTCTCACACGCATGCACATACTGCACACACGCTCTCACACGCACGCACAAACTGTACACACACTCTCATACGCATGCACATGCACACAATTTCACACACATGCACACAAAGGCACATACACACTCTGACACACTCTCACATACGTGCACATTCACATACTCTTGCATGCACACACACACACATGCTTTTTCGTCTCACACACACATACACATATACACACACAAAATACACAATCACACTGTGGAATTCACAACTCCTACCCTATTACAAACACAAATTTGAACAGTATTTACCATTTGCAGTTACACACACACACACACACACCACACACAGACTTTACAAAAAATAGCATTCATGAAATGGTGTGAGTTTTTGCATGACAATGGATTGCTGGTGAATGCAATGAGTTAAAATGTTATCCTATTTTATCGACTTTGGTTATGTATATGACTTAAAGTGTTAAGACTGTATGCAGGAGAATATTTGTTTGTATGTTTGTATATGTGCGCTTGTGAGTGGGTGTGTGTGTACGTGTGTACGTGTGTGTGACAAATACTGCTTTGACATGGTTAAGGTTGGGTTAATGTTGTCATTTCTAAACCCGGTCATGTTTATGTGTTCCTGCCATCTCCCCAGATTTCCACCCTGCCCATTTGGTACCACCCCCCCTGTCACCCCACCCCCGCATTAACCCAACCCATGGCCGGTATTTGGTGTTACAGAATTCACACTCTCAGCTAGCCAAAGCCGCAGGCTAGCTGAGAGCGTCCATGGAGCGCATGTAGCGCGAGCAAAGAACCTGAAATCTGCTCTGAGCGAGTCTGCCAATTACATGTCCGTGACTCATCAGACCTGGTCCCTGCGCTAAGCTAACCGCGTTACGCAGCGACGTAGCGCGGGATCCCCTGTGGGTCAGCACGGCACGACTGTGTGTGTGTGTGTGCGTGTGTGTGTGTGTGTGTGTGTGGGGCTGTGTGTGTGTGTGTGTGTGTGTGTGTGTGTGCTGTGTGTGCGTGTGTGTGTGTGTGTGTGGGGCTGTGTGTGTGTGTGTGTGTGTGCTGTGTGTGCGTGTGTGTGTGTGCGTGTGTGTGTGGGGCTGTGTGTGTGTGTGTGTGTATGCTGTGTGTGTGTGTGTGTGTATGTGTGTGTGTGCTGTGTGTGTGTGTGTGTGTGTGTGTTTGTGTGTGGGCATGTATTACTATTTTTGTGAGAATCAAATGTCTCCACAAGGATAGTACGATGAGGAAAATTACGCAAGGTGGGGACCTTTTGCTGGTCCCCACAAGTTCAAGAGGCTGTTTTAGGGTTAGGACTTAGGGTTAGGGTTAGGGTTACAATTAGGTTAAGGTTAGGGTTAAGGTTAGGCATGTAGTGGTTGGGGTTAGAGTTAGGGTTAGGGTTAGGGTTAGAGGTTACGGAATGAATGTAAGTCAATGGGTGTGTGTGTGTGTGGCTGTTTGTGTTTGTGTGTATGTGTGTGGCTGTTTGTGTGTGTGTGTGTGTGTGTGTGTGTGTGTGTGTGTGTGTGGCTGTTTGTGAGTATGTGTGTGTGTAATGTGTATGGCTGTGTGTGTGTGTGCTGTGTGTGTGTGGCTGTTTGTGTGTGTGTGTGTGTGTGTACTGTGTATGGCTGTGTGTGTATGTGTGTGCTGTGTGTATGTATATGTGTGTGTGTGTGTGTGTGCTGTGTGTGTATGGCTGTGTGTGTGTGTGTGTGTCACATCTGTACGTTGGCTGTTGTTGTCATTGCAGTGTCGCTCAGGGATGGCGTGTTGTCTGACGTACTCTGTGTTGTTGTGTCTTCCCTCGCAGGTTGTGTCATATCGTGCGTTTGTATGTCGGCTATTGTTGTTCTGTATTATATTGTGTTGCCGTCCTCCCGACTCCTTTTTTTTGTGTGTCGTATTTTGTGTTCCCGTCTCTTTTGTGCGTTGCTATGGCCCTCTCTTTCTGCTCCTGGTGTTTACCCTGGCGGTGCGACCGCGGCCTCTGACGCAACAGCCCAAATTTTGAGAAAACAAACGTGCGTAAACAAACGAAACGCGGCGTCCGTGATTTATTTCACGCGTTAAGCCTCTGCTCCTTGCTAACAGTTGTTGTGACTGTATTTTAAAAATTCGGAGTTGCTAAGACCGTGTCACGCCCCGTCTCTCTCCCCAGGGTAAAGGAGCAGAGGTCATGGGTGGTGCTGGTTGTACACAGACCACCACTTTGAGGTGGACTGAATAGTATTCCGTTACTGATGAACGACCGAGGCTCCGCCCACACGCAAGGAGGAATCGTGCTCTCTTTCCTGTGGGCGTGGCCAGGTGCCCGTCACACCCCGGGGAAGGGGGGGGAGGGGGAGGAGGGGGCGGGGCTGGAGCAGGCCGCCGCCCTCGTTAGGCCAATGCCATTGTGTGCATCACGGCAGGTTGTTTGCTTTGAAACCTGAGTGAAATGAAGGGGGGGAATAACATCGATTCCCACGCGAGCTCCAGCATTTTTAATGAAATACTATTCACTTGACCTTCCAAAACTGGTACTTCAGCCTTGAGTGTGTAGGCCGCTCCTGACGCGGAGACTGCCGCCCCGCGCAGCTAGCTTTCAAAGGGGCGCGAAGCCGACACTCAGGGACTCAAGTACCCACTGATATGCCCACCGAGACCCCGTGCTACTGTGTGACGGACGAATGGACGGACGGACGAACCGACGGACGGACTGACTGACTGACGGGCACGTTGCCGTGGGGACGCAGAAGGTAAGTGGGCGGAGCTTGAGGCTGGGCTCGCCCGGGCGGAAGCTGCTTGACGGATCTGCCCCGAGCCCCGAGCATAGAGCTTTGAAATGAGAAGGCAGTCAAGCAGAGCAGCCGAGTTACGGGGTCAGAAAGTTCAAAGCAAGTCCCGCCGCCCACAAACTCGGCCGGCCGATTTCGCTGATTCGTTCTAGCCTCCTGGCTGCAGAAGTGCACTAATTAGCAAATCCAGGCGATTGGAACAAAACACTGGGGAGGACTTGTACTTTCTGAGCGTAGCGAGGCCGTATGCAGTGATTTTTCTGAGCGATGTGCGCTAATTTGGCTGAGAGCACACACCGGGCCGATAAACGAAACCAGAGACCAGTCATTCATCCCGCAGAACTCCGGAATGAACCGCGGAAAAAATACTGACCTTCTCATTTTAAAGGAGGTCTCTCCTTTAACCCTGACCTGGTTTGCCTTGATGTCCTCCTGCTGAAAGTGTGTTTGCTGGTTTGTCGCTCCTTGACTTTTTCTGTGTGACGTTGTCCCCTTTGACCTCACTTGACCAAATGAATAGGACAGGGGTCAAAAAAGGTCAAAGGTTATAAGGTTGAGTCAGTTTTCAACTGACCTTCACTTCAGTTTCCTTCCCTTTCAACCCCACACTTTCATTGGTCATGTTCTGCCTCCTCTTGTGTGTATTGTTTTTGTGTTATCGTTCATGTCTGTGGATGCTGTTTGTGTGGATGCTGTTTGTTTGTGTGGATGGTGTTTGCTTGCGTGTTTGTGTGGATATTGTTTGTGTTGATTTTGTTTGTGTGGTTTTTTTGTTTAGGTGTTTTTGTGAATTCTGTTTTATTTGTGTACTTGTTTGTGTGAAAGCTGTTTGTTTGTGTAGATGTTGTTTGAGTATGTGTTTGTGTGGATTTTGTTTGTGTAGTTGTCTTTCCTTGTTTATTGTTTTGTGTCCCTGTCTGTAAACATTCATTTCTACCTGCTGTTCTCCCCCCAAACATCTCCCTAAACATCCTCTCTCACATCATCTTTTTCCTTTTCTCACTCTTTCTCTCTTTCTGCCTCCCTTCTTGATTCCCACTGTTGTCAAGGAAACAGTGGAAGAGAGCATTCTGGGACTTGTGATCAAAGAATTGTGGGAAAGAAAAATAAAGTAGTTATTTGAAAAAATACAATAATATCAATTTGAGTTTAAATATGTTTATTTATATATGCCAATAGCAACTAATCAAATAACATAAAAAACAAACTGCCATTAAACCATGTTCCCATGATGCACTGCCCCTAAATGTATTATTATTATTATTATTATTATTATTATTATTATTATTATTATTATTATTATTATTATTATTATTATTATTATTATTATCTGTTTTATTTAATTTTTTCTTTCCTTTAAATGTAACAAACTATTTATTGTCTTCACACTGGTTCATCTTAACCAGTCAAGACGTCGCTAAAATCAAAACTCTGACTCCAGCCTTTGAAACTCTGAAATACTGCCGAAAATGAGTGTTTTGTGGCAGAATTACCAGCAGACCAAAAAGCAATATGTCTTTGTCCAATAGAAGCCAGCTAAAACCCCCCTTCAGGGCATCTTGAGTTCAAGGGTTGTTGAACACAAGCAGCTAAAATGCACTTAAGTCAATTTTCCAGTTGAGAGAGAAGCTATAATATTCTAGAATGATACAAGGAAGCGCTTTAAGGCTACATTTACAGTGTTCTAAGAATATTTATTTAAATACCCTCTTTTTGTTGATTGTTTTTTCTTGCCTTTAATTTGCTGGGAAGCATGATTTGTCTTTTCAGTCTGGCATTTGACTAGTAACATTACTGTACATGTTTTTCTGACTGCTCAGAAGTACGACACAAGCGCGTCGAGGCATTCCTGACGCTGGTTGGTCAACCCTAAGGAAGCATGTCCCAGAATTCACTCAGCACTGCTGATGTAGCCTTGGCGCCGACTGCTTTGCATCGTGTCTGATGACCGTTGGGGACGGAGGGTGGCGTCATTGTTTTAATTTATTTCTTTTAATTTGGAAGGTTGAAGCGTAATTGATTTTCTTCTGTAAAACATGGGCGGTGTTAATTTTGCTGAACAATGCCCAGGCATTGTGCTCAGATCTGCTCTGCGTTAATGAAGCAGCATCCTAATGATGGAATAAACATGCATCTCAGATTTTATGGATGTCTTAAATTTGAGTTGAGCGCTTACTAAGCACTTACTTTTGATTTGCCTTGTGTTTCTCTTGTTAAACTGGGTTTACCACAGTCTCAGAGGCAAATCAATTAAGCTAAAATTAAAAATCATGATTTCTGCTTTAGCTGTTTTGTAGGCTTCAGTAATTCCATGGCAAAATTCAAAGTCCAAATTTGAGGATTATATCAACAATGTACTTCAACTTTAATGGAAAATACTTGTAATATTGGTGCTTTCGTACATGTCATTTTATGCATATGTTGTATAAAAACAAATACACTGTATGCAGTATATTATACAACATGTACAGAAAGTAAATACATGAAATCATGGAAAATTTCTTAATATATGCCACCTATTTTGAGCTGTGTCACATTTCAGATTATATATTTTAACATATTTTGTATATATTGAGACACATTGATTTTGAGATAATTCATTGATAATAATCGATAATTAATAAGTTCCTCGTTAAGCTAAATGGAAAATGCAGCTGTATTCTTCATTGGCTGTTACAGGCAGCCAATCATATCTGAGCATAGGTGGGGGATTTGTACACAGCTGTCGAACCCTTTAGGGGAATGTCTTTAAATATATTCAGTAATGGATTACTTTTGTATTATATTTTAAGGCAATAGTGGGGTTGTTAGTGCAATATGGGCACATCTCATTCATATCTGAGCAAACCAAACCTGTTGGCTGTTCCACTTCAGACATGGACTCATCAGATATGTACAGTGGTCATTCCTGGTATGTATTTATCTGTTCATGTGCATCATGGGTGTCGAGTGTGAAATTGAGTGGACTATTTAGTGCAACAAAGACTGTCGTTTTGTTGGGTTAAATCTACATATCTGGAATTCACAACTCCTACTCTATTACAAACACAAATGTGTGCAGTATTTGCCATTTAAAAGAATGGAGAAAGTATGAAGACGTCTGTAGTTATATACACACACACACAAACACACACAATGCATGCAAATACAAACATAAAGTAAATGTGGAGGATGTTGCACTTTAGTGTGTGTGTGTGTGTGTGTGTACATGCATGAACCTGAAGTAGCACAGAACTCTGCATCTACTGCGCCAAGTCTTTCTTGTCTGTACACCTGTCTGTACACCTGTCCAGTTGTGCAGATGTCATCATCTCCATTTATGTCTTTGCTCTCTGATGTCCCAATAAGTTTATTTTTTACTCATCTGTATGTCTGTCTGTATGTACTAACCTCTAATATCATAATGATTCATTGTTTTACTTGCTGTTGTTTAACCACTTGGGACTTTGGAATATATAGATGTACAGTAATTCTGTGGAACCCAGACTGCATCTGCGTTATATTTGTATGACACTGTTTTTCTCTCAGTAGCATACAATGATAAATTAAAATTTAATTTCGCAAATATTGATCTGGATGGTAAAAATGACATGTTCTGCTTTTTAAGCTGAAGATGATTTCAGTCAATGTGCAAACAAATCAAAGCTGTCTTTATGCATTTTTTATAATTGCACATTTAGTGGTCAATGCAATTAACAAGTAATAATTGTGAAAGAACTACAAATAGAATATAATTATTTGCTCAGAATTCAGGACATAGCATTGTAAATTTGACATTTTCTCGATTTTAAAATTCTGTTATCTGTTTGGCTATCTTTCAGCTCCAGAGCTAATATTTGCACGTCTGCATTCCTGTCATGCTTCTCCATTGCCATCCCAGATTAACAGTCATTTTACACCCCATTCTCAGGACACTTGCACAGTGTAAAAGTCTGATTAGAGGTGGGTATTTGTACACCATTGAGGGGAGTCATATTCTTTGTGATGTCATATTCCGCTGCTCTTATTTGTCTAGTGCTGACCTGTATTACAATAAAGTTAAAGCTTATTGGCTAGCAGTAGAAGATGTACCAGCATTCTGAACAATGGAAAATGTTATCTTATAGAGTTCAGTGATGTCACAAAGCATTCACCTGGAATTCAAGAAAAGCAACTTGGAGCCATGCTGCATTCTTAGAATATGCAGAAATTGAATCTGAGTTGTGATGGGAAGCTAAATTTAAATTTTATTTTTATTTTTAAAAAGTAGCATAAACTCAGTTCCCTGCCTATGTAGGTTTCTTTTTTATTTTAAAGTTTATTTATAACACAGTAGAACATAAAGACCTTGTCAAATTAAAAATGGCATAAAACTTCTGCAAAAGTGCATAGCAATTCACACACTTAAATGAAAATAATTAACAAAATGAACTGACTGTGCTCTAAAATACCTACGTGTCAGTTTATTATGGTGCATTTTTAAGGGTGATGTCACCAACCGTATGCCTAATCTCACACAATTTATACCAAGCTATTTTATCTGTCGCAGGACATTTTGTCAGTCATAGTGGTTTATATATACAAAGTATGTATATCGCAAGAGATCATTTCAGAAGAGCATCACACCTTTTGGGAGTTTTTGATTGTGGTGGTATTGAAGTTTTTAATCAATGCCTGTCAATTGTGACCTTCTGAAAGATGAAAAATTGAGGTTGGAGGTTCCACTGAGAAGAGAGAGGGGGAGGGGATTGTGTGCGTGTGTGGTGTTTAATTTAGCCTGTTCCCTCAGGATCATTTCCACCCAATTTTATGTCCAAATTTAGTCTATCCATATAAGTGAAAATTCACAAAGGTTTCAATGACATGAAAGGGGGCATTCAAAGTAACTGCTAAGATTAAACTCTGGTGAACACGGGCTGCTATCTGCAGGAGCATAGTACCACATGTTGTATGCATTACACACAGCACGTCCGCTCTAAGGTTGTCATGTTGGCCTATACTAAGCCTCAGGTAGCTGACCTTTACCCCCACCAGACTCCCACCAGCACAATTATGTTTCTATGACATTTGACCTCATTTCCTATTGGAGTTCCCTTGTGACCCCACCCACCCATATCTCTTGAAACGGATGCATTTTATTACGTGTTTTAAGGCCACGTTAGCATCGGGTATGGATTCTGACGGGATTTTTCAATGGCAAAACCTTAGTTTGACATTTTGGTTTATATTGCGCATTATATGAAAAGCATGACGTGTTATTGAGGTCATAATTATTGATGTCCTATAATGAAAGGCTTACATGTGTGCTGAGTTGATCCAACAGTGATAAAAAAAAATTTGGATATAACAGCAAGTCTTTAAAAATAAACATAAGGCCTTCATTTATGCCATTCAGTTATTTTAATACTGTATCCGCAAATACATTTTTCTTACTGTTCAGGAGGAATTTATCAGTGATATTAGAATAGCATTAACGTTTTATTGGCCCATGAGTGATCTGAAATGCTACTGTAAATATCCATTTTCATAAATGTATTACATAATTTTTTTTAAACAATTAAAACAAAGAACATATAGGTAATTCGCTGATTAATTTTTCTGAAACTGTTCAAATGTCAGAAACGTACATCGTAAGAGCGCTGAATGTTAAAATGATCAGTATGAACATAGGTTATTAAACGTACCCTGGTGAATGAATTGAATATTTAGAGATAAAGATGTTAAAATGAAACAAAAGGAGCATTGCAGTAGGAGTTGCAGAATGAGGTGAGGAATTGCATCGCCCAGGGGAAGCTTCAGTCGGTAAGGGGTCCACGTTCAACGTTATCTAGCGCCCCTCGCTGGTCGATCGAGCGCCCGCGGGCCGCATGCTGAGCCGCATATGAAAGGTCTTCCTCAGACTCCACTCTGTGCACGCCTGGCTGTTCCGTGCGGTGTGAAAAGAAGCAGGCTGGTGACATTGCGCGTTCCAGAGGAGAAACGCGGATGTGCACACTCGAATCAACCCGAACAACCCGAATCGCGCATGAACACGGTTGCAGATGATTGGCCATTCCAAAGTGTAGGTGGGATTTGGTCAGTCTCAGGGCCACGTTTGGTGCCAAACCTATAACATAAATAAAAAAGGTGTTCTTTGGAAAAACTCCACAAAAATATCGCCAACGCACTCCACTTATTTTTTAAAAAGTTATAAATGTCTTCATTACTATGGCATAAGACACTGAGGAGGTCACTTGGGAGTTTATGTAAGTTAAGGTGTAACTACTCTGAATAGCAGGCTGTTCCTTAGCAGCACCTACCAGGCTACATATATTAGCTGAAGCTGCATTAGCGCTTAGCGTTGAAGCGATGGCTCTGTGACAGACAGTGGGTTGATGGTGCTGAACCGCACTGCGGAAGCTAGCCTGAGAATCTTCCCCAGCTAGCCCTTCAAACGCTCACAGCAGTTAACCTGAATGCCTCCTGAAGACGTGTCTCTTCTGTCCACCGACTGAACCAGAGTGACGAGGGCTTAGACCTGAATCCGATGCTCGTCTGAAATAAGACGCGCGGTCCGTCGGCAGGCGCTGGGCGTGGCAGTCCCTTCCGGCGTTTTCCGAGGCCGCTTGCTGCCTCGTTGAGCTGCGACGGCGCGGCGTCCGATCTGAATATCGCGGCGAAGCCACGCGAGAGCGTCGGGCAGCAAGAGGAATTAAATAGGGTAGATTTTCCCTCAACTGGTGTGCGAACGTGAAATGTGTTTCAGCTGCATTTTTGTTCACTCTTGAGTCGTTAAGAAGCAACCAATTAAAGGGGGGCGGGGGGGAGGCGGAGCTTGGCCACGGGTATCAGAGTTTCAGTGGAGTCACGGCACGGCCATCTTTGGCGAGGCTGTTGTGACGGTTTCAGGTTCTGCCGTAGCCTTATGAAGAGCTTGGTTAAGCCCGTCCGGCGCGTTTCACTGTGACCCAAGATTGAACATGAATCCCCGGGGGAGTTAAGATTAGGGGAGTTTGGACACAGTGTCTAGCGTAGCACATATCCACACCCTAATCTGTCCTGATTACAGCTAAACCGTTTGCCTTCTGAAATGACAGCTGGAATAAGTGAGCCTTTGAGTGTGTGTGCGTCCTATCACAAGCGTAATAAGTCAACTGTGCTGGTGAAGTGTGAGCTTGGTGAGCACGGAACAATGAGACCTTAGAGATGTTCGCAGTATTTTAACCGTAAACTTCTCTTTCTACTTCAATACTTCAATTTACTTTTGATTTATCTATTTGTTTTTGCATTTTTGTAGATGACTTTTGCTTTGATTGATTTTATTATGTGTGCTGTCTGTGATTTGTGTGTTTTTTTGTGCGTGTGTCTCTCGCTCGCTGTCTTTGTCTGTCTGTCTCTCTCTCTCTCTCCCTCTCCCTCATTCCTTTTAGAGTGCATGTTGCATGGCCCTTGTAGTGCTGTTGAGAGAGACAGACCAACCAAGGGAAGCTTCGCTGCACAGTATGACCAGATTGGGCAAGATCTGACCTGGAGTTAACTCAAAACGCCTTGGCAAGGGAGGTTAGGCTAAGGCTGGTTTTATTTCTACAGCCTCAAATTACCATCCAGCTATTCCACATAATTTGCATCCAATTCTTACTGCTGTTCAAAAAGAACATACGCACTTCAGAAACCCGTAGTTGATGGGTTTCTGAAAGTGTACTGCACCTAATGCATTCTGGAAAAAAAAAATATTGATTCAATATAAACCATGCTTGAGCATTTCTGCAGGCGCGGTCGCACTTGCTTTGTGCGATTTGCACGTTTCGCAAAGAACGCAGACTGCGGTTTTATTTATAGAGGCAGAGTATGAGACCGCGGCAGCCAACCGACTCCAGTTCCGCAGCTGCGCGGGGACGAGTTTGCAGCGCTGAATGCGTCGTCGCATTGAATGCAGAATGCTGCTGCAGGTTTATTTTTTTTAATTTTTTTGAAGGCAGCTGCTGGCAAGGCCCGGTTGATACTGTGCAGCAAGCTTCCCCTGTGATAAGCAGTGTGTGTGTGTGTGTGTGTGTGTGTGTGTGTGTGTGGTGCTACGGCATGCCAGGGTGAACAGTGTACATGATGGAGCTAAGTGCTAAGGTAGAGACAAGGTTTTTTTGGGGGGTGGGGGGGGGGAGTGGGGGACTGGGGACTGGGGTTCAATGACTGACAAAAAAAAGAACACTGATCTCTTATTTCCTTTTGGTCTCACTTTTATTTTTCCCGAAGCGTGGTGCTGTTTGCGTGGGGACGCCTACCTCTGTCTCTCCCGCTCTCTTTCTCTCTCTTTTTATAAAAAAAGGTTCAGGTCAGAATACACTGATCACAAAATAGAGCTGCCTACCTGTCTGCATTCACTCCTTCCAAGCATGTGTTTGGTCCCTCTTTCATTTCAGCGTGCAGAGTCACGCCAAACTCAGCCAGTCACACCAACCTTAGACAGTCGCGCCAAACTCAGCCAGTCACACCAAACTCAGCCAGTCACACCAACCTTAGACAGTCACGCCAACTTAGCCAGCATCACATCACAAACTCAGCAGTCACACACTTGACGTCACCAAACTCAGCCAGTCACACCAAACTCAACGAGTCACACCAAACTCAGCCAGTCACACCAAACTCAGCCAGTCACACCAAGCTTAGACCGTCATGCCAAACTCAGCCAGTCACACCAAACTCAACGAGTCACGCCAAACTCAAGGAGTCACACCAAACTGAGACAGTCCCGCTTTGCAAGTCAAAAAAAAAAAATGAAACGCTCAACATGTAAAACTCTCTCTGAGGTCAGAGAGCGAAACAGGGGCTCAAGTGCCTCTTAGAGAAAGTCACCTGCCTCCGCTTCTGAAGTAGCCCTGTGGCGGGAGAGCGCCGTACCCGCGCGCTGGAGTGCCATTAGCGCTTAGCGCCCCCCTCTCGCTAATGAGCCCGTGCGACAGGCAGTCCTTCACCCAGGGAGCAGGGGAAATTAGGCTGGAGCACCACGCACCGATCCGCAGCCTTTCCTGCGTAATCATTTCTGTGTGTGGGCCGCATTTTCGGGAACATAAATATCCTCGCGGAAGAACGAATAGCTAAAGGTCACGTTAAAGAGGCGAAAACGCAGAGCGGCGTTGCGTGATCTCTGAGCCAATCCCTCGGACTGTTGAGCTGGGATTTTTGTGGACCAATCACAGGAGAGAGGAATGAATGTAAAGGTAGGCGGCCACCCGCGTTTGGGCCTGTGAAGTTGTCATGGTGCTAAAGAAAAGTCATGCGTTTGGGAAGAAATACACCATACATTAAATATGAGAAAATATCGCCAGCCGACAAACTTTTCTGTGAAACTGTGTACTGTTCTTTAGAATTTCTTCCTGGGTATAGAATATCCTCAACACCCTTAAGAATGCAGAATAAAGCAGGTATGAAATGGAACACTGAGCTCTGTGTTCCAGCGTAGGCAAGAATAATACTATAGTTCACAAAGTATGTGGATAAATGTGCATGCAAAAAGTGAACAGTTCTGTTTTACGCATTGATTTCAATGGTATGCCTGTCAGCTGGTAATGTGGTATAAAACCATGGTTAGGTTAAACTCAACCCAGCATACTGACTCTAGAAATCCAGTTTTACTTTTTATAGTAAAACAGTTGATCACATTCTTCACTCAAACAAGTCACTGTCAGTGACTCACTGTTAATATATCCAAAAATTACCATTTGTTCGGTTGCTGCCACCTTAAACTGTTACCCAAAGGTTAGACTGAATAGATTAAGAAATATTTGATGAAGTGGTCTGTTGTGCAATTAATTAAAGGAGGTGTGCAGAAAAGATTTATCTTTTAAAGAATGGCGCTGCAGAGACTTGGTTCATTACTTCTTTGACAACTTCACTTTGTCCAAAGGGGTCACATGGTTAGTAAAATATGAGCTTTCTGTTTGTCTATGCTGCTTCCAGCGCTGTGTTTACAAATGTTGCTAAGAAAGTTGCTCATTATAAAATTGTATAAAACACCTGAGTGTTGAATAACCTCATTATTTGACACAAGAGCCTTTTGGTGTCAGCCAGTGTATGGAGTGTTCAGCACTGTTTAATGAAGGACGACTTCAGGTGTTTTATTCATACCGGTCAAGATGTTTGAACTATTTCACGTGTATTTGGCTTCATTACAAGAGGAAATGTGTTTATTGATGTGGTCAAAACTGAGTGACATAACTCATAACTGTCATTTTCCTCTTTTGTCCTGTCTTGTCTCTGTCTGTCTGTCTGTCTGTCTTTGTCTGTCCCCCCATTTTATTTTCATTTTTTTATTTTTTTTATTTTTAAAATTTATTTGTTTACTTTTTTACTTTGCCAACTTTAATTAAACTGCTTTTTCCTTTCTTTTCCTTATCATAATCTTTCATATTTATTCATTCCTAAAAATGTAATTTTGATTCTGAAATATCACAAATAATATTCTTCCTATAACAAAAATCGATTTTCCCCCTCTACTTCCAATATATAAATATTGAAATAATTCAAAATAAATTATATATTATTGTTATCAAATTCTCCTTAATCATAAATACACAATTTTTCTACCTCAACCTGTGAATATTGGATCTATATGATCACTCTTTAATCGATGTAAAATCATAAAATAAAAATAATTTAAAAATAAAATTCTAATCTTTTAAAATGCTCGCATACCAAACATTTGGCTCTCCGAATTCTAAAACGCTCCCCCATACCCCTCGACAAATGTTTCCTATCTGACGGACGATAGCGACTGGCTACGAGAAATCTCGCAGCCTGAATAACATTTCGGGGATGACGGGGGCCACCATGCGCCTCGCGCCCATCACCAACTCGCCCTACGAACCCTACGAATCCCCCGGCCCCCTCCGCCGCTGCCGCTCCCCCATCCCCTCCATTTTGTAGCGAAAAGAGATTAAAACGAAAAAACCGTTGAACCAACACGGGAAAAAAACGGGCCATTGCCTGGACCATAGTAATATACTGTAACCGATGATAATGATAATAATGACCACGATTGATAATGGATTCAAAGGAGGCCGGAATGTCTTCTCAAAGGGTATTAAAATCTTATAAACACGGTGTTTAGATGCGTGCGTATGAGTAGAGGGTTACTGGAGAAAGAAAAAAATAATTAAACATAAACTGAGACATATGAATAGACAGAAGGATTAGTAAAGCAAATATCCATTTTCAAAAATGATCACCTTCACGAGTAGTTTTAATCCACGACAGTGTTAGATGGATATAACCTATTATACATGCTTTCAAAACCAGCATTACTCAGCGATTGCACAGCATTATACTTTCATGGGATAAAACGTGTGCACATTTAAAATGCCGATTACTTTGCTAAATTCCCTTGATAACATTACAGGTTTTTATTTCTGTCCATCTAAATATTTTGATGTTCATTTTACCCATGAAACGACCTGATGACATCTAACATTAATGAAGTACCATTCTAATATGGTCACATTATTACAATGTGGCAGAAAATTTGTAAAACAGTTTACAAATAGTTAATAAGTAAGTAGTTATTTAATAAATAGATCCCTCCAAATTAAACAAGAATACAATTAAGAATGGGTATATTGTAATCACTGATTTCTTAACTTTTTCGTGGAGGGTGCATGTCATTCTTTATTTTACAATTAGGTAAAGTGCGGTAAGTTTTCTTTCCAGGATTATCTATATGCCCCACCTGCTGAGTTTACTCCTGCAGTAAATGAATTCTGAATGATTTGCCGGTGCCCGAAGTTAAACAGTGATTGAAATGGCTATAGGCCAACTCCAAAGGGTTGTCTTTTTCCGGCAGATCTAAGTGTGCACATTTGAAAGTCAGTCTCTTTAGATCCTTAGTACTGAGCCTATGGACAACACGCAATAGTTCCATTTTCTCTCCGATAAACGAGCCACAAATAGACTTAGCGACCATCTGACTCAATTAATTTTGCATGGATTCACACTCAAAAACAAAATACAATAGATAGCCTATAAATAAATAAAAAATCACAAAATACGAGTAAAACGTCGAACTATTTAAAATGGTTGCTAAGTCTAAGTAAAGAATGAATGAATCAGTCCTGCACCGTTGAAGCTAGCTTTATAGAGGATTGTTAGTATCTGTCACTAATTCAAAAGTAGCAAGTCACTTTACTAACAGTCACATGTGTACAAGCAACATATACATGTAATATATACGCAAATGCATACACACATCATGCTTAACAGAAGACAACACCCTGCACAAAGCAAAAAATAAAGTATACTTTTTCAAAAGGGCATTCAAAAAATTATTATCATTATCATTATTAATATTATTACTAATAATAGGAGCAGAAGGACAGACTCCTCCTAGAGGCTTTTGCGCAATACACAGATTCTTAAACCAATGCAATGGCATTACACGTATCCACGTGAATGGCGAAAAATATAAGACTGAGGAACTGCTGTCAACAAAGACGCCGTGGAGAAGAATATCAGATCAATTCACTATTTTTTTAAAGGGGAGGGGTGGGTAACGAAAACTCGGAGGGGAAGACGGGCTGTGAACTTTCTTCTTTCAAAAATTTTTGTTATTTTTTGGGGGTGGGGGAGGGTGGAGGGGATGAGTTGGCAGAGAAAAAGGGGACTCGTTAGTGTTTTTTTTCGGACGCATGCTTATGGAACTCTGCTCTCGATGATCCGACTCACGTGCAATGACTCGAGGGACTGGGAGTGGATCAGAAGGGAGACAGGAAAGGGGAGGAGTCAGTCAATCAAAAGCCAATGCTGCTCCTCACTCACTCCACCCCCATCCAGATGCATGATGAGATATGTAGTTTTTTATTTTATTTTATTGTAGTCCATCATAAATATACATACATATCAATTTATAGTATTTCTCTCAAACTCATCCCCGCCTCCCTCCCCCCTGGTTATGATCAGTAATGCTACTAGACATGAACTGGATTTTATTCATGTAGGAAAACAAATACTTCTTTGTTAAGATTTGGTTGAGCTTCACTTTTTATAAACATTACTATAAGACCGAGTTATTATTTAGATGTAGCGGATTTTTAGTTCTCTTTTTTGCTTTCTCTTCTGTTTTTTATTTTTATTTCCCCCCTTGTTCCTCTCCATCCCCCCTTTCCTCCGGAACGACGGTCTCCGATACAAACTAAAAAGGGGGATCAATGAACAGATATTGGAGTGACAGCGGTCGGTAGACGAAGAGAAAGATGACAGATTTTTTTTTTAGTATACATATACATTTATATAAATATGCACAACGTTTGTGTATTCATATGTATGTGTATGTATCATATTAGAGATCCTGCAGATATGTGTGCATATGTTTTATAAATGTATATTCAGATATACATCTGCTCTTTCAATATATATTTTTATTTACTTGAGACGCAATGTATGGACTCAATATGCAATCGACCTGCTCTCTTCTGTTGCTGCTCTTTAAACGAAGGAATGAAAAAAAGAGGGAGTGAAAGAACCTCCCCCACAGGAGGGGACCGCAGGACAACAGAAGCAAGAGATCAGCCGTTACTTTTTCCTTTTTTCTCTTTTTCTGAAATATACATAAAAATAGGACAATAATAATGTAATGATAAGAACCTATTTTTATACCCATATTGTTATAATTATGTATGTGGTCATTCCGCTTAAAGAGCAAACATTATTTTTATTTATTTATTTTAGAATTAATTTGCAGAAAAGGTCCAGTTATTTTTCTAATTAGTTTTTCGTTTTTTTTCCTCATGCATTTGGAATATGCGTGTATAATTAATGTTTACTTTACCAATGTTCCCGACTTACGCATCTGTATTAACGTATAAGGATGTTTCCTTTCATTTGATGGATTGATTACGCTTTAGTAGTTTTCCCATTCTTATTTATTTATTTTTCTAGAGGTCCCCTCTGGCTTCTCTTCTTTCTTTCCTCATCCCCCTTTTTTCTCACAACGAACAAAAAAAAAGAGAGAAATAGAAATTGATTGAGTAAGGTTGCATTCTCCTCCAATAATTGAATGATTAAATGCTGGATCTATAGACGACCCTCTGAAAGAGCTGTAGTTCATTCCGGTGAAGGGTGAATACAATCAATAAGCGCCGTGCTGGAGGACAGCCAGGCCCCCGCGGGCCCCCGCCCGCTCCCGAGCTGACGGCAATCCGCTGGATTTGCCGAACAGCTGGATGTCATTTGGACCCCGAGCCAAGACCCTGTCATAAACAGCGGAGCTTTGGCTCGGGGCCATAGCAAAACCAGCGAGGACCGGTCACCTCGCTCCGAATCAGCGTCACAAACGCTACATGTGATATTAAAGAAAAAACCCCAGACCAGAGCAGAGTAATTCATTGTTACTTTCTGCTTCAAAAAAGGAAAAAAAAAAAAAGGTTTAGCCTTGATTTTAAATTATTTAAGCTAGAAAGGCAGTGAAGTCCATACATAATGCTCGTACTAAAATAGTAGGGATTTGTGATCTTATTATTCAAATGTCTGGGACTAGTATCTTTCGATGATATGATTTTAATTTCTCAATTCTAGTGTATAGTCATTAAAGCTAAGCGAAATTTCAGTGAAATGAAGACAGTTGCGCCCAAAGTAGAGCTTTCTTTCAGAGACGCCGGTTGTGATGAGTCACCTGGGGCAGAGAAGGCAACTTTGCTCAATTATTTTAGCAAAAAGTAAAAAAAAAAAAAGAATAATTAAAAAAAAAAAAACTCAGGACAGAAATTTAAAACCATATCATTTCCAAAGTAAAGGCCATTAGGAAGGTAGCGACGAAACGTGAGAAATGCATCGGCCAGTGACTAGAGACTTATGTAACTGCACCCGCAGAGTAACTATCGGTATGTTTTAACGGGTGTTACGTCATTGTGTGAAATGTACATATCTGTGTCTATCTCTGTATATGTGAGCTTATCTATGATTTGAAAAGAAAACGCGTTTTTATACATGTGCAGTGCAGGAGGGCGGAGCCAAATGGACAGGGGGTGGAGTCTCTCGCTCTCTCTCTCTTTTCCTGTCTCTTGGATCTATTTTCCTGCATCCCCCCACCCCCCACCCCCCCAAACTCCACCCCACCCACCCTCCCCTCCGCTCCTCTCCATGTGTTTGTCCTGAGTGAGGAACGCTCAGATTAGGCCTATCGATGGTCTGAACCACATGTATAGTTTTCAACTTGTGTTTGTTATTTCTCCATGCATGGGGTTTCCATTGCGAGCAATAAGAACTGAATATGTCTGTATTATCTATATTATAATCTATGAGTATGTTTTGATAAGACAAATAATTTTATCTAATGGTGTATGTATAACTGTGTACATATGAGTATGTATATATTTATATATACATACTGGCTGACTGCATGCTTGAAAAGAATGGACAGGTGATTTGTTACCATTCCTCTTGCTGTTGCTGATTGACAGACAAGAGGCGGGGCTTGTATCTGCATGCTTACAGCCTGTTGGGTGGGGGAGGTCTTTACTACTGCAGTGGGGTGGGGTAATTGGGATAGTATTATTTTTAAAGGGTATGGGTGGGGGAGATAGTGGATATTATAGAAGACTTATTATAAAAGTATATGTTCTCTTTTTTCGTGATTTATTATAATTAATAATAATAATTAATACTATTATTTTATGATTTGTCCCTTTTCATCTTTTTTCACAGAGAACTATTCTGAAAGCCCCGTGCTTATCAGATATATGCAAAATGAAGCAGTTACTGTGAATTAATGCTAAAACAGAAAAAAACACTTCTTCCTTCATGCGTTTTATCCGTTTTTTTTCTTAACCCTAAATGCATCCTCCTTTCCCCTCCTCCCATCCTTGTCATCCTTGCTCTCCTTTTCCTTTCTTTCCATCCACGTTCTATCCATCCATCGCTCATATTCCCGTCTTCCCCTTCTCTGGAGATGTCTTGGAAAAACAGACGAAGCCGAGAAGCTCCTCAGATTTAAATGTAGCATTCGCGTTCCTCCCGAACCTCAGATCTGATCAAGGGGTCGCACGCGGGCGAGGCAGGTGCTCGCACAACGGGCTGCGTTGTGCCGGCGTCACGATATCTGATCTGATCGCGAAAATCACTGCGTACAGAAATTGGCGCTAATGGGCCAGCAGCCCGAGAGAGCCGCTCGAGTTTCGGCTCAGCCCCGGACCATGAATAATTAAGACGAGGTTCTGCACTTGAGTACGCGGCGCTGTTTAAATAACGTTGCCTTGCGGCCGCGTCACCAGTTAAATGTTTGTACGTTGCGCCATTGCTGCCATTCAGGGCAGACCATATTTCTTACCATTCTCAGCAAACCTATTCATTCCGAATGGTGTGAGCCAGTTAGATGTATTTTTATATCAGAATGTTTGATTGGATGTTGTCTTCTAGAGACTAACACGGTCCCACGGTGTGTGGACTGTAGCCCCAGTGGCTAAAACCACGTGACGCAAAACTGCATGAGTTTTATTGAAACAGGACGGCTTATTTAATACATTGTCGCATTTTGTGGTCTAGCTTATGTTCTCAATGGCCCGACAGAAGAATAGGCAGTTCATTGAGATGTTGTTTTCTAGAAGCGAGTCTGCACGGGTGTATTTCAAGGTGTACAGACAGCCAGGCTGCTAGTGAGTAGTGTTGATAAACAAAGAATATTTTATATAATGCATTTATCAGAAACTGTGGAAAGAAAATTTAAATGATCTCATCGGAATATAGAAAATGTACCTGGATATAAATATCAATTTACCAAATACCATTTAACACAGTCTTATCCAAATGCCATGCATCATGCTTATTTGCAGTGACTGTTTGAAATGCACAACATTAGCATTTGTTGTGAGCATTGCAAGATTGGTTATGTAAAGGATGTTGGTCACTGCAGTGTTGTGTATATGGGGAGGTTGGTCATTAATGTAGAAAAGGAGGAACTGAGCTCAGCTGGACCGTTGGCCAAATCTATTGGCTCCTCCCATTAAGTAAGTAGCCCGGCCCCACTGCTCCACTATGAGGCACCGCCATTGGCTGGAATTTGTGACTGTGTTAGCGTTGCCAGGTTACAGAGTTCAGGGCTCTTCTAGGGCCAATCGGAAGATAAGAACACCATTTGCTTAGTGAGACTGAGACAGGAGAAAGAGAAAAGGGTGAAGGCGTGTTCAGACCTTCACCACACAGAGCCTGGGAACACGAGAACCCAGGCTGGAGATCTCTGGCCGGAGGGGGTCACAGCCATTAAAGCCGCAGTGTGGAGGGAACTTAGAGCGGAACAAAAAAAAAGAGAAGTAATAACGAGTAAGAGCAACGCACAGGCTGGTTAAGGGACACCGGAATCAGGCATCGTCCGAGCCTGAGTTTACTTATTGCTCGGTGTACTGACTTGTACGGTCGAATCAGGTTTTAATTAGTCCCATTATTTTATTTTATTTTATTTTATTACCCCCAAACCATGTCCCTGTTTGTTCACTCATGTTTATTTTCTCTACATCTCCGTACCGCTCTTCCTGCTGTCTTGGTCTAGTTCATTTTCGATCTCATCCCTGATCAAAACTCAGGAATTCCCCTTCCATTGGCTACCCCTTCTCTAGCATTTATTTCTTAGTGCTTCCACGGTCCTTCTGAAACTGAAGAGGGAGTTTTAAAATGTTTTCTTACTCTGAGTAACTGTATCCGCCTCTCTCCTGCTATACTTTATCTCAGTATCCTTCAAATATGGCCTTAAAAGGTTCATTTTTTTCTTCTTCTTCATATCATTTGTGATCGTATTCTATTTTTTTCTGTTTTGTAAATGTTGATATTTTTATTTGTCCCGTCTGCCGACCCGTCGCCCCCCATCTCTCTTTCCGTCTGTGTCTCTCTTCCATCTACTCCTTCTTCTTATTCCCTTTTTTCTTGGTATTTTTTACACGTAACTCCACTGCTTCTGGGGGTGGGGTGGACGGAAAAAAAACAACTTTTAAAACCTAAAATAAGCAAAACAACAAAATTGGGGGAAAGAAATCAACAAAAAACTAAAAATTGAAATCTTCCCAAAAACGGATTACCAGCTACAGAAAACAAGAATAGAAATGGACAGAGCAAAACAAAAAAAGAATGAAAAGAAAGAAAGATGGACAGATTTTATGTTCTGGGGGACGAGTAGGAACTATATATTAAAGAGAGGATTGTCGACAAAGGAAGAAGGAGGGATGTCATGGAGAGCGATTTGTGGAAGAAGGAAAAGAACAAAAGAAAGGAGCAAAGAAGCTGATGGCTTCTCAGTGTAAGAGTGTATGTTTGTCTGTTTCGTGTTACGTGTTATGTTCTGTGTTCTACTTTGTGTCATTTTTTCGTTCTGTATTCCCATTGTGTATAAATCATAGCGCACGCCTGTGCATTTAACTGTGGGTGTGCTGGTGTGAGCGTTGGGAACGTCTGCGCTGGCGAGCGCGAGTGTGTGCGTGCCTGCGCGTGTTAAACGTGACCCCCGTGTGCGTAATTTTCAACGTACGTGCGTACTTGTGTGTGAAAATCAAAATGGCGTACGCACGTGGACGTTGTGATTTCGTGTGCACATGCTAACAGGTACGTCTGTGCGTATCGGGGGGGTTTTAATCGCGGCTATTTCCGCCGATAAACCTTTGGGCTTTTTCGCCGAGTTGTGACGTCTACAAATCAGACGAGTATTCACGTCGTCTGAGACCTGAGAGCGATAAACGATCAAAGCCAGCAGCTGGAGTGGACGCCCTTGCGCTATTGGAGACGGAGGCGCTGACCTTGGCTCTGTTTCTTGGCTCCGATCCAGCGCAGTGCAGGGCTCTTAGGGGATTGCCGGCCGCGTCCGTGCAGAGGGCACGGTCCACCAATCAGGGACGAGATGAGCTCGGCGCAGCACTGGACGGGCCGCTTGTTAACCTTGCCCGTGCGCCAGGATTGCCCTGGAGCCCACTGGGACGATGGACCGGTTAGCGTCCCGTTCTGTCGCCACAATGGGCTCCAGCGTGCTTTTGAGGGGGAAACGTCGGGCCTCATTCACAAAACGCGTACGATCGCTTTTTGATCGTAAAACTGCGCATAAGAACATTTCCAAGAACATTTCGGCATTCGTCGTTTTTTCTTATCTGTATTTGTTCATGGCCGTTTTCTTAGGTATCACAAAAAACAAAGGTCTGCACATGTGTCCATGAATCCCATATTGGTTTTTTTGTAGTAACATTTTTAAGAACAAAAGTAAGAATAATTTAAGAAAAGTTCTGTGGATGAGGCCCATTGAGACTGCATACAGCACATTGGTGTAGTTCTCCACTCTAAGCTAAGGAACAGCACATTTGTGTAGCCTTCCCCTTCCACTCCACTCAAGTATACACACACATGCATCTATGCGGACATCCAATCTGAGCAAATAGACTGCAGGTACATCTGAGCAAATAGACTGCAGGTACATCTTCCTTTTCCTCATCCTCATATTTTCCTGTTAGAAGAGGAGGATTAATATTTTCTGTCCTCCAGTCACAGATTGGAGAAAAGATCTGTTCTGAAACAAATATTCTGTAAAGGCAATTAAAAGAAGATATAACCTGCAAGCTGAACACAAACTGGTTTAGTTTTCTCATCAGTAAACAGCTAGTTCATTGTCCTTTATCAAGCAGAAATATGACAATGCAAATATATAGTATGTTGGTGCAGATTACAGATACAGATTACAATTCCTATGTCTTCGACATTCCTAGCCATTCCTTGTATTGCAGTGGAATCACTGAACAAATACTTGAGAAATAGCCCATTAAAACCCCTTAAGATATTTGTAAACTTAAATGTGTGTTGTGGTCTGCATGCATTTCCTTAAAGTTGAAAAAGATTTCTTTAACTATTTGTGTAAAATATATTTTCTTATATTTGACCAACAGACATTATTTAATTGCCCCGAATTACTGTGATATGTTAAAGTATACCATAGTTACATGTATCAGTGAGTTTACTGTTGGAAAAAACCCTCAGTAGTTGGGAAATTGTTGTTGCATGGTTACTATGGTAACAGCGTTGTTGGGGTGGGTGGGGTCAAACAGTTTGATGAACAGTTTTTTCACCACCTCAACCTCACTCCTAATCATGCCCCTGTTTTTTTCTGCCTTTCAGTCTTGAGTTTTTAAAATCCCCTTTTTGCCTGAAGAAGAGACAAAACGAGCAAGAAAGCGAGAGAGAGATAGAGAGAGAAAGTGCGTGTGGATGACAACGGGAGGACGTTCAGAAGAGAAGAACAAAAGAAGTCTGACTTTTTTTGCACCGTAACCAAAGCAACCTCATTGGGACTCGAGTCAGATCGGCCTCTGACAGACAGCTGGACATTCTCAACATCACGCCCCGGAAAACCATGACCGTCCAATCAGCTTTCACTATTGCCGCTGACTGACCACCAGAGCAAACCACAGGCTCGGCTGGCATCTAACTGACGCATCACCGTATGTCAAATGACTGCATGACCCAGAATCCCCATCGAACAGATGCCTGTGTAGGATGCATCTTGGCACACTGTAGCACTTGCTGAAAAGGGAACGACTCTCCGATTGACAGACTGGCAAGGCATCTCATGTTTGGCATCCCCTACCGTGGCACCGTACGCTCATAAGAGAAAGAGCGAGGCTTCCAACTCAACCCTGTCCACTCTGGCAGGAAGGACTCACCTCCATTTTCCCAGTGGACCACAGGAACGGACTGGGATACAACGAAAGCAGCTGAGAGAGAGGACGTGCAGGGAGAAAACATTCGGGATTGAGCTTCTGAGCCTTTGGGATTACGGTTGCATTCTTGGAATTCTGGGAAAAATGGAGATTGAACTGAGATGAGGATGTCTGTCAGGAATGAATTCTGGGTAAAGGAAAGAGAGGGGTGATTTTTGGTTCATGTCAAAGTAATGTTAACCAAGAGCAAAGAAAACAAACAGCAATTGGCCGTTTTTTTTTGTTGTGACACTTCTGGACTCTACATTCAGTCAAACTGAGCTTGATCTCCATCCATCCACCACTCAAATCATTTCAGTCCTTCGAACCTTCTCTTTCGCTTTCTCTCTCTCTCTCTGGTCAAACGTTATTTGCCCAAGCCAGGACCCTTATGTGACTCAAGATAAACTCGCAAGAAAATCTTAAATTGCCCCCTACCCCACAAATTTATTCGGGGGCTTGGGTGGAAAAGACCTGAGAAGTGTTCGTCTAATGTCTCAATGACACATCTGAGCTTTCGTAAAGTTAACTTATAAAATTATGACTTATGAAATTATGACAGGGTCCTCTGAGTCAAATCAGGCATCAAAACATGACTAGATGGTTTCCGGGTCAACTGAAGCAGCACCCCTCGGTTGGGGCCTCTGCCGTGACTTTAGCTGACCCTCAGCAGAGCCGTATCTCAACAGGCACTTGTGGATCAGTCGCCAACGTGACAAGTCAAAGACTTTAATGGACAATTCACTCTAGGTGAACCTTAGCAAACCATTTGGTTCAAGTACAGCAGCGATGAATATTGAAGAAAAAAACTTTATCGAACAACCCGCCCGAACTCCAGTTTAATTCAGAAATCCAGTCAAAGGAAGCTCAGTTGAGCCACAGCCAAACGACCGACCACAACGAGATTTGGCAAGTGCCTCAAGCTCATCCCAAATGTCAAATAGTTATATTTGACACTCACTGGGAACCAAGTGTGAATTATCGCACAGCAGGAATTCGAAAAAATTCATTCTCACTGTCACCTACTACCTTACCAAGTGCATCTGTCTTCATCATTCAACCACGTGTTAATACATAGGAAAGCAGCCAAATACTCTGCAGGTGACACGAGAGAACTACCTTCGAACCAGAGGAGTAGCACACAAACACAAACCAAAATGATGCTCTCTACATAGACGATGGATGCAATTTGTTAATACGCTAAAGCAACATCTCCCAGTTTCTCACTCTCTCTCGATCCCCCCGGCCCCTCCCCCACTCAGCAATGCCGTTTAACCGATGGGGTCCAAAGGGATTTGAACTGTCAGATTTACATTTTTGCAACAAATGAGAATCCATCTCACGACTACATGCAAGTATTGACACGCACACAAACACACACGCACGCACGCATGCACGCACACACGCGCGCACACACACACACACCTCTGCATCATTAAGCACCGACTGCCCCTGCCAGTCGCAGCGTATCAGACCCAGTGAAACGCCCAGCCGCGACAGAGGAAGACTCCGATCGTCCCTGGGAGACGCGGAGACTCGCGAAGTCGCGCCCCGCGAAAAGGACGCTCTGAGTCATCGGAACCAGTTCTTCAGTCACGCGCCGCGCGTCGCTCCTGCAAACCTCGGAAGGAACTCACAAACGAGTGAAAACACCAACGAGTGAAACGGTCACATTTCTCCTTCTCTCGCTCTAACCCTTTAACATCCCAGCGTTCATCCCTGCTCTCCTGAGCTCCGCGTCGTCGCGTGGCCTCGACGGGGGGAATTTACGCGCGAGGCGTGCAATCCGTGCGGAGAGAAGAGCAGCTTCATCCATGCAAAGGAAAAGACACAGGGCGTGGTTTCGGCGAAAGGAATTTACACTGTTACCACAGCAACGCTGCTACCAACAATCCCGAAGTATAATCGCAACAGCAAAGGGGTAACAGCAAGCAAGTGAAAGGGAAAAAAGGCGGGGAAAAAAACTGAAAAACAACCGAGTTAATGGAACTGGTGTCGAGCGAACTTCTCCTGAACTGATAAAGGGGACATGCCAGAAGGAGGACATGCTAAATTCAGAAAAATGTACAAAAGGGCATTCATTGCACCTCCAAAGGGATTATAACACATGGTCAAGAGGAGCAGGAAAAAAATGGATGCTTTGATAAACTATTTTAAAAAAGATTGAAACAACTGAAAATGCATTTTTGTTACTTTGTTTACCAGCATGACTATTGTGCATGACTTCTGCAAGTCCTGACTTCAGATAGAGGAGGGTCGGGAACAAAAACGAAAAAAGAACAAAAAAAAAAAAAAAAATTCAAGGAGAAATGAAACGACGGTTTTATGTCATATGCAACTAAAATGAAAAAAAAAATACTATGACAAAACGATTATATTAAAAAGAGGATCTATATTTTGTTTTTGAATATAAAAAAATTAAGAAATTTAAAAAAAATATATAGGATTGCAAGATACATGTCAGACTAGTTTATTTAGATATAAGATTGAAACCCACAGAATCTACCAGAAATGGACACTTCTATGAACTTCTCCTGCTACTACTGCTACAGCTACTCCGGCAAATACGTCTTTCTCGCGGTGATCCTGCAAACTTCTTCTCCAGCTTCCTGGACTCTTTCCATAACCCCGCCCCCCCCACCCCCCCCCCCCTTTGCTCTGCAGTTGCTCCGTTTTTCGGCATCGCCTCACGCCCGTGTTCGTGTACGTAGCCTCGACTCCCGACCCTTCCGCGGGACCGCTAGCGCTTCCCGCCATCTGCAACGACCGTTTGGGACGGTCGTGTTTGAAGAAAAAAAAAAAAAAAAAAAGAAAATCCCGAGCAGTTCGCTTGCCCTAGAGTGCTTCCAGGGTACGGGGTGGCATTTACGGTCGGACCGAAGTGAACCCCCCTGCAGTGCAGAGCATGTACTGTGCGCCCACACCTGTTTTTGGCAATAATAGCGGCAAGGCCGTTTGGGGAAAGGGTCGTAGCGAGGGACTTCTCTGTAGCGCGCATCTTCCGAGAGTTACCTGTGGAAAGGTGCAGGTTGGAGCCGCTCCCGGGGAAGCAGGCTGTTCTGCTGTGTTCGGGCCAGGGCAGCGTGTTGCCACCCTGTTCGCCCATTGCTGAAGGGTGAAGGTATACCTACTCGCTGTTTTTCATTCTTACGAGCTTCGCTGTTGTTGTCGTCGTCGTTGTTGTTGTTGTTGTCGCGACCGATGCTTCGGCGCCGAAAATGGCCGCTTCACCGCCCGCCACCTCTGGTCCGCCAGCCTTCATCAACAAACACCGATGAGGGCGAAACGCTATTCGGTTTTGTTTTGTTTTTTTGTGTAAAATGGAAAAAAAAAGGCACAGCTTCGGACCCCTCCCCCTCTCTCTGCAGTCATGGCGGCCTCGCCCTGTAACCACCACAGATATCCCTTGCGCACCAGCTCGGCCTGCAGCTACGCTGCGGGGCCCCAGAGTCCCCCCACGCTGGGTTCCGCTGACCCTGAGTTAGCGTACGTTAGCGCTCCAATGAGAAAGCAAGGCAAAGCTGTTCTCCACTGCCACCTTTAAGAATGGTGTTATATCCCAGTAGGTCTCCTTCTTCGAGAAACGCACATCAGTCGCATTATCGTTTGGGCTAAACGCTTAGCTACCTAAACCAGTCGCAGGCCAGGTGTCAAAACTCCTGCTGTCGTGTTATCGGGGGGTTGCAGTCAGGTTCAGGATATCACTCTATCGAGTGTTAAATTGTTTGTAGCTGCTGTGAATCACTGAGTGTAAAGTCCTACATGTTAGATCAGTTATGAAATGCATATTTTAACTTGAGTGACACTCGGGGAGTGATCATACTGCTTCCATTCGCAAACGTTGCCATAGCAGCCAGCTGTGGTTCCATCCCGGAACATCATCTCAGTAGTCAGGTTCATCGGACAGATAAACACATGGTGGCAGAGGTAACAAATATCAGAACACGATGCACATCATTGCGACATTTATTACAAAATATATCAGTCGTTCCCATGTTCATATTATGCAATATTTGCATATATTGTTGAATGTATTTTACAATTTGTGTAATTTTACAATATATGCTGAAAATGATATATATGACAGTGGCAATCATTGGTATATTTTCTAATATGTTTAATATGTCTGGACATATATTTGAAATATATTCCTTAGATCTTATAGATCATGTGACTTTAATGAGGAGGAGGGACAAGTGACCCCGCCTGGCGGTTACCGCCCAATCTGTCATGGTCAGAGCGGGTCCCACGAGAGAGAGCTCCCCCTTCAGGCTGAATCGGTCTCTGCAGTCGTAGAGACTGCCAGTGCTGGCTCTGAAACGATAATGCTTTAATGCTACGCTAACGGGCTCGTTCGAGCAAACGTGCGTCGCTCTACAGGCCCCGTGCATTGGAAAGGTCCCCGGGTGATTAACGTGAAAAACGCCACTCTTAAAATGTCTCGATGTCTGGTTGTCCTCTGTCCTGAGGTGCCCGGTGACTGAGGGAGCTGCTTGGCATTCGTACCTGACCCCCTTTTCCGGACGACCACGGCCCCAAACCCATCAGCGCTAGTGCTCGCTAGCGAGTCTGACGGCAGCTTAGGGGAGGATCTATGTTCAGAACCCAGAATAACCTCGCTGACGGTGTGGACGTTGTGTTCCGCTCAGAGGGATCAGAGAGATAAAGTGGCCCGTGGAGTGAGAGAGGGCTCAGATCCCAATGACTGCCGTTAGCACGTTAGCGAAGGGGTGAACAAACATCAGACCGATTCATACACTTATTCAAACACTCATTTTTGTCCCAATGGTGCCAACTACTATGTTCACTTGCCAAAAAAAGTTTTTATTTACTTGCTTCTTGTATTCGCAAATGTGTGATTTCTGTACTCACCTTGTGAAGGGAAACGTTAATTCGACTTCAATTTAGGGGTTACGGAAAGAAATTAAAAAAAATATTCCCAGGCTGGACGCTCTCAACGATCTCAGGAGAATGCAGGGATTGCACAGTGTGTGTTCTGGTTCAAAAAAGTAAAATTGCATTTGACAGCGTTCCTGTAGATGTTGTTAGTAACCCCTAATCTGAAGTCACCCCTATTTCTCAGATGCACAAAATGAAAACCACAGTTTAGAGAAGGATTTTATTCACTCTTTTCCTCATTCTCATTTATTCTTTCATTTGCTCTACGTTATCATTTTTGATTTGTCGTTCACTCCCCCCACACATCTTTCAGTGGTATATCCAGGAGTTTTGTGCCGCTTCCAGTGCGCCCTTAGTGTCCCTTTGTGGACTGTACCACTTTGTGTGGGTAGGGGGAGGCTGTGCAGGGGTTGCCAACAGGAAACCGTACATTTTCCCATTACATTTCAATATACACATTTACACCCCCTTCGTCATTCACAAACAGTTGTCTGAGCCATCTGTACAGTCATCCTCACATGCGTAAGCACACAGAAGATACGGGACGTACAGTGAACTCTGGGGCAGTATGCACTGCGGTCACATGACCTGGATTCCGGGACAGTGCTGGATCAGATGACCGTCTCCATGACAGCGCTGCAACACTGCTTTAACGTTTCGCTTCACACATCATGCACTTTTGGACGAGTGAAAACTGGTCATTTCAGTTTGAACGGGAAATCCAAGATCTAACCCGGATCTGACCGGGTCAAATGGTCACGCACATATTAGTGCTTTTCAGCTCGTGAGACGTCCGCGGTTCCGTTCAACTTTGGGACCGTCGTCAGGAATGCTTACCGAGACATTTCCGCAATCAGAATGAAAGTCCAACACAACAACCACAGAGGTCTGTTAAAGTCACAGTTATGATCGTTACCATTACCATACTCCACATCCATTCACTCATCTGAAACTTGGATCAAGACCAGGTCTGGGATCCATTCGCACGTCTAGATGAGCGTGTCGATCGTCTTCATGATGGGAGTGTCCTACCTTAGATTCAGTCCCACGTCCTGCCGGGAACAAGATCAGACCCCCTACCGGACAGAGACAGGCAGATCCCTGACCGCAGTCAGTTGTAGCGAAGCACTCAGGGACACCAGCTTGGCGGCCTGTTGTTGACGTTATCACAGACACAGAGAAGACCGAAGCAAAACGCATTACCTAAGTTGAGCAACTTATTTCATTTTATTATTTTGAATTATTTATTTTGCTAACTCATTAAGGGAAACGTGGTCCTAAAGAATAGCTTTATAATTTATAAACTGTTTAACTATGAGGCATTTTAAAGGATATCTTTTCAAGGCTATCTTTATTGTCTGCGAGTTTTGATTAAGACGAGGACGGATCCTAGCAACTACCTATGCAATGTGAGGTTTTAAGACTATTTCAAGGGGACATGTTTCACCGCTTGCCAAAGGCGTTTGGAAAACTCAGTCAGAAATTAGCATTAGGCATGAAATAGGCAGCTTCTGTTCTCACTACTAATAGCCAGCAGAGTCCACTGTTGTAGTAGCCTAGCCTGCGGCTCTTTCACGTACGTTTTTACAGACTCATGCTCCACGCACACGGGGAACAATGTAGCTTGGCGAGAGGGCAAAACGAGGGAAACGCAAATTCGCCGAATTTTGTACTTCTTAGTTCTCGTTTCGGCTCCTGAAACGGTTCCACCGCGATCGTTCATCAGGTCATAACCTCACGGTCCCGCCGTCTCTCGTCTCTGACATCCTCTCCCCTCTCCTTCCCTCCATCCCCCCTCTCACGCTCCCCCTGTCCGTCATGGCGTCCGTCACGGTGTCTGTTAACGCCACAACGTTTGCTACTAAGAGAATGGAAGAATCATGTGAAATAATAAGGCACACGTGCATAAATAGACTACAGAGATATGTAATATATATTGAAATGGCTATATTGAAGTTGGAGAGATTGCGTGATGGAATGGAGAGAGAGAGAGAGGGATGGGGAGCCAGCAGAAGGGGAAGACTGAGCGAATGACGGGAAGAAAGACAAAGTGAACTGTGTGGAACGCCCTTTGCCGACGCCGCTCGGTATCGCAGCCCACCGGGGCTGATGCTAGGCTAACGGGCTCGTTCGAGCTCAGTGCGAAAAAGCAGACTGTCCTTTTCGGCTGTTTGGGGTGGGGGGAGGAAGTTCATTTATCAGAGCAATAATTCTATTTCCTAACAAAAGCCCATGGGCACGTCCATCCAAATTTTGCATAGGACTGTGACTTGCGTAGGACTGTGATTCGCCCAGGGCTGTGGACGCGTCACCTGTAGCCTTCGGCCTCCCTACAGGCTCGCAAAGCATCGTGGGTATCCGACCCAATGGGTATTTGATCAAAGCAGGAGGGGAGAAAAAAAGCATGGAAACGAGAGCAACATTTGCATACCTTTACTTGAAAACAAAATACAGAACATATCAGAAACGTGCGATGTAAATAACCTGCAGTCCAGTCCCCTCTGCAGACGCACCTGCTCTCTTTCTTCCGAACGTCTTCTCATCCCTCTCTCCAGGCCCACACTCCTTCGCCCTCCTGTCCCTCTCTTTTTCTCCCTCCTTCACTATTTTTGAGGAAGAAGCTCTTTTGCATCCCTTGTTCTTGCGTTTTTCTATCACATTGTTTGAAGTTGAACTATGACGCATGCGTGAAAAAAAAAAGAGAAAACTAAACTTATTTCTGAATGGCCAGAAAGAACTTTCTGTGACTCTCTCTTTCACTCCTGTTCTCTCTCTTTACCTCTCTTTGTTGTGGCAGGAAACAGAGGGTAGCACACAAGCAGAATGTTTATGATTGTTGTTATTATAATTATTACTCCTTCTTATCACTCATTTCAGATTATCTTAATTTCTTCATGTACGTAATGCTATGTTACTTTGAATCCTTTCACTGGTTATTTAAATGGTCAAATTTGATTGTAATTGTATTGTACTGCTATACAAGCTAGTAATTGCTCCTATGTTCAGTTAAACCTTGAGAACCAGTCAAGAATATCAGTTGATCATCAGTCTTTAGATACGGAGTATAGATTTTTGTGCTAGATTACACATTAATGCCAATGGTCCAAATTAAGACTGACGGGCCAACTCTGGACTAAAGCAGGTAACCCTTGTGGATTTTTAATGAAGGAAAATACGATTAAGGTGACATTTTCACAGCATCACGGTGACAATACGACTAACAAAAGGGGCACATCTGTTCACTGATACATATGTCTGTCTGTACCAGCATTCAAACAACATTTGTCCTGTACCTTTTGGCATAAATAACTGCACTAAACTGCACTAGCTTTCTTCTTCACAGTTTGTTCAGTTCAATTTGCTGAGCGCTGACCTCACCAAACTATGTTCAAGAATAAAAACAAAAACTTGCATTTAATCTCGTATCAAAGTTCAGGACAAATTTACTGAATCCAGGCTTGCCTGGATTAGCCTGTCTGCTCATCTGTCTGTTAACCTCTGTCTGTCTCCATCCGTTAATTTGCTGCCATTTCCCTGCATGTAGTTTTGGCTTCAGTTCTCTTCAACATCACCGTTTGCTAAACAAACCACTTCAGCTTCGCTCGTGATTCTGTTGATAAATGTATGGAGGATGCTAACAGCTTTGCTCACCCCCCATTGGCTCCCATGGTCCCCATAGCCCTGATTGGATGAGTGACCGAAGCAGGGTACTTTCCCGGTCCAGAACCAGGATGTGTTACCGTGGGACACGCCCCCCGGTAACCGCGCTGTCTGTAGTGCTGTGCCCGTGCATGTCCCGCTCCCATCGCTAGCAAGCTGTCACACGCCCCTATGAGGTTTTCTGTTCTGCTCTTATTTTCAATATGGGGGTTTGTGTACCCATTTACCTGCATAAATTAGGTGCGTTCAGTGTGTTGAAGAAAATGACATCACGCCAGTGTTGGTGCTGCCGCTAATGCTAATGTTGTGCCATTCACTGAGGGCATTATTTATACTGAGGAAAACAGCAACAACTATATTTTATAATGGTTGGCGGCTGTTCTTTGTTGACTACAATGAAAACTGCAAGTGTGCACAATACAGACGTAGGTCAGTACATGTGTGTGTCTGTATGTCAAGGAAGGTGTTCGCACAGATGTCTAAACTCACACTGAAGCTGAGCACAGTGCACTCACACACACACACTCAGAAATACTTACGCGTACTCATACAAACTCATGCACACTTACTCACACACACTCATGCACACTCACTCACACACACACACATTCACGCACACTCACACACACTCATGTACACTCACTCACACACTCATGCACACTCAGAAATACTTATGCATACTCATACACACTCATGCAGACTTACTCACACACACACACACATTCACGCACACACTCACTCACACACACTTATGCACACTCACTCACACACACATTCACGCACACACTCACTCACACACACTCAGAAATACTTATGCGTACTCATACACTCTCATGCACACTCACTCACACTCATGTACACTCATACACACTCATACATTCTCATGAACACTCATACACTCACACACACTGACACACACTTATGTACACGCTCATGCACACTCAGAAATACTTATGTGTGCTCATACACATTCATTCACACTCACACACTCTCATACATACTCATGCTCACTCGTACACTCTCATGTACACTCATACACTCACACACTACACACACTATGTACACCTCATGCACACTCAAAACTTACATACACATTCATCACACTCACCACTCTCATACACATCTCACCTACACCATACACCATACACTTTATGACATAACTCATACATACACACCACACACTTACTTCATACACATTCTCAGTAATTAATACATCGTTATACATAACACGCACCACAACATGACGAGTTTTAACCACACAGATCCATGCAAGCACCCCTCTCTCCTGTCAGAAAGAGAGAGAATGAGAAAAAGAGAGGAGAGAAAGAGAAAGTTACTGGAGTAAATGCAATTAAAGCTATAATGACTGATGCTGGATTCAAATTTTGAAAATGTCAGAACTCAAAAAAAAAGAAGAAATATTGAGAACTGTAAAAAATATATTTCAATGGAATGTTTATTATTTATCTTTTTTATATTTTTGAAGCGTGTAAAGAAAAATAAAACAATAATTTAACAAAGTTTGTGGAAAAAATGAGACTTAACAGCTATATTATTAAAAGTATGAAAGTTTGAACGTGAATGCTAACTTACCTGCTCAAATCTTCTCCATTGCAGATAGGAAAAATAATAAAATGATTTAAAAAACACACAAAATCACTGAAAAATCTAACAAATTAATCAAATTTAAAAAGAAAATATCTTTTAAAATTCAATAAAAATATCAAAAGCTTATGCCAAAATTTTCAATATGTGTCCAGTGTGTTTATTACTTTCAAAGTTTGTGTTGTTTACATCTGGTATCTTTTCATTATTTTGGTCATCACTAATGAAGGGTTACAACTGTAGTTTCGATTTCAATTAATGGTCTTAACTTAGAAAAGATTGCTTAAGATAATCGTTAAGTTCTGATTATTAAGATAAGCCCTACTGATTCAATGCGTAAATATTATTCCTTGTCTTTTGCCAATAAATGCAAAAAATAATCTTTATTTTAATTTTCGATTGGATTTTTAAAAATCAAAAAAGCATTTTTTTTTCCATAAGTGATTGTCAAAACCGTTCATACCATAGCATGATCTAGGATGTGTGGCCTTCATAAAAGCACTTGGTTTGAGATCTGCATTTCATATGGGAAGCTACTGAAAAATATTTGACATAAAAAAATAATTTGAAATCAACAAAACATTCTCTCCAAACACAAATTGCTATGGCACGATCTACAACTGGTTTCCTTCATAATTCATTGGGCTATATATTTGTGTGTATTCAAAATGGATATGAGGCAACTGGGGAAAAAATGATAAATAAAAATATTAATAAAAAAAACAAGAAATCTTCTCCAAATGCTAATTACTGTAGCCTTGTTTTTAGATATGCATTTTGACATATTTTTTTTATTAAAGAATATTAAAACAATCAACAAAATTTTTTGTCCAGGAATTAATTGCACTATCAATTTTTAGCGCAAGAGGAGAGCAGGCGGCCTTATGTAATTTTTAATTATTCAGATGGGAGAAAGTGGGAAGCACAACATAGAAAGTGCATTGGAAAGGCACTGAGTACCCAACCACACTGGGGATCTACAGGAGGTATTACAGTCCATGGGCCTACAGACTGCATGAAGCACCATGCAAGGGTGGGAAATCGTCTTATTGAACAACCATGATGAAATAAATCAAAAAAAGAGTGTGATGACATTTACACTGAAGAATCAATTTCCATTTTTTTTTTTAAACATATGAATATATTTGCGCATCCCAAAAGTTAAAAACAGCGAAAATCCAAACTGTGTGAGTTTCCATTCAGTGTGGATGAGAAACTGTCTTTCTTCAACAACAACAACGGTGACTTAACTGAATGAAATATCTATTGCTGAACCATCTGTTTCACCGAAAAAAATAAATACATAAGGTTCACATCTTTCCTTCAAACACTGAAAAAATAAAAAAAATCCAATTTGTGTTTTTCCCGGTCAGATGAATAAAAAAGGCAGTTTATTCAAAGCCTATTGTGTCGTCCATAAATTATCCATAAACAAGTGAGAATGCATTGGAGGACACTTATGATGAAGAATCTATTATTTTACATCTATTATACGTATCAATATGGTCCTTATCATGGGGCTGATTATATCCGATTCCCAACCCAATCTGGAACGTCCGATCCTGTGCAACCACAGGCAGATCCATGCTGCAAACCTGATTGGGGGAGCGTAAACGTCAACGATTCTCCACCACCAGCTGTATCTTCACATTGCAGGCTACAGTTAAGCTCACATACAGTGGGGTCAGAAGACCTACTGCATGTGGCTTTGACTGCGATCGACGGGTGCCCAGTCGACCAGCAGGGGTCACCAGAGAGGGATGGACATGGACCCCCCCGCCCTCTGACTGAACCCTCCCCTTTCCAGAGTGAAGCGGTTGCAGATTTTGCGTCGCCCAATGGGGGTAATGGCCACAGTCAGCCCCTGCCCCGCCAGCACAGTCCAGGCTCCAGCACAGTCCATGAGGCTCACCCACGCACCACAGAATGGTGCCTTAACCAAAAAAATCTTTGCTGTGAAAAATCTGTTTTGCCAGGTAAACACAAAAGTACATGACACTTTACATCCAAAAAGTGCAAAAATCCTAAGTTTCTGTGTTCCACTGTTCAGATGGATATGGATTCATATTTATTCAAAACCCATGTGATGAATGAATGAAAATGTATTTGAACATTTTTGATTAAAATCTATTTCACCTGAAAACTCTAAAATGTAAGCCTATACATTTTACAAAAACACAAAAAAAGCAAAAATCCTGAATTTTTCCACCCGTTCAGATGGATGAGAAATCTTAATTAAAAAACAACCACTGTGAAAGACATGAAATGTCTTTGAAGATGTTTTCCCATTTCACAGGAAAAGCATCATAATACATAAGACTATCCTGTATAAAGTAAGATTCAAAAACTGAAAAAAAAAAAAAAAATTTTAATTGTTTTTTTTTTTTTCTGCTCAGGTCGGTTATGAAGTGAGCATTTTCCACAGCCACTATAAAACAAATGAATGAAAATGTGCTTTTATATATTTTTTTTTTTTTTAATTTTTTTTTTTATAGCAGGATCTAGGATGTGTGGCCTTCATAAAAGCACTTGGTTTGAGATCTGCATTTCATATGGGAAGCTACTGAAAATATTTGACATAAAATAATTTGAAATCAACAAAACATCCTCCCCAAACATAAATTGCTATGCGATCTACTCGGGTTTCCTTCATAATTCATTGGGCTATAGATTTGTATATATATATATATATATTTTTTTTTTTTGAAAAAGATGTTTCACTAGAAGAATACCAAAATACATAATACCAAAATATACCATATGACAAAAACTACCCAGACACCCCTTGGTCTGGGGCTGTTTTTCATGGTCTGGGCAAGACCCCTTATTTCCCAGGAAAGGCAAATCTTAATGCTACAGCAAACAATGAGATTCTAGAAGATTCTATGCTTCCCCAACAGTCGGGGGAAGGCCATTTCCTGTTTCAGCATGACAGTGCCCCCGGGCACACAGTGAGGTCCATATATAAATGGTTTTGTCGAGAATGGTGTGGAAGCACTTGACTGGCCTGCACAGTGCCCTGACCTCAACCCCAGTATGAAGCCTTCCCAGAAGAGAGGAGGTTGTTATAGCAGCAAAGGGTAGACCAACACCATATTTATGCCCATAATTTTGGATGAGATGTTGGATGTCAGGTGTCCACATACTTTTGGCCATGTAGTGTATATAAGACTATCATCTTACATCCAAAAACGGAAGAAAAAAAAAAAGATTATCCATCTGAAAATAAAACAGAAAATTCAAATTCAGGATTGTTGCATTTTTTCACTTTTTGGATGTAAGGCTATAGTCTTACATATTTGGATGTTTTGGGGATTGTGGTGTGGTGTTTGCTTTTAAGAGATCTGGGGCTAGATCGCAGCTTACCTTGAAATTAGAAAACTGATTCCAAAGGAAGCCAGTGTAGTGAGGCTAAGATATGTGCAACATGAGATCTGTTATTGCTTTGGTTAGAAGCCTAGCAGCAGGAAAAAGGCATTTTGGCTCAAGTGTGAGCACAGAAAATTGCAATAATCGAGCTGCGAAGAGATAAAAGAATCTATCCAAGCCACAAGATGCATCACTGTACTTTCTCATTGGGGCCTTATCAATAATAATAATAATAATAGTAACTGCACGGATGTTATTATTATTATTATTAGTAGTAGTAGTAGTAGTAGTAGGCTAGTAGTAGTAAAAAATCATTATCATTGTTGTTGTTGTTGCTTTGTTATTATTAGAAGTAAATCCGTTCTCAGTTACCCTTTCAATATAAACAGAGCTGTATTTTACCATGTAATATTTATCTGACTAAAGCAGACCGTGGCTCCAACAAAAAAAACTGTTTTGGCCACGAGAACATTAACAGTGTATGTCGCGCAAAAAAGGGCTAATTCGCAGAATGTACACTTAAATCAGTATGTTGTCAAAAAATCTTTGTTTCCATGTCGTCACGAGAACTACCTTCGAGGGCTGAAAAAAACGTTGCCGGTCGCGCGTAAAATAGCAGAGACTGGTGATTCCAAGCCACTTTTTCTTTTTTTAAAAATCCATGTGATCCGAGCCCTGTTTTTAGCTTTCAGGGCTGACTGGAATTTATCATTCGTCACAGAGAATACATGCGATTTCTTTAATGCCGGCAATATGCGGACTAAATCGTCCGCGCATTGCCAACTGTTTACATTAGCCTCGGTGCATATTTATACCACATCATTTTGCATCCGACCAGTCAACTTAATAAAAACGTCAAGGTCAATCATTTTTTACAAAGTGGAATAACTAGTATCGCACAATGATCATCATATTCAATAAACAGCTCAAAATGATGATGATCTAAAATCACGTTTAACCTTGGTGGGACACTAAGGATAGTATGGAAGCTGTAGCAAGACAATTACATCATGTTGAGTTCATGCCTGGGATACAGTCAAGTGGACTCGGTGCGACAAATAAAAGATGTGTAGTTTTTTCACAACAAAATCATAATTTAGGCTAACATATTCGCATAATACAGGATGACATCACATTTCACATGACTCTCCACTGGAAAGGCAGATTACCCTACGCTGTGGATGGCAATGTACGTTTCGAGCCAGCAGACACAGTTTAATTGCAATGACAAGTCGCGTATAGAAAATGGTTGGGGGGGAATACATTCACCTTTACAGCGCCTTCGACAAATACAGTCATACGTCCAATCTATTGTGAGACCAATCTATTATTTTATATGAACAGCAGCAGCTTACAAACGATTTGTGCGTTTTCCTTGCAAATCGGTCCACATTTTTCTGCAAACGGGCAAAACAATGCAGTTTACTTCATCCAAACCCCATTACTTAATAGCGTTAAATCGCTTAGCCCACATATTGCGGTAGATAAGTGATCGTTCTAGGTTCATTTCTAAAACAATACTACCCTCCGGTGGTTATTTTGAGAAATCCATGTAGACGTAGAGTACGTGAAAAAAACAGCCTTTGACAGTGCACAAAAATCTACGTCTATGAAAAGTCCCGATCGTGGTTGGCAACTCGCTGGGAAGGTTCGCTGCGAACGGTTTACTATATTTTTTTCTTCGCTGAAAGAAATAAATAATCCTTCGTGACCGTTGCATTTTAGTGACTTGTACAAAAACGGGTAGACTATTTATAACATAAAACGTGTCCACTTCCTAAAACCTAGTTTGGTTTAAGTGATCCAGAGCAGTGTGCGTGCATGTGCTTCCCTTTCCACTTAATTTTCTTCTAAACCATTGGTAATGGAGGCTAATTTAGGTTCAAAACATCAACGATATTTGTACAGTGAAATAGGCTTATCTAAATGCTAACAAGAAGCGTGTCCAGTCAACGTTTGTCTATAAAAACGGGGAATGCAACAGTGTGAACAAACTATTCTCTGCAGGTATTTCCTTCAAAGCAGTGGATACTCGAGTCTAACCCTCAATGACAGGGCCCCTAATTAAATTGCTGGAAGACAACAGTGTAAAATGGAAAATCGTGGATGCTCCAGAACACACAGTCATGCACAAAGTATCTACTTTAACCTCGCGGTATTATCAGCTCGGCTAAGACAACACACAGCACTGCGCAAGTGAAAGACAATGTAACTAAAAACAATTTTACATAGCCTTGCTGCTACTGTTTCACTTGGAACTCTTACTAAAGCCAAGTCGATCGCAGACTCGCAGAGTGCAGAAGATAATTCTCCGCCGCTGCGGTATCTGAGAGCTAAACAGCTCTGGGGGCAGGGTCAGAATTAAATGATTATGATTGGCCAAAGCAAAGCATCAGCTAATCAATACAGATTTTCATTGGCCGGGACTTTTCACTGTGTACCTCTTTTAATTTGTCCCTGTAGAAACAAATCCTATACTCCCACACGTTTTATACGGTTTAACTGGCTAAAATATTGGTTCCGTCTGAGAAAACTTTGAGTTTCATTGGGGTGGGAGGGAGCATGTGCAGTTGTTGAGCTGAAGCGTGAAGGCAGTTTCTTTTTCTGCACGCCGTTACAGCAGGCTAGCAAGCTTGTAAGCTTGCACGGTAACTTTATTTAAATAGCAAAACTGGTTAGCTGACGCTTGTGTAGTTATTCGGTGATACAAATAAATCGATAACTCATAGCTTGTTAGCGCGACGTTATATAGCTATAGCTGTTTGAAAGCCAGGAAGACTTAGGCTATTTCATAATTCAGAAAAAAAAATCTGGCGAGTGCCAGCTATTTAAGCTCTCCTGGAGTTATAAAGACGTTATCTAGATTAGATTATCAACAGTCAGTGGGTACAGATCCTTAACTGGCAAGCTAATATAGTGATAAACTTTACTGAGCTAAATAAATCCATCATACCATATAACGTAATTAACATACCTAGACTGGTATCAGGTAATTTTCTGTCGCGCAGCTGTCGTCTAGATAGCTACATTTCTGCCAATTTCACAAACTAGTATGGCAGGTAGCACCAATAAGACGGTGCATGATATTTTTCAGTCGATGGAGTACGGACCAGCTAGTTCCAGCACAGCGACTGCACAGGTAAATATGTAACTAAGCACTTTTCTGTAGCCTGTCATTCTGTTCAGCTCTGCGACTCTTCTGGAAGAATAAATAGCTAGCCATATTCTCTGACTTAAACCTGCCTGGCTAGATAATTAGCAGAACAGAAAATTGTTACTGACAGTAACTGTTAGTTTCACATTTTAGATGCATTCTAAATTTCGTCTCAGCTGTCCGGTTTGATGGACATTTCCCCTCTCGCAGCACATGTTCATAATTCTTATTGTATGTCAAGTTGTTGCTTTGTACGTGTCGAAGAGTTGCCATGTGATATTCGTTAGTGTAACCCACAAGACAAACATGTGACAGAGACATGCCAGCTAAGTACAGTACAAAACAGTCTGTGTGGCTGGCTAATCGCACTGACAGTGTGGCAGAATGTAGACTTATCTTTGTTGCCTTCATAAATGTCAGTGCAAACTGGCGCATATCAAATGTAAAGACCTCATTCCTCATCCCAGTCAAAAGTTCATTTATAGATTTATTGACCAGGACGGGAGGCGTTTGTCCTTTTTTGTTACTGATTGATTATCATCGGGTGGAGGGACCCCCTGCAGCCAATCGGCTGCCGAATTACGGCCACCCCTTCTACAGGTGGGAGGAAACGTCTCCCAACAGGAAGTTAAAACCGAAGGGAGGGGGGTGGTGTCGGAATGATACCTGAAGTCTGAACCTTTACGTAATACCCGCACTTTCTGCATGCAGCCTATTTTTCCCGGCGTTATCTGCGTGTAATTAATCGTCGTTTGAACCGCTCTCTTTCAGTCCTGGTTGGAGAGTCACTCTCGTTCACTCGGTCTGTTTTTGGATGGGACGTTTGTCTGCCCGTCCGACAGGCAGACCAGCACTGTAAATGATGCTTCAGGTAATTTTTTATTATTATTTTTAAATCAGTGCAGTGCATGGTTTAAAAATGTTCCCAGTCCTGTAACTGTCTCCATATGTATTTGATTTTCAGAGTTAGCATCTGAGTTTTTGTTACATCTCACAAATGTATCATTTACTGAGGACACTGTACCTTTAAATGTGTGTTGCTGTGATTAATATTAACTATGAAAATCTCTTTGCATTCAATGCCTACAGTATCACATAAATGGTATCTATATATGCCCATTGGAATGTGAGTTCCAAAGCCAGTTTATGAGTTTAGTCTGGAGCCTTGTCCTGCTAGACATATTACTTCATAGCACCCCCTGCTGGTCTGAATATGAGCCACACTGGCTGGAGACAGCTTCCATAATGTCAGTACAACTGCGGACCACAACCTGCTGTGGCTGTAAAGTCGCGTATAATCCACCACTGATAGGTCGCATTTGAGTTTCGTGTGATGTTGGCCAGTCTGTTGAGCCGCCTGTCGCTCGTCTCTCTGAAGGCCAGAGGCTGTGGACCGCTGTGTGCGCGGCGGAGGAAGACGTCTCCCTCGCCGCCTCTTCCTCGGTCGGCGGGTTCAAGGTGTGGAGCGAGCTCAGCTGCCACCAGCGAGCCAGAGTCTTCCACAGGTAAGCAGGCATTATGTACATTTTGAGATGAGTGCATGTAAGGGTCATCTTACTTTCACCTATACCCCAAACGCACACACACACACTGTACACACACACACCCGTATGCGCGTGCACACAAAAGCACGCATGCACACACACACACACACACACACACACACACATGCAGACACACACACACCGTACACACACAGGCACACACACCGCACACTCGCGCACACACACATGCACGTGTTGCTGTTAGCAGACCATGTCTCTCTCTCCCTCAGGTTTGTTAGCAGCCTGCAGAGACACGGGCAGTGCCTGACTGAGCTGTGTGAGTTAGCCCAGGCCCCCAGCTCTGTGTCCGCTCTGGTGCGGCTGGCCCAGTACTACTCTGGCTGGGCCCAGCTCAAGGACGCCCTCGTTCCCGACTGGACCCCCCGAGGTGCCGACCGTTCTGCCTCTCTTTCCCTCTCTCTCCTCCCCTATCTCTCTCCTCCAGAATCAGTCAGTCCCTGTAGTGCCAGTCTCTGATTCTCTCTCCTCTAGAATCAGTCAGTCCCTGTAGTGCCAGTCTCTGATTCTCTCTCCTCTAGAATCAGTCAGTCCCTGTAGTGCCAGTGTCTGATTCTCTCTCCTCCAGAATCAGTCAGTCCCTGTAGTGCCAGTCTCTGATTCTCTCTCCTCCAGAATCATAGTCACTAATGTCACTAATCTCTGATGACCTGTGTGTTTGATACCGTTATTGCACTGCCAGTTGTTCTGAGGCAGTGCATCAAAGAAAAAGGTTCATTAGTCTTAAAGATGCCCACTGTCCATGTTTCACTGAAATATTGGACAATATTTCATTCTGGGCACATTGCTGAAATAGTGCATGCTTATTGGCTGTGTTTGTGGTCATGTGACTGGGCTCTCAGTGAATGTGTGTTATCTGGCTCTCCCAGGTGTGGTTGTGTTTATGGTCATGTGACTGTGCTCTTTGTGAATGTGTGTTATCTGGCTCTCCCAGGTGTGGTTGTGTTTATGGTCATGTGACTGTGCTCTCAGTGAATGTGTGTTGTCTGGTTCTCCCAGGTGTGGTGGCTGTGGCTGTGTTTATGGTCATGTGACTGTGCTCTCAGTGAATGTGTGTTGTCTGGTTCTCCCAGGTGTGACTGTGCTCTTTGTGCATGTGTGTTGTCTAGCTCTCCCAGGTGTGGTTGTGTTTATGGTCATGTGATTGTGCTCTTTGTGTATGTGTGTTTTCTGGTTCTCCCAGGTGTGGTGGCTGTGGCTGTCTCAGATGACTGCTCCCTGTACGCCCTCTTGCTGAAAGTCCTGCCAGCATTAGCAGTGGGTGAGTATGGATGGAAAGGGATGATAGCCAGTTAACCCTTAGAGAGCTGCACCAGGTGATGTTGATGTTTTTTCCCCCACTATCCTCAGTTTTTTACATTACTAAACAGGTTTATGTTTATGTAATAATTTGTTCACAAGACTTGTCCCTATAAGGAAATGTCAGAAAAGACACCTGATTTGTACTTATCAAGGTCTTGATTGAAGACCGTGTTTGGTTAAATAGTTAAATCACTTTGAAATGATTTTTCCACTCTGTTTCCAAGGAAACACGGTCATCGTAGCAGCTGGCTCTGGAACCGCCCTTCCTGCACTGTTGACTGCCAGCATTCTGAGGGAGGCGGGACTTCCTGTCGGGGTCCTGAACGTCCTCACAGGCAAAGACCTGAGCCTCGGGGTTAGGGTGGCCCGGGACCCCAACGTCAGCTGTGTCACTTACACCGGAAATAAACAGGTGCGCTACTGATTCCATCGCCCGTTCAGCTAACTGAGCACTATTGGCTTGGCTGGAGATCTCATTTAGTTAACTGAGCCCTGGTTGGCTTGGCTGGATGTCTCATTAAGCTGATTGAGCTCTGATTGGCTTGGCTGGTGGTCTCATTAAGCTGACTGAGCTTTGATTGGCTAGGCTGGAGATCTCATTTAGTTAACTGAGCCCTGGTTGGCTTGGCTGGATGTCTCATTAAGCTGATTGAGCTCTGATTGGCTTGGCTGGAGATCTCATTTAGCTGACTGAGATCTGATTCGGTTGGCTGGTGGTCTCATTAAGCTAACTGAGCTCTGATTGGCTTGGCTGGAGATCTCTTGAAACTGACTGAGCTCTGATTGGCTTGGCCAGTGATCTCGATAAGCTGATTGAGCCTCGTCAGCTGGTGAGCGATTGAGAGCAACTCTTTTGGGCCGGACCAGTACCAGGAGACACAGAAACAGGAGACCATGGCTTTGTCCCTAAATGAGAAACTTTATCCATTCATTTACTGATAGCTTGCATGTACTGCTCAGTTCTGTGTGTATCTGTGTAATCACTGTCTCTGATAATGAGAGGTGGATCATCAGTACAAACTAAACTGTTACTCATGCAATTATTACAATAATATTATAATAGCAACCTCATGTCACCTAATCCCTATCTCTCTCTCTCTCTCAGGATGGTGAGATTCTGAGTAGGGAGACTGCAGGGTTGGGTGTCCCTCTTTCTCTCTCTCTGTCCACCAGTGCCATCTGCCCCTTCATCATCTTTGATTCTGCTGATATCGACAGCGCTGTGGATGGTGTGATAGAGGCAGCCTTTAGAAAGAAAAAAGATGTAAGTTCTTTTCCTTCAGGTCACTTAATTGTTTTATTATCCTCTGCAAACATGTGAGTTAAAGTTGCAATTACTCACAATTATCTTTACTGTCTCCCCTGGAGTGCCTTGTTGTGTAGCATGGTGGAGCCATGTCTGGATAATTTCAACGTTCAATAATGTGTTTTTGTGACGTACAGTTCCAAGAATGGCCACAAGGTGTAAGTGTTGCTTAATAAGTGTATGTTTGCTGGCCAGCACTCTCAGTCTTGGGCACTTTCTCTTGCTCTCAGTGGCAGTGGATACTGTGCGTCCAGGAGTCAGTTTGGGACGGTGTCGTAGCGCGGCTGAAGGTTCGAATGGCAGGAATGAAGTGTCTTCCTCTCTTGGCTGAATCTGATAGACCTATTGTGGATGCTGCAGTACAGGAGGCTCAACAGCAGGGGGCAACTGTAAGTCAAACAGATTTAGTAATAAACAAATAAGAATAAGTAGTGCATAAAATAGAATTTATTTTTTGTACTGGTTTCCATATTAATCTTAGCATGTAAGTAGTATTAATAGTGACTTGTGTGTGTGACAGTTATGAAGGAGATGTGTGTAGTTTTGATGTTCAGTTCATCCCTCCCTCCCTCTCTCTCTCTCTCTCTCTTGCTGTCTCAGGTGATCCAGCCTTGCCCCCCGCCCTCCTCCCTCTCCCTGTACCCCCCCACCGTGCTGTGGGGGGTTGCCCCCTCATGCCCCTGTGTGGTGTCGCCCCCTGCTGGCCCTCTATTACCCACCCTCTCCTTCAGAACCGCTGCAGAGGGGATCACCATCGGTAACTTCAGCCTTCTGATCTACTGAAATAACAACCACTCCTCTGAAATAACGCATGCACTGCTGAAATAACCAACACTGTCCTGAAATAACCTACACACTACGGAAATAATTTGCGCTCAAGTAAAATAACCCATGCTACTGAAATAACCCAAGCTCTGCTGAAATAACCCTCACTGTATTGAAATAATCACCACTGTCCTGAAATAACCAACACTATACTAAAATAACCTACACTAATGAAATAACCCTCGCTGTACTGAAATAATCACCACTGTCCTGAAATAACCAACACTGTACTAAAATAACCCACGCTGTACTGAAATAATCACGATTGTCCTGAAATAACCAACATTGCACTAAAATAACCTACACTAATGAAATAACCCATGCTCTACTGAAATATCCAGCACTGTACTGACATAACCCATGCTCTACTGAAATAATCACTGTTTTAAAATAACCAACACTATAGTGAAATAGTCCACACTCTACTGAAATAACTAACATTAATGAAATAACCAACGTTCTCCTGAAACAATCAATGCTCTACTGAAATAGCCATCGCTCCACTGAAATAACCTCAGCATCACCGTATTATGCCACTGCAAAACTTGCAGTGGCATAATACACCTTCGTTGGATATAGTTGGTAAATACTATAGAGGGTGGACAAAACATTGGTTTAAAAAAAAAAAAAAAAAAACTACGCAAACAAATCCCTTTTCACAGGCCTTCCCTTCGACAGGAACCTCAGATCTCAGAGCTGGAGCAGCTCGTAAGCACAGTGAAATCTGTTCAGTTTATGAATGCTCACTGGGCTAAGACTATGAGCCTGTTGTACGGTGTATTAGCACTCTAACCATTAGCCCTATTAGGTACAGTCTTTATTGGTCAGCATCATATTCAATATCATTTTTGCGGCATGTGCGTGCATGACATTGCTTTATGTGTTTGTTTCTCTTTATGGTGTATGTTATTGTATGTGACCGGCGCAAATTCTTAACCTAATGATAATAATTTTGTGAGTGACTGATTATTTATTAACTAATTTGGAGGGGAGTAAATCTCCATACATTTTAGAGGATTGACAGAGCACCAAAATGTCCGCTATTTCACGTTGTATGACAGTGATTTAGGGGCTCATAGATGCTCCTCTGATAAAATGAATGAATTAGGCCTGAGAGTTAATCTGAGTGTAATGACCTGGCGCTGGGGCCCTGGGGCCCATGAGCTGGCCCTGGGGGTAATCAGCTGGCCCCGGGGCCCTGACTGCAGAGGGAGTGACCGCTGGCTGCTTGTGCTCCTTTTCAGCCAATCATAGCCCACACGGGCAGGCCGCCTCCATCTGGACAGAGGACCTGACCCTGAGCCTCGAGTGCGCCAAGAGGTAACGGCTCTGTACACCTGTCTGTGTGTCTGTACACCTGTCTGTGTGTCTGTCTCCATTGTCTGTGTGTCTGTACACCTGTCTGTGTGTCTGTCTCCATTGTCTGTACACCTGTCTGTGTGTCTGTCTCCATTGTCTGTGTGTCTGTACACCTGTCTGTCTCCATTGTGTGTGTCTGTACACCTGTCTGTCTGTCTGCATCGTCTGTGTGTCTGTCTCCATTGTCTGTGTGTCTGTACACCTGTCTGTGTGTCTGTCTCCATTGTCTGTGTGTCTGTACACCTGTCTGTCTGTCTGCATCGTCTGTGTGTCTGTACACCTGTCTGTCTCCATCGTGTGTGTGCCTGTACACCTGTCTGTCTGTGTCCGTTGTCTGTATGTTTGTACACCTGTCTGTGTGTCTGTCTACATCCGTCTGTGTGTCTGTACAACCGTCTGTGTGTCTGTACACCTGTCTGTGTGTCTGTCTGTACATCCATCCGTTTGTCTGTCCGTCTGTGTGTCTATACACCAGCCTGTGTGTCTGTACACCTGTCTGTCTACATTTGTCTGTGTGTGTCTGTACCCTTGTCTGTCTGTCTACATCTATCTGTCTGTACACCCATCTGTGCGTCTGTATGTCTGTCTACATCTGTCTGTCTGTAAGTCCGAATGTCTGCAAATGACCCTCTCACTTTCACCCTCCCCTCCTTCTCTCTCTCTCTCTCTCCCCTGCAGTCTGTCCGTCGGCACGGTGTGGGTGAACTCGCACTCCGTCTTCGACCCGTCCCTGTGTCTCTCCGGCACGAAGGAGAGCGGGAACTGTGCCAACGGAGGACCGGCGGTAAGAGTCCATCTCTGCCTGCTGCCTCTCCTGACTCAGTCCCCCAGAATGCAACGCTCGCCTTATGTGTGGGACTGAATTTTAGGAATGATATCTTTGGCTTGTGGAAAGGAGAGGAATTAATGCGAGACAAGGTCAGGCTTGAAGGTACCAAAGAGATGGATGGGGGGGGGGCGTGGATTAAGGGGTTATATGGGAAGGGTGGAGGTGGGGGGGTGGATTAAGGGGGTTCTTTGGGAAGGGTGGAGGGGGTAGGGTGGATTAAGGGGGAGATTTTGGGAGGGTGGAGGGGGTATGTATTGGCACCTTTGAGCACAGTCATTGCTGACTGACTCCAGCATCTTGGCCTGTGTCTCAGGTTAAAAATTGCGATGCTGTTGTCCTGTGCCGTTAGCCTGCAGATGCTAACCTCTCTCTATCTCTCTATCTCTCTCAGGGTCTGTTTCAGTTCCTCCGTCCGGCTCTCTCTCCTTCCCTGTCTCGCTCCTCTCCTGTGCCTGTCAACTATGCCAAATTCGGGACCAACGGGACCCAACCCACACTACCGGGGGCACCCGAACCTGCCGACCTCGCTCAGTAACTTCATATTTTCACATTTGCTGGGATTATAACTGGAGGAACATTAAATTGTTATTACGGGTTATATAGGATTGTGTTTGAGGCTCGTGACACTGATTTGAGACCTGCCAACTTAAAAGGATGCATTTTGCTAATAATCGGGTGGTTCTGCTGAAAAGTCGTGATCTTTTGTTGGGGTGGCGGGGCTTCAGTTGGAGAACGCGATGCAAGCGGACTCTGCCATTTGTCCGTGTCTTTGAGTTTTGATGAGTACGATGCGAGTGTGTTCACGGCGTTAACCCTTTCCCCTCTCAGCGACCCGCGCTCCTATCTCCACTTCGTGGGAGGCCGGCCGTGCAAGGCGGACTCTGGCCGCAGTGTCGCAGTCCTGGCACCAGGTGGCGGCGTGATCGCGTACTGCCCTGACGGGGGGCGGAAGGACGTACGCAACGCAGTGGAGGCGGCCGCAAAATCTCAGCCGGGGTAACTCGCTCGGTGTGGTTTACTCCGTGGACAGCGACTACATTCTCTCTACAGCAGGAAAACGAAGGATCTCTCTTCCTGCTTTGCAGCTGGAAGAAGAGAAGCGCCGTCTCCCGAGCCCAGTCGCTCTATTCCCTCGCCGAGAGCTTGGAGCTGAAGAGGCGGGACCTGGCCCTGTCACTCCAGGCTCAAACCGGCATTCTACTGGAGGCGGCGGAAATGGAGGTGGATCTCAGCATTTCTCGGCTCTGCGATTGGGCAGCCCACTGTGACAAAGAAGGGGGAGGAGTGCAGGTCAGAAGTCTTCTTAGTGTGACATTATTTCCATGGTTTATTGCAGCACTTGCCATTTATTTCCTTTCCGTATGATTATAATCACTGCACAAGAGCAACGTTTAACTGCTGTGATTAACTTTCCACATCGTAGTTGTTGGCAATGTGAGCTACGTTCGAAATGGATCACAAGTGACCCTCTCGCCGTCTCTCTCTTTCCAGTCTCTCCCCCAGTCTGGCTCCGCCCTCTCTTTCCCAGAGCCAATGGGAGTGATGGGCGTGGTCCTCCCAGACAGGAGTCCCCTCCTCTCTTTGGTTTCTTTGCTCGGTGCCGCCCTGGCAGCCGGTAACGCCGTGGTCATGATACCCAGTGAGAAGTACCCACTTCCTGCCCTAGAGTTTATCCAGGTGTGTGTTAATTACCGTCACCTGCGCCTGCCTGTAGTCTGGACGTGTGTGAGTCCACCCGTGTGCATCTGTGATCATCCATTTGGCGGTCTGTCTTCAAAACACTGCAAGATACAGAAACTCTATGGGGAAAAAGCAAAAGAAGGGCAACTAAATTGGGTTCTGGAATGCAAAAAAAAAAGGTTCACCATCAAATCATGTGTTACATAAACAAATACAAATACATTCCTCAGGTAAATGATGAAATGTACAGGTAGCATTTTAGGAATGTGAAAAGCACCATAATTTATAAAAGCGCTCTTTTTTCCCCCCCCTCAAATAGTTTCTCTGAATTCACTGCGTCATCTACGCCAGTGTAGTTACACAAAATGGCAACCTCTCTCGCTGCTTCCAGGTCCTACAGTCCTCTGCTATTCCGGAGGGCGTGGTCAGCATCATAACAGGTGGCAGAGACCAGCTGACCCGGGCACTGGCCAATCACAGTGTCATACAAGCCATTTGGTACTGGGGCAGTAAAGAGGTGAGCTCCATTTTCCTGCCTTGGCATATAGAGTTACTGGCTCTGCCGTGTAACATTGTCCTGATTCTCTCTCTCTCTCTCCCTCATTCTCTCTGTCTCTCTCTCCCCACTCTCTCTCTCTTTCCTGCCCTCGCTCTCCTCCACTATCTCTCTCTGTCTCTCTCCCTCACTCTCTCTGTCTCTCTCTCCCACTGTCTCTCTCTCTCTCTCAGGGCTGCCAGTACCTGCAGTACACATGCTGTAGCCCCCTGAAGAGCCTGTGGCTTCACCCAGAGGAAGTGGGGGATGAGAGAGGGAAGGACGGAGGACAGGACTGGGCTTGTTCTCATCCCTCTCTCATGGAGGAGATGTGGAGGCAGGCCACTCACTGGAAGAGTGTGTGGATCCCCACTGCCTAGGGAGGGGGCGTGGCCGTGTCGAGTGACAGCAGGCAGGGGCGGGGACACAGGAAGTGTGACCGAAAGAACACGGTTCATATTATTCCCTCAAACAGCCTTAGAAATGCACTGTAGTTTAAATAATCTTACATCACGGTACATAATCATTCCAAAATGAATGTTTTACAAGGCACTTAAAAAGAGTAGACTAGTTTAGAAACGTCTTTCTGCTATTTGAAGGTCACATTTGATAAGGAAAGGGATTCTGACTGGGACACTAACTTTGTGTCCAAACAATACTGCGGTTTGTCTGCTACATCAGTTTCTGTGGCGATAAACGTCTGATCATTAGAGGCATTCCAATGGCTTGAGAGATTGGATAACTACCTCTGTCATACACACAACTACACACACACACAATATTATTTCCTTCCTTATCGAATGTGTTACATTTATGTAATAAAGAGGGAGAAATGTACTAATATATTAGAAATTGGTCCGTTCAAAATAAAGAGAATTTAGTGTGGACACCGTACATAAAATATAGAAATCATGTGACTATTAACATTAAAGCTGTTCATCACTGTTAGTAATGATAAAAATACAAAGGCATTGCTGTGACAATATAGCAATGATGTGTTGAGCATCTTCACATTTTGCCATGTTTTCTTTGCACACTGTCCTGACTGAGGATAGCCTTGCTCCAGGGGCCAGTAATAAAGTAAGCATGAGTTGACTGAGGCTTGTCTGTGCTTTTCTGGGGCTGTGGCCCTGTGGGTGCTGACGCAGGGGTGCACACCGCCCCACCTTGAACAGCCGGTAGCTGTACGTTGGGGTAAGTCCCAGGCTAGTTAAAGCAGTTACCCTGGCTCGGTTTTCTAAACTTCAGTCTACACACCAGCAGTGCTGCAGTCCTGTCCTGGACCACCGTAAAGTATTTCCACCCAAGATACACGCTCAGCCCGCAGCTGTAGCTGATGGTTAAACAAATGCATCAAAAGAAAATGTTAATAGCTAATAATAAACTGCTGAAATTAGCATGAAATCCTAAATTGGAACCGCCCTCTTGGTCGTTTGTTATTAATAGTAGCAGTACAAAAGAAAGTCGCAGATGTTTATGTAACGGCTGTGTCGACGCGACCAGTCTTCATCAGGGTGGGATAAAAGCACAGTTAGGCCAGAGGACTGTGCGCCTCTCTCTTTCTCTTACCTCATTCTACACCGCAGGCTTGTGTTCCCTGCCTGAGTCATTAGCATCAGGACAGTGGAGCACAGCCCCAGAAGCCAAGCACAGCTGTGACAGGTGCACACAGATTAGCAGTTGTCTGGAAGACAGGAAGTGCAGGGCAAATGAAATGCATCATTAAAGCGGCACTAAAACCAGCTGAGGACACCTGAAAATGAAAGGACTCAGGTGCAGTCACTGTGAGCCCCACCACACCGTAATAATAATAACAATAATAATGATAATAATGATAATTGTACAGCACACTCCATAAACATATACATAGAATAAATGGAACAAAATGAAAACAAACATTGAACAGAAATGTAATACACTAAAAATTGACAAAGTTTTTAAAAAACGGGTCTTTAAACTTGGATTGAAAATTGACACAGAATCGAAGGTCTTAAAATCCGTTAAATTATTCCATAAAATATCTGGCCGTGCCGTTAATGGCGTTTCCCCATCATTGCCTGTGAAACTGACCCGTCAGTGATGGGATTCAAGGTAATGAGAGCCTGACTGATCCACAATACACCAAGTACTCATTTGTTCAAGAGGAATCATTTCAAATAAATGCTTTACTTATAATACATTTGAGTAATTTGTGTGGGTGACGACTTCAAAATAGGGTGCAGGGTAGCCAAGCATTAGCAACAGACTACTAAATGGTAGGAGTGTAGTATAATGGTTAAGGAACTGGTCCTGTAACCTAAAGGTCACAGGTTTGATTCCTGGGTAGGACACTGCCATTGTACCCTTGAGCAAGGTGCTTAACCTGCATTGCTTCAGTGTATATCCAGCTGGATGCAATGTAAATGCTATGTAAGAGTTCTGTAAGTCGCTCTGGATAACAGCGTCTGCTAAATGCCTAATTCACATCAACTAAATGTTAGTTTTTTTTCTCTGTATAAATTTGGAGTAAATATTTAAACTTTTTTAAATGCATGAAAAAAGTAATTGCAAAAGAATTTATCTTTCAGTACTGACAACAAAAACATCAAACTACAATACCCCATATTGGAGAATATAAGCACGACTGTATTATCTGTGTATAAATCATAATTTAATAATGACATAAAATATCAATTTTCTGTAATAGTGTGATACATTTTCCAACATTACTGGATTCCATGCTTTATTATACTTTAATTTGTATACAAATAATGAAAAATGTTTTGAAGGTAAATACTTATTCCTATAAGCTAGACACTATACTTTTGTCTTAATTATTTTTCTTTTGAATGTCAAAGTGACATACAGCAGACTGGTTTTGCCGAGTGAGCTGGCCCTCCCCCCTCCCTCTCGAAGCTGCCGTATGCAGAGCAGAGAGGACCGTGCCTGAACGCGAACATAATTAGGACGGTCATGCGACCGTACCTGTGCCAGGTAACAAAATAGTTTTTCAAAACTGGTAGTTGTCCATGACCATGAAATGCACTTTTGTGCAACGCTTCTGGATTTGGATGCTGTAATGTAAAAATGTACATGTTGTTATGCATCTTTCTTCCAAAAAAACATGTCCGCTGCCCTAACCAAGTCTGCAAAGTTCTCAACATTATTTGGATTAAGTTAGCTAGCATTTACCAAGCATCAGCGTTTACCCAGCTAACGTTAGGATTGCTAAAAAGAAATACGTTAACTTTTCACAGATGAGTGTAAAAAAATATACTTTTTAAAAAAGGCTAGAGGAGGAGGAGGAGGAGGACGAAAACTGAACCACAGAAAGGTTGCCATAATACACTAACAGTAACAGTCACGGTAAACAGTTAGGCCTACTTACGTTAATTTAAATAAATGAGAACAATTGTGTTTAGAAATGAGGGCACCGATGACTTTAAAGCCCTTATAATTTATGTTCAGAATTTGTGTGTGATTATATTATCCTCCAAATAATTCTGATGCCATAAAAGTTTGCCTGTAACTGAGACCATTAGTGTAGAAATTGTTTTCATTTGGATTCCTTTTGCATTCTGTTCATTCTCTCCCTTGACGCAAAGTGCTGTACAGATCTCATTTTCAAAAGTAAAAAAATAATAAATAAATAAAATTTTCCTGTGGGAAACACTGCACAAAATTCAAGATCATCCTACTGGAATGATCAAGATCATCATGCTCGAAGGTTCAAAATGCATGTAGATGGGATTGCTACAAACGAAAGACAGTTCATTTGATGAATTGATTATTTCTCAGCAGTTAGTTGAAAACAGTGCATGAGTTTGGGTGAATCTTGAATCACTTGCTCCAAACTTGCTTCATCAACACAGAATCACGATTTGTAAGAAGTGACCATGTGATTATTAAAAAAAAAACACATCCCTGAAAGTTTTAGGACTGCATTCAATCAACATGTCCTGACTTGCATGTAAATGCAAGGGGTACACATTTTCTACACAAACTCAGTTTGCCAATTATCTCTGCGCATTGCTAAACTTGCCAAACTGCTTGTGAACAAAAAATAATTCTTGTTTTTTTTTTCTCGTCAAAGTTAAGGACGGATGTTTACGGGTGAATCCCAGCCTAAGAATCAAAGATCATGGTGGCATGCAGCAGGACACAATATAATGGAAGCCGATGAAGATCAGTATCCAAGCTGTACTGTATTCTGTCAGAGTACTTAATGGACATGCATTGCAACCAAAAAAACATTGAAACATTGACATATAAATATTCACAATTATCAAGTAGCAGGTGGTCAATAAAAGGGACACTGGCCTTAGGAGCTTGGTTTAAAACAAGCTAGCGAGCCAGCTATCAATTTCATTTGTCAGTTGTTTAAGAAAATGTTACGGCATGAAGTTTTCAACCAAGCAAGGAAATTTCCCCCAAAAATGTAAAATTCACTTAACAAATATGGTAAATAAAGCACCATGTAACATGGGAGTAGGTTTTAATTTTCAGGACCTTATTGTCAATAATCTTTCCAAAAATTGACTTTTTCCTGCATTATCCTGAAAATATCTTCTTGACCACCAACGCAGACATCAATTATTCCAAAAATATGGCTCCTCATTTTTTGAGCAAAAATAGCTCACCTGTGTCATGGTTGGGAAAAAAAATCCCTTTTGAGTTCCAGAATGCTACTTCCAGAATACCAGAACACTGCTTCCTCTGTGCGACGCCGTAGCAGCTTGTGAACTGTCCTGAGCTCCTCCCGCATCTCAGTGTCCCTATTCGGCCTCTGTGAACAGTACAATGTTATGAGCCTCGTGGGTGAGGGGCTGCTATTGGTGCAGCGATGAAACCATCTCCCTGGCGACCGACCGGAGCATCCGTTCCCTCCTGCCCCCCTCCCTGTCGCTGGCCCCCCGCAGGAACACCGAAACTTCCCGCTGTATTTCTTCGTCGGTGGCGTCCTTGGTGGCCAGGTTTCTCCGGACGCCTCCTGCAAAACACTCCCGTTATTCGGACACACACACACACATCGCCCAACGCAATGTGCATAGCAATGCAATTGCATCTTAAGACTTTCGACATGAGAATTAATGTAACTGCTCGTTATTTTTTTAAAGAATTATTCAGATATATATTGAATATTTGAGCTACTCTCCCTGTCAAATAATAGCTGCCTTTCATAAACATACATCCACCTGAACGATAGGAGCAGTTAGGGTTAGGGTTATTGGCTGATTGGCTATTTCCAAAGAAAATGGGCTTAAGTTTCCCAATCAAGATTACAGTATTACCAGGCGCAGAGAGAAATCCAAAGTCAGAATAGCGGCGTTATAAGGGTTGTGTTGGGGTGTTTTATGGCGGATAATTTCATGCTAGGCCAAATGCTCCCAATCCGCTCACATTCATTTTGCTACAGGTTGCTAACGCTAAACCTAAACGCTAAACCTAAAACCGGCTGAACAGTCGGCCCAGCGGCAGGCGAGGTCTCGCGCGAAACGGCCGTGACGTACGGTTGAGTACTTTCCGGAGGATCAGGTCCCGGAAGGCCAGCTTCTCGCCGGCGCCGGTCCAGTTGAGGCCTCGCGCCACCGTGTTGGAGACGAGGCACGGGACCATGGCGCGCACGGCGTTTCGGACGCTTCGGCCCCCCTTGCTGGCCAGGGAACACACCTGAAACGGGCGGGACGCGCCGGTTAAAACCGCGGCCATCGCGGCTCCTGGGCTGCGGTTCGTTCCAGCTCTCTGCGGCCTTTTTCCACCGTTAGCACCGCTACATATGCTAAACCAATGCTAAATATGACATTTATACAAGAATATGTTCAGTTACAGCACAGATTAGGTTTTAAAAAAGCTGATTAAAAACATGCTGAGGGATGGTTTTAGGTTTTTGAACAGATTCATAAAGCAAAGTAAATGTACGGCATGATATTTATCGTAGTATATAAAGCTGCACAGTCCTAATGTTGGCCTAATACATGATTCCAGCACTGAGGGTGTAGAGAAGAGTTATAGTTACAAGAAATCCCACCCACTTTACCTGGAATCTCACCCACTTTAGGTGGCATAAACTATGCTTGCAATATTAATGCCCATATGCCAATATACCAATGAACCAAATGTATTGTCAAGCCAAAAAAAGTTTGCTTTAGAACCAGAGATTTCAACAGGTGGGTCCCTGCAAGTACCGTAGGGGCTCCCTTTCAGGTCTTGACGACTATATATAGATTTGGGAAGATATTTTTAATTTTAATGGTTTAAACATAACCATTTAAAACTCATAATGTGGGTTCCCTTGATGCCTCTGAGCCTGAAGTCAGAGGCATCAAGGGGGATCCGGGGGGGTCCCCGGATCAGGAACCCCCTGCTTTAGAACGAGACAGTCAGATACGGTCCGACGGCGGCGATTCGGGGGCCACGCACCAGGTACTCCTGCAGGCCCGGGTCCTCGGCCAGGCGCTTCTCCAGCTGGCCCAGCTGCTGCTTGCTCTGCAGGGGGAGCGGCAGGTCGGCGGGCAGCGCGTACTCCTCCCCCCCGACCCCGCCGCCGCCCCCGCGGCCGCCGCACCCGGGGTTCTGCCCGCCCTGCAGGTTCTGCAGCAGCAGGGTGTTGTACTCCACCTGCGCCCGGAGCTCCGCCACCGCCGCGTCCAGCTCCGCCAGCCGCTGCAGCACCGCCGCCTGGAAATCTGAGGCCACGCCCAGGAAACGCATCTCTCACTTCTCTCGCATTCGCCTTCCTCAACCACTGTCTGGCATTATTACGTCAGCCATTTTATAACGAACGATAAGAAACGCGCTCGACTCAACAGTATGTGAACTTGGGTGCCGGTCCTGCGATAGACAAGCAAAAATGAGATGAGGACCGCACTTCCGTTAAATATTTTTATGTTTTATCTTATGTTTGCACCAAAAAAATATTTTATGGAAGTGCAGCCCGTAATCCATTTTTCCATCAGTTATTTTGGAACCGTTTCACAACATGTACAACATACTTATGACACACTCATTATTTTCAACTGATGTATTATCTTTTTTTAATGCTGGTGCCCAAAGTCAGCAGCTGTACTTTATGAATGACCCTGACTGACAGATGGTATTTGAACAACTGCTGTCTGTAAGCACTACAGACTCAGCCCCGGCATTACCAAAAGCGCCCTAGAAATCCGTGTCACTCGCTGGATAAATCTGAACGGTGACGTTCAATAGGCAAATCGTAGCATCACATTAGACTTATTATAATCAAAATCGTTTTCCGAAAGCGACACTGAATGTAAAGAACCAGACAACATAAAAGAACGCGTTTTCACTGCTAAGTGGGCAGTCGATCAGAAGTGAACTTGAAGCAAATGAACACCCAATCAGACTGGACACGCTATGTCAGATCCCCAGCTCTGGTGTTTACGTTACAAAGGTTATATACTTTACTTCTAAAGCACATTTTATTATTTGCCTTTTTATACATTTGTGAAATATGAGTATTTATTTTGTTGCTTAAAGATTACTTTAAATGCAATAAAGCAAAAAGTGATTTCTCAGGGTCTTTATGAACATTTCAGCTGTAGCTATAGTAACTCTGAAACATGTTAATACACAGCTATTGTGGAAATGGACAGGAACACGTATGTAAATGAAACTCACCAGTGGCAGCCATTGGCCCATTGGACGCATTAGGGAGACACTCGGAGACTGACCTGTAAGGAAACGAGGGCACGTTTTAAGTGCAGCGAATCGAAAACAGAGCTGTCAGTAGCCTGCTTCTGGTCTGACTCATCACTGTTAGGGCGGCAGTATTGTGTAATGGGTAAGGAACTGGTCTTGTAACCTAAAGGTCACAGGTTTGATTCCCGGGTAGGGTACTGGTACTTAACCAGCACTGCTTCAGTATATATCCAGCTGTATGAATGGATGCAATGTAAATGCTATGTAGTCTGCCAAGTGCCTGTAATGTAATAACTGCACTCTTTAACAGGGTGAATGGAACTTAGCCGTCACAGATCACCATTTAAACCCAGCAACAAAACTGCAATGTCGACAGCCAAGCTGTTAAAACTTGTTAGAAACGTGTGAGGTTAGACTTGTTACTCAAGAGACCATATTTTTGAAGTGAGATCATTCACTACTTGCATTATGAATAAATAAAAATGTTAGCATGGTGACTAGAAGCACGCTTCAAAATAAGCTTGGTGGGGTATTTTGTGTTAAACTGCTAAACTTATGCTAATATAACTTTTAGCCTGCCGTCTTTCTTCAGCGTTCTACATTTTCCACCCCTTCCTCCCAAACAGATTGCCAACAATCCTCCATTTATTCCACATCAAAGAATTACCCTCCATTTTAAGTCTGGGTAGGGGTGTCTTCTAAATTCCTTTGTGTGACGTACTTTCATGATAAATAAACATTTCAACCACCGATAAAAAGACATATTTTTCTCATTTTCATTTCACACACCTCTTCGTCCTCTTTAAGTTGTACTTTATCCCATCTTCAGTAGCAGGATTTGGTGCGTCTTCAGTGTGGCGTAACCATGCAGTTGCTTTTTCATAGGAACCTACCAAAAGAATTTTTAAAAAACTTGACTGTAACTTCATGAACTTCAACAGTTTATGCAATTACTGGACATTAAATTACTCTGACTTGTATTTCAATATAGCCTACGTTTGAAAAAGTGAAACCATATTATGTGCTAATTTTCATTCAAACATGATGACACAGGAAAAAAGGAACTTACTTTTAACAGCAAGAACTCGTGCTTTGTGTAAATACCACGTACTTGACGGCATCTCGTGGGACTGTACTGCTCTCTGAATTCTAGCATTCGACGCGTAGGGTGGCCAGTAACAACCCTGATCAGTACACCAGGACTTTGGGACAACTGCCATAACATCCTCTTCGGTGAGCATGACCACTGCATAGGCATCCATGTTCACCAAACGAAATTAATTGATGACCTGGAAATATAGCAGGGGCAGTTTCAGTGACCCAAAAGCACGGTGCTTTTAAATATAAAGTGTCACACATTCTTATGATATTCGATGATGAACTCACATGCAGCGAACTTGCAGTGTTAACTGAGCGCAGGTCAAACACCATCTGGTTAACAACATTAAAATACGGCGTTTGGTGATTTTGCCAAGTGTCAATTGGTACCGTGTTACAACTTTCAAAGTGTGTTAATGATTTCTGACAGCATAAGGTATCAGATTTGCTATGCAGCTGCCAAACTTCGGCGTTATTTACGAGTCTACAGCACTGAAGACGTATACATTTAGCTAGCTATCTAATTAGCGTCAGCTAACCCTTGAGCAACCTAGCGCGTAGTCTATGCAAGAAGGACCTTGCCGATGTATCTGCCCGTGTTAGCTACTATCATAGCTATTACAATCAAGTTGGCTTTAAGACCATATTCGTATCGATGACTGAACAACCAGCAGACCGACCTAGCTTTTTTTAAACATTTTTGTTCATCTTATCACCCATATGTAAGCCCATATGTCGCATTTAGTTAGCTAGCTATACGTAGGCTACTCCGTAATAGTTTTGCAAATGTCGGCTTGCCTACAGTGGGCCAACCATGGACCTACAGTAAGCTGGTTGATCTTCTATAAAGGCCAGCTTAATTTAGGAAACTAGCTAAAGTTAGTCAAAACAACGTTTACTTATGCTACCTACCTTGAGTAAACAATAAACGACTGTTCTTAGTATTGCCGTCTACATTCAACTAGCCGTTGCATCAATAGGCTAGGCTACTTGGAGCTAATATAACAGTAGCAATTTAGCCCCATCGCCGGACAGGCTGTCGAAAGAGAAGTTGTTTTTTTCATCGCATTGTGCGCGTTTCTCTCTTTGATTGGCCCAAAAGTAGGCAGTAATGAGGCTACACCAATCAGAGTTGAGGGCGTACGATTCGCTGAAAAAAGTAGTGTAGCAGCCAACCAGTGAAGTTCGTAAAATAAAAGGATTGTTTACAATGGGAAATAATGTTGTTTCTTGAAATTGTCCATATTTGTGAGTAGTCTTTTTTGCTATTCTTTCGTTAATGGCGGGCTACGGCAAAAACCTTAACGACCCATCTATTTTTTCACCTGGGTGTGGTTTGTAAAGAATCATTACAAAATATAAACTGGAATTCTAAAATAAGCAGATCTGAAGATACAGTTTCAACATTAATATTGGGCCCTAAACCAGTGGTGCCCAGTCATGTGCTATGGAGGATTCCAACCAATCACTTCACCTGTTGATTTCAGTAATGAATTCCCTGCTCTCTGGTTGAAGGTGTGTTAATAAATGAAATCAGAAGGTGAAATTATTGCTTGGAATGAAAATCTGGATTTTCTCGGCCCTCCATGTCGCACGATTGGGCCCCACTGCCCTAAACCGGTAAACAGGTTTTTGCTTTAGCCAAGCACTACGGCACCTGATTCAAGTGATTAACTAATCGTGGTCTTTCAATGAAAACATTGGTAAGTACAATAAGTTGTCTTAGTGTTGCGCTAAGACAAAAAGCTGCTCGCACACTCGCCCTTTTTGGATGAGATTGGACACCCCCCGGTCTATACTGTCAGAGATTACACTTTTAATGATGAAAGACAAAACAAAAAGAAACACCTTGACTTAGTGAACACAGCCTGGTTATTGAAACCTGCTGCCCAGATGGGTTGTACTGTGTTATTAGTGCTGAGCGATTAACTGACATTTCAGTGTTTTTTCTGTGTTTAATAATTATTTGATCAACGTCAGTTCAATTATTATTGGCTTAATTCAGCGGACAAACCGTGTTTTTCTCCAAGTTCAGTGTGGTAGTTTTTTTAAGTGGTAGTTTTCCAAAGGCAGCTACTCAACACAGCTCACACAGAAATGAGCATTGCAATAACTACCATACAGACACGCAAGTGATGTGACAGTTCAGATACACATAGTATTCACAGGACATGAACCATAGAGCTGGACCAAAGAGGTGTATGTAGGCCTACTGTGCGACTTTAACCAACAAGACATACACTATTTCCAAAAATATGTGGACACCCCTTCTAATTAGTGGTTTTGGCTATTTCAGCCACACCCATTGCTAACAGGTGCATACAATCAGACATACAGCCATTCAATCTCCATTGACTGACATTGGCAGTAGAATGGGTCATACTGAAGTGATTTTCAACATGGCACTGTCATAGGATGCTACCTTTCCAACAAGTCAGTTTGTCAAATTTCTGCCCTGCTAGACCTGTCCTGGTAAATGAAAGAACAAATTTGCAAGATTAAGAAAACATGCATATGAGTAAAATTAAAAGAAAATCTATAAATATAAAGGAGAGGAACAATAAGTTCAGGTAAAGATCAATGAAATCAGAAAGTGCTGGTATGATCGTTTGAAGGCTGTTAGCAGGGGTCTGATTCTGATTGAAAATCATGTTCCATGTCTTAGTATATGTACAAAAAAAAGATCTATGACCATAAATTGTTTCTAAAGCCAGGAACTGGAATCTGAAGATTAGTGGTAGAGCTTGTAGTGTAAGGTCGGCTCTGTTTAGATTGCTCGGGTAAGAGACTGCAGATGACTCATGAAAGAATGTTGTTTGGTAACTTTCGAAGTGAACATTCAGTTTTACGTGGAGACGTCTGTCAAGGTTGAGAAGCTTTAATACATAACATGATGGAGAGAAATACAGAATCGGCAGTTCTCTAAAGAAGTGCAGTGTCAGTGACCTTTATGTATTTTCTTCTGTGTCATGTAGTGCAATACTCAGTTTCACCCGCAGCCAGAGTGCATCTGATAAAGTAGCAGACAACAAAAGTAGCATGGCCAAGACACACGTAGTATAAACAGCTTTGGTCTGAGAACAGCTGATTAAGTAGGGTCAGTTACATTTGACAGTATGTAATAACATGAAGGCACACCTGATGAAGAACACCATCCCAACGTTGAAGCATGGGGGTGGCAGCATCATGTTGTGGGGGTGTTTTGCTGGAAAAGGGAATGGTGCACTTCAGAAAATAAATGGTATCATGAGGAAGGAGGATTATCTAGAAATACTGAAGCAACACCTCAAGACATCAGCTAGAAAGTTAAAACTTGGTCGCAACTGGGTGTTCCAGCAGAACAATGCATACCCCCAAAATGGCTTAAAGACAATAAAGTGAAAGTATTGGAGTGGCCATCACAAATCCCTGACCTGAATCCCTGAACTGAAAAAGCATGTCTGAGCAAGGAGGCCCACAAACCTGATTGAGTTACACCAGTTCTGTCAGGAAGAATGGGCAAACATTCCAGAAAAGTATTGTGTGAAGCTTGTGGAAGGCTACCACAAGTGTTTGATTCAAGTTAAGCAATTAAAAGGCAATGCAACAAAATACTAAAAGTTTATGTAAACTTTTGACCCACTGAAAGTCTGATATAGTACATAAAAGCTGAAATAAATCTGTCTCTTAGCTATTATTTTGAAATGACCTCTTATGGAAATAAAGTACATACCCTAATTGATTTAACACAGGAAATGGAAACATGAAATGTGAAATTGAATTTGAATGTCTTTAGCCTAGGTGTGTGTAGACATTTGGCCTCAACTGTATCTAAGGTAATTCCAAGATATCTATGTGTTAGTGCTCACCAGTCATCGTTTAGCTGAGGAGGTTGGTTATGAGGAGCTGTTTTTGTGAAGATCTGAAATGGAGACGCTCGGTTTTCTTAACATTTATAGACAGATGATTATCACATAAATGATTGAAAAAGGAAAGCAAGTCTTTGGCTGATTTAAAATTATTTTGTTTTCTGCTCAGAGAGGAAAAGTGTAGCACTGTAAGAGTAAAGAAGGCAGTTTGCATGTTCACATACTGAGGGAGGATCATTAATATAGAGTTGGATATCCATTGTCACGACTACATCCATGGTATATTATTTCTGTATTTTCTATTAAAAAGCGTGAGGAATGTTCCGGCACAGGCAAGTCTCACTATCTGTTCTACTGCAGAACCATGACCTGGGATTGGTTGTACTTCCTCAGACTTCCTAGGTTTCTCAGGTCTCTATAAATTTTTAAAACTAGTCACGGCCCATTAACAGCCACGCCACAATTCCTTGAATGTAGGGCGGTTCTTCTCCCTACGGTTACCTTTACAGTTGAAAGTGCTGAGTCACAGTTAGGCAGCTGTTTTCTGTCCCCGAATTAACTCTGCACGGAGGGAGAAGGTGAGTAATCATGACACGGCAATAACAAGAGATGACTCAGTCTGAGCAGTAACACAAAAGGCAAAGTCATCGCACTGCACATCAGCATAATTGTCTTCTTTTGCAGCTAGTGTATTGCCTTAAAATACATTACACCATCAAAGTGCACTCTTTAATACAGTACTTTATGACATAATATGATTTGTGATGGTTAACTGCTTTATTGCATTGCATTGGTTCTTTGTAATATATAACTAGGGCAACTGATGAATTGGCCAAACCTCAAACAACACCTAGCATTAGAATTCCACTCCACTTTATTATGAAATAAGCTGTTGTGTCAATGAAATAGCTGAATCCCCACATTGTTAAAGAACAAAGGTCTATGAATATACAACAATGATATAATCTTTATTGCTGGTGCTGTTTCTTTGAAAACCAACTGCCATGTCAGTGGAAATGTTCACAGATATTTAGTGGAGTTTAATGAGTTTAATAACACCTGAATATGAATTTGTGGGGAAAAAAATCTGCTCTCCTCTAGAAATGATAAAACAATCATTTGCCATTGCTTGGCTAGGTTTCCCACATACTTAATCATACATTAGAAAACCCTGGTCATTCAGAAACCTGCACTGTCACACGCATTTTTGTTCATTCAAAAATGTGCACTCCGTAGTAAGGTACTCCCTGCTAAAAACCTATGACAGAAATTATTTCGGATTAGGGTAAACAAAAGATGTAACAGACCGGCACTCTGTGGAAGAGGTTCTATACTCGGCTTTGATCAGTAATGTGACACAGCAATACATATCATTAATTTCTGATATAATGTACATAAGTCTGTGACACTTGTCACTGTTCAATAGATATAATAATCCATATTGCAGGCAAAATTATGAAAACTTTACATTACATTACAGCCATTTAGCAGACACTCTTATACAGCACGACTTTTTACATTTATCCATGCATGCAGCTGGATATATACTGAAGCAATGCAGGTTAAGTACCTTCCTAAAGGGTACAAGGGCATTGTCCCACCCAGAAATTGAACTGGTGACCTTTAGGTTACAAGACCAGCTCCTAACCCACTATATTACATTGCTGCCCAAAATGCCGCATTTATGCCACAAGCTCTTAAACCAATAAGATAAAAGACAGGTAAAAATGACTCTTGTTCTAGATCTCATGAAGGAATTTATTGAGAAAAGCCGTTTGCAATACTTTGTCCAACTTTCTCACAAGGGAATAATTCAATAGTACATTGAAATCCAGATAATTCTGAAACTGAATTCAGTAGTCTCTGCAGTGTTGAAAAATGTATATGGGTATATTATTTAGATTTTTTTGAGGATGTTCTCACAACTGCATGATTTTAGGGAAAACAAAATCACATGATCATTCACATGATATGTCTTTTTGTCATGTCCTGGGATGTGCTCGTTCACGCCCGCGGTTTCCTCTTTCAGACTGTCGCTGATTGGTTGCCACATACTCCTGCCAACACAATAAATACTGAAGCCCGTCACCTGAAGTTACAGATAACCGGAAAGTTCTTGGGTCAACAGTGCTTGAACAGAACTTGTACTACTCTACTTGAATATTTGTTTTTGCAGGAATATTTATTGCTTGTTCGTATTTATAAACGTATTTATTTAATCAACTGACAAGATGGAAGCTTCTCAGATCCGCCAGAATTACCACCGCGACAGCGAAGCAGCAGTTAACCGGATGGTTAATATGGAGCTCTTCGCATCCTACACTTACATGTCTATGGTGAGTTTTTTTTATCTGCGGCAAACTGTGTCGTCTTTTCCTGATATGTCGATTACGCAGAAAACCTGTGTTGAGCGCTTGGACATTTGGCATTTGTAGCCTACTAGCGTTTTGGAGGTTGTGGAAACGGGAGGATGCAGGTTGTATGTACTTGTGAACGAATTTGGCAAAGTTCACAGCCTAAAGTAGTTGCTTTGGAGAAATCCCCCGCTGTAAAAATGAACAACTATGACGATGTCAGTCACCCTGGACAAGGATGCATTGAAGTTTAAGTAGTGTGTCATGTATTTGTCTTTGACCTACGACAGGAGAACAAGTTAATGACAGACTACAGAAGCAGTCATTTTAACAATCCGCAGTGTCTGAGGTCAATGTGCGTCACGTCTGGCCGTTTACTAAGTAAAAACATTACCTTTTTATTTAAACAGATGACTAATTTTACTATACAGTCTGTGAGCATCTATTGATATTGAACTTGATGCACAGTAAAATGTCCAGTGTTAATTCAGCTGTCAACAGGTAACATTTGATCCCACATTCCAGAGTGGGACCAAATGTTATCTGTGAAGAGTTGAATTAACACTGGACATTTTACTGTGTAGCAGCTTAGCAGCCAAAAACCTCTATCCGCATTCTCTATGCTGCAGTGCTGTCTTACTAAAAAGTCAAGTTATTTATGATGTTATATATTATTGACTGGCTTACCTTTTGTCATAGGGCAGGCCACATACCCACACACCTCATAACCTGTTTTCTGTAGTACCTGTGTTTGTATGTATTATTAAATCTATTGTATTTTGTCAGGCTCACTATTTCGAGCGGGACGACGTGGCTCTCCCTGGATTCGCGCACTTCTTCAAGGAGAACAGCAAGGAGGAGAGGGAGCACGCCGAGAAGCTGATGTCCTTTCAGACCAAGAGAGGGGGACGCATTTTCCTGCAGGACGTCAAGGTCAGTGGCCTGGAGAACGGCTCTGCCGTTTACCGCGCGACGGACCCAGACGCGAAGCGCTGGCTGAGTGAACGAGCACTCGCTTCCCTCAAACGTAGCGTTGCGTACCCTCCTGTCTTGTCCAGAGTACGCCTCACCGTGACTGGCGTTTAATATCTTATTGTTTCTTTACGTAGCACGCCCCTGGTACATCAAAATTAGCAGACATTTCAGTTTCAGTTACATTTGTTCAGCGGGGTCAGGATCAGTTCCATTTCAGTTCAGTCAGTTGAGGAAATGCATTGAAATTCAGTTCATGACCTGAAATGTCACCATAGCGCATTTTTCATTTGATTGAATTGAAGCAGAATTGTCCCCAATGAAGGCCAATCAAATTTAGTCATCCAGTTAAGAGTGCTTGTGCAGCTTTTGAGCTAGCTTAGGTGTTAATATATGAGGTATAGAGGGGTTTAGAGGCCTAATAAGGGTCATGCTGATGTACCTTTTGGCAGAAGGTGGGGGCGGGGTTAGTCAGTCTGATGCGGTCAGCCTGACCGGGGTGCCTGTCTGACCTCCCTGTGATGCGGTCTCCCTCCCCAGAAACCCGAGCGGGACGAGTGGAGCAGCGGTCTGGAGGCCATGAAGTGCGCCCTGAAGCTGGAGATGACCGTGAACCAGGCCCTGCTGGACCTGCACAAGATGGCCGCCGACAAGACCGACCCCCACGTGAGTCCCCGTTAGCTCTGTCCGACGGAAGAGCTGTACTTCTCACCAGCTGCCCGAGAGCCAATCCCAGCTTAACGCAGCGCAAGGCCTGCAGACACACGTTAACTGCGATAGCAATCGTGCTGCGTGCTGTTTCAGGGTCTAAACGCAGTGGGAAGACTGGACTTTGGAGCAGGCTATCAATGGATATCAGACCATATGTCCATATTTATGCTGATAAGAGCAATTGATCTGAGTCAGTGGAAACTCCCATATATTGTTGAAAACATGATCTGGAACAAAGGGACATTGCTTTTCAATTTCACATTTTTTTGAGAACCAGCATCAATTGTTCTTTAGTATGGTGTTTTAGGATATAGCATCTGATCTGAGTCTAAAACCTTGCGGTCGCCGATCCAGTTATTAGCGTCGCGAGTGGCGTTGGTGGAATCCATCTCCCTCTCTTTTCTTCTTCGCTTCTAACGTCTCTTCTCTCTCCCTTTTCCGCCGCAGCTGTGCGACTTCCTGGAGACCCATTACCTGAACGAGCAGGTGGAGACCATGAAGAAGATGGGCGACTACATCACCAACCTCTCCAAGATGGAGACCGCCGAAAACAAGCTGGCCGAGTACCTGTTCGACAAGCTGTCCCTGGGGAGCAGCTGAACCTCTCTGCTGGTTCAGCCCAAGTCCCTCTCAATTCGTTTGGGGGTGATGGCGGTGCTGCATGCATTCTTGCATACAATACACCCCCACCGACGTATTTACAACAAAAATGCATTTGTCAGCCGTGAAAGCAGTCTTATAAAAATAAAATAAAGTTCATTGAAAAAAATATTCATGCGATGGTCTTTCTTTGTCTGTTCACATTGACTGGAGGTGGAGTACCATTGGTATTCAGAGAATCTATCGGGGCTGAGAGTGATGTCCTTATGCAAGTGGGTAACAAGACTGGAGGGGCATCTTAAAGTGACTTTAAACAGACAAAGGTTCAGAGTGAATGAGAGGATCTCTCAGTGATTCTAGTGGAAGAGGCTAATTCACGCCTCAGCCCAGGTATGATAGGCTGAAGCTGTGACTGGCAGAGGGCAATCACACATATCATTACGTCAGTCATATCTCACATATCCGAACCTGGCAACTTGGGGACACACAGTCTAACACATCTCTGCCAGAAAGGAACCATTATTTATCCTGCTTATGTACCATTGTATGCAAGTTTGGACACCTCCGGTCATTCACAAAATGTGTACGATCACATTTGTTAATATCCATTTCCATCGTTTCCAAGAATATTTTGGCATTTATTCTTTTTTTTCTTTCTTATCTGTATTTCTCTGTGGCTGTTCCTTATGCTAATCACATGAACAGGATTGCACATGAAATGTATAAACGGTCAGCATTCATCATCTCATACACATGGGATATGCACACAATCAAAGGTATGCACATGTGTCATGAATCCCATATTGGTTTTTCGTAGGAACATTTTTAAGAACAAAAGTAAAAACAATTTAAGAAAAGTTTTGTGAACGAGGCCCAATGAGTTGAAGGACTCAATATGACCTCAGAGTTGTACAAAATTAAACTCAACATCTGAATGCACATTACACAATGCATGGTTACCGCATGATTACTATTTATTTACATTTATTATAAATTCAGAATAATAAACTGAAGTGAATAGGGCCCATGTAAAAGGTTTGGTACCCGGTCAGTTATAACTTTCTTCAACAGCTACACTTTCTTTTGTAGATCGACAGAAGCAGTCCCCCCCCCCCCCCCCCCCACCCCCACCCACCCCCACCCCCCCCGTTCGTTACAGAACTCATGTTAGCTTAGAAATATTGGTAGGTTTTTTTGCATGCGCTGTAGGCCTATGTGAGAGATCACGTTGTTGATAAGATTGTATTATATTGATTATTTGTCATTGTTAAAATAAATTACAGGCTGTAGGTGCTACAACGCAACCAACAACATTAAGACAGTCCGCTCACCTCACACGAACCCTACCCCATTCTGATGTGCAGAAAAGCAGATATCACGTGGAGCGAGCTGAACTAATACGTCACATGTTCCTACCAACATCATGTTTCCAGGAAAGTCAGCACCTTCTTGTCTTTCCGTCCGTTACACTTTTGTCACTGGGGACTCTAAAGTAGCGGTGATATACAGCAATACGCTGTTCAGCACTATTAAAAGTGGACAGCGACAGTATCTGGCCGAAATAATAATAATAATAATACATGCAATTGCTTCTTTACACAGTAAATTTCCCAGAGCAAATTCAACTCTGAGTCCATTCGGGACCACATGTAACCTACGCAGTAAGAGTTGATTTAACTCCGAACATTTTACGGTGTACAAACCGGTAGTTTAGCAAAGCGTCTAAAAAAAATCAGCAACATGCTAAAATATACCAAAGAAAATAATTTGACATAAGAGATGGACTGCGGGGTGGCATATGGTCAATATGGTCCTGTAACCGTAATCCTAATTCGATGTAGGCCTACAAGAAAATAGAATAGTGACAGAACGCTGAATTACTCCAATGAATAACAACTGAAAAATTATAACATCGAATGGTAAAGTTTAGCAAAGCTCTGTTCTGTTTACATATTTATTTCGCTTTTTTTGTCAGTATCACATGTTGATGAATTGACAGGTAAACTGTTTTCAGAAGAAACTGACTCCAGATGGATAACTGTCATGGTCCTGTGTTCTTGTCTGCGTTTCCCCTGTTGGGCCGCCAGATGGCGGCACTTCTGTTTTGTGTCCTGCTCCCCCTGTGTTAATTGTATGATTGTTTTCAATTGTCTCATTATTGGTTCTTGATTGTCTCGTTTTCCCTTCCCTCTCTGTGGCCTGATTATTCATGGTGCCCTCCTGTGTCTCGTCAGTGTCTGTTCTATTTAAGTTTCCCCCTCCCTTGACTCAGGTGCTGGTTCCTTGTGGTTATGTCAGATTGTTTGTGCGTAAGCCTCTGCCCCATGTGTTCCTGCCCATGTCTTGGTTTTCTAGTGTTTTTTGGAGTTTCTGCATTTCCTTTGTTCCTGTGTTTGTTTCCTACGTATGTTTGCGCCGACCGTATGTACCTGCCTGTGTTTGTGACCTGTTTGTGTTTGTTTGAATTACCCTTGTGTTCTGCCTGCCTGCGTTCTGCCCTGACCGTGTTCTGCCCTGCCTGTATTTGTGAGTCCCCCTTGTTTTCTGCTTTTAGATATTTTTTGAGTTTGTGGTTTTGCCCATTGTGGCCTTGTTTGTTCCCTGTTTGTTTGCCTGTTGGTAAAGTCTTTGTTAATTTTCCCCTTTTTGAGTTTCGTGGTTTTTTTCCCACTCTGCGCCTGGGTCCCAGCACCCGTACCGTGACAGAACCTTGGGATTGAGATTGTTTTGGATATTGCAGAGATCAGAAGAGGGCAGGATGTGAGCGCGCGCTGCGGGTTGTAGCTGAGACATAATAAAGCATGACAGAAACCGTCAGCTACTTTTCTTCCCGTAATGGCTGGGCAGGCGTACATCGTAAACAAAATAATTCTGACTCAAACAGGTTGGTAGAAAAAAGCAAAAGAGCAATACAACTTCGTGCTACTGAACGAGTCTGACAGAAAGAGATTAAGTCGAGCATTGGTTTCGCAACTCGATGCGCCTTATATAGACTGAGAATACAGGAACGATGATGCGCACATGATTCGGGAAATGTAGGAGATTAGCCGTGGGTTTGCAGAGGGTGGGAGGGAGGGGGAGGGGGAGGTAGGAGATATGAGGTGGTGCAACAGATTTTTCAGGCAAAGGTATTCCCAAGACGACAAAAGAGTCAAGAGAATTGGGAGAGGATAAAACTTTCTCGGGTAGGTTGTTTTCAAACTTTTTTAAGAACTAATTCTAAATAATTAAATGTCAATTTATTCGCGTATTTAGAAGCTAGATCATATTCCGTTCAGTCAAAATATTGGTTTTAATTTCCTACGGTGGAATAGAAAACGTTTACTCAAGAAAAACAGCCTGCTTATACTTTTGCAAGGTCGATGTTTACCTGGGAAATGTGGGAAAATTGTGTTTTAGTTAAATAATTTTGCATGTATGATGGTTCATTAGTCCATTGTGTTTATAAAAGTGCCAGCGTGTTTACGTGGTCACAGCTGAATAAATCTTACAGCCTCCGCCTCAGCCCTTTTCCCTCCCACATACCCTCCATCAAAGATGTAACGTGCACATTTGTCTTAAAACAAAGCGGAGAGTCGTAGCTGAAATGTACAATATTATTATTGTGAGTGTCCCTGTGCTTGATCTTTATATTTTTATTTTTAAAAATAGGCTTTTAACCATATGCGATTGTCCAGGTTGCTTTATGCGGTGTTAGTCTTTAGATCTTTCATGGGTAGCAAAATTATGTACTCAGAAATGTGCAAAATTATTTTCTAGAAAATCCCAAGCCTTATCTGTCAACCGGGAATCTGGAATAAATTCGTTTAGAGCGCTGTAGTGTAGTCTATCACCTTTTAATTCGAACATCTTTCGTGTCATGCTTCACATTGTTTTTTGGCCCACCTCGTCCACCCCTCGTTGGAGGAACCTTTTTTGTTTATTAACATAAAACAAATTCAAATTATGCGTACTTAATATATATAATCCAGGTCAAATCAATGTACTGGCGTTTCAGATTCCATCCATTCCACCCCCCATACATCTTCCCTGTGACACCCTGTCAATCACTGTCTGAACTCTCCTGAACCACACCCATTGCCTTTTCAACTGGCCAATCACACTCCAATCCGTGGTTCCCAGATATAATCTCTCTCCCCATCATCAGGTCTCATCCCACTACTCTCCTTCTCCCCTTATACTGTATAGTAATTCTGCCCCCTCTCTTCATCCAACAGAATTGGCATTGACTAACGTAGTTGTTAACATGAATTGATGATGTACAAATACATTAACAAAGCAGATTAACTTTAGTAGTTCAGTAGTTAGCGGTTAACAACTACATCAGTTAATGGTAAACCATGTGACCTTATTGTGAAGTGTTGCCAGTTTTAAAGTCATTATTCATAAGAAAGGTTTAACAGGGATATTTGTTGTAATTAGTCAGTGTAATTGCTTAGATCCAGAGGTCAAAGAGAGACTGAGATTCCGCTGGCCCTGCATTCTCTCGCAGTGAACCATAGGCGGGGAAAGTGTCACACATAATTACTAACGCATAATTATTGCATTATGGATATGTACCCCGAGGCAGCCTGTAGAAGGTGTTGCTGATTGTTCTTTTGTTATACGATTACAACGGAAAGTGCACTCTGCAAACCACATCCCTGTAACATTGGCTGTTAAAATCACAAGCCTATTAACGTCAGATCTACTCCCGACCCATTCTCATCTATTGGTGCATCAGCACAGCCTTGGAATTCTGTCGGAACTGATATCGGTTACGTTGTCATAGTGAAACTATGGGTAGTGTGGTATAATGAGCGGCAGTGTATTTTAATAGGTAAGGAGCTGGTCTTGTAACCTGAAGGTCGCAAGTTCGATTCCCCGCTAGGACACTGTCATTGCATCCTTGAGCAAAGTACCTAACCTGCTTTTTTGCTTCAGTATATATCCAGCTGTATAAATAGATGCTATGCAAATGCTATGTTAAAAAGATGTGTAAGTTGCTCTGGATAAGAGCGTCTGCTAAATGCCTGTGATGTATAGGCCTTCAACTAGTATTGAAAAACAATCTGTTTACAACTGTGTACAGTCATCCCTAATTTAGATAAGCTTTTGGATTGTTGGATTACCTTCTGAAATTAATCTTGTTATGTGTCTGTAGGGAGAGGCCATGATAATGCGGAGAGATTGGGGGGAGGGGGGGGGGGGGCGCAGACAGAGTATCAGATAGTAGGGGGAGATTAGGGTCATTAGGTAGTATTGCCAAAGCATATACAGAACATGTAAATGACACATAACACCAGGGTGACTTCAGAATATGCTGTTAAACATATTAGATGTAAAATGAATGAAAATGGCAATGCATTACAGTATTACTACTACTACTATGACTACTACTACTAATAATAATAATCCATAATAACTATCAATGAACTGCTATTGGATAGAAAAAACTGTTTGTGAGTCTGATATGCTAACTAGCATGTTAGCAAGCAACCTGTTGATTGTCACAGTAGCTCCATATACATTCAGCTACATCCGTTTGAATGAGAAAAACTACTGAACAGACAGCAAAGGTCAGGCCTTTTGGGGCCTATAGTTAAATACATTTCTTTACAAATAAGAAAAATGTTGAATGTAGCAGTGGTGATATGTATGTATAAATGAACTGAAGTCAGCAGATTTGTAACACTGGTTATGTGAACACCCACTGCTTTAACACTATATACATTTCTGCCAATTCATAGCCTTCTGGTTCATATTAAATGAATATTGCAAATTTAAAATGAATGTAAAGCACAAATCCTCATAGGAAGTTCTTATTAAAGCGTAGATATGTGCAAAATAAATGTATAAAATAAGTGGGTGCATGTTTACAAACCAATGTTAACGATTTTCTAATGAAAAATTGTTGAATAGAAATTTTCAGTGTCCACACAGCTAACAAGGGACATTTAGTTTTATAAAAAGACTGACATATATATCACTGCAATGTTCCTGTAATTGTGATACTGCAGTTAAGTTGTAAGCAGTCGCAAACAGACTTAGTCTGCCACACAGATCTCATTAAATATGTGGAGTGTATCAGTGCAGTGATGTCACACACACTTGTGCACACAAGCCTGATCCGGAGGAGGGTCCGGAGAAGATAAAGCTTGAGGGATAGAGGATAGGAGGGAGGAGAGTCAACCAATCAGATGGGGCTTTCCAGTACTTTCAGAGATATAGGGTATTACACACAGGGGACTTAAAGCATCTAAGTCACAAAGCTCAGATAAAATATACCGGACCAGCGACTTACTTCCCGCAATACCTTCTCTCCCCTATAGCTGCGATGCGAATGGCCGCCACGGAACGCCGGCGGCGACGGACGGCAGATCCGAGCGAGTGGGAACATGAGCGGGAACATAGACCGGAACATGAGCGGGAACATAGACCGGAACATGAGTGGGAACATGAGCAGGAACATGATTGGGAACACGAGCGGGAACATAGGCCAGACCATGAGTGGGAACACGGGCGGGAACATAACCCGGAACACGAGAGGGAACATGAGCTGGCCCCCACCCCACCCCATCACCATCACGGGCACAACTACGTACACATGAAGAACAAGTTCCAAAATGAGCATGGGCAACTGCCAAGTGAGTACTGAACACCACCACACTCTAATTCACTGTGTAAAACTGCTATACTGAACACCACCCCACTGTGATTCACTGTGTAAAACTGCTATACTGAACACCACCCCACTGTGATTCACTGTGTAAAACTGCTATACTGAACACCACCCCACTGTGATTCACTGTGTGACACTGCTATACTGAACACCACCCCACTGTGATTCACTGTGTAAAACTGCTATACTGAACACCACCCCACTGTGATTCACTGTGTGACACTGCTATACTGAACACCACCGTACTGTGATTCACTGTGTGACACTGCTATACTGAACACCACCATACTGTGATTCACTGTGTGACACTGCTATACTGAACACCACCGCACTGTGATTCGCTGTGTAACACTGCTAAGCACTAAATTTGAGTACTGTAATTTAGTGGAAGGAAATTTAATGTATTCCTGTCATATAAAATGGGTTCTGCATTCAGGTTATAAGAGACAGAGCTACCAGGTGGCTCTTCCTGTTAAGTCACTGCTCCAGTAAGGACGCTCTGGTGTAGTATCGAATCCGGACCGCGCCAATGGCGGCTGTGTCCAGCGGTCTTCACCAGTGGCAGGGATTATGGGACTGTCTCAGTCTGTCCCTACTGGTGGATCCGCTGCACACAAGGAGTCTTCCTCAGACTCATGTCTGTGTGTGAGTCCGACCAGCTATTTGCAGCGTGATAAGAAGCATTGCTTGGTGTTGTGTCCATCGGAAGAGAATGTGCTGCTTGGGGTATTTCGCGAAGCAGGATTGCTGAGTTAGCTGGATAACTGCGCTGAGTAAAACCTGGAACAGCTCTTTTTACTTCAGTCCATGTTCAAAATTTGAGAGGGTTCTGGGTTTTACTCAGTGCAGTTATCCAGTTAACTCAGTAATCCTGCTTCCTGAAACAGGGTTTAGAGGTCATTATGAGCACTGCAGTTTGGCTGGAGAAAAACGGGTAAAGAAAGCATGGCAGGGGATTTAGCAGAGTGTGGAGATAACAGAACCACGGGCAACATGCAGTGGCTTTATTCGTTTAAATCCAGCCCACCTCACCCTTCCATCATTAACATCCCTTTCTTTTCTTGTTCTTGTTTTCTCGCCCCTGTCACAGACCACCATATGAAGAGTAAGTCCATGTTTTCAGTCACCTTCCTGCCTTCATCCACCTCTCTCCTCTCTTTCACTTCCACATCCATTATTCCCTGCATGTTCTACCAATCAGCTTTCCTGCCGTAATGTGTAGTCATATCTGTGGCATATGTACGCTTCATTTACCCCTTGAATGTGTGCTGTAGTTTTCCCTCTAGGCATTTTCAAGGTGACCTTCATGCTATCCAGATTAAAAGGATAATGCCTATATTATGTATCTATTTCTGCATTTTATATATTATATATATAAAACATAACATTGCTCTGTAAGCTGGTTTTCCAGTTTACAACATCATGAAATATAATTTATATAACTTATATATTGTATACTAAATATATAACTTGATAATAATAATAATAATAATAATAATAAGAAGAAGAAGAAGAAAAATAATAATTTATTGTACGATAAAATAACAAGACTTTATATTATTTTATTATTATAATTATTAGTAGTAGTATTGCTGTTGTTGTTGTCATTAAAATGCAATGTTAATGTTGCCTAGTTGGTTTAAGTGTCTGTGCGTCTGTAATTGAGTCCTACCCATAAGCCCACCTGTCTGTGGAGCAATCCGTCCCTCTGCGTGCCTGCGTGTGTTCCTCCAGTGAAGCCCCTCCCTTCGCGCTGACGGCGGCTCGGCGTCTCACGCTCTGATTGGTCCTCGCAGTGCCCATGTGGGCGGTGGGCGCCCTCGTGGTGGTGGTGCTGGCGCTGGTGGGCTGCTTCACCTTCTGCGTCTTCAAGAAGTTCATCAGCAAGAAGAAGAAGCCCAAGAAAGTGAGGGAGAGGAAGGCGGGGCGCCGGCAGAAGGCTGGAGGAGAAGGAGAGAAGGAAGGAGAGAAGGTGAGCGGGACACAGAGTGGGGTGGGGGAAATAAGAGGGGGGGGGTCAGCCGTACCTCACACCCCCGATAATGCAGCGAATCTCTGCATTTTAGTCTGGAGGGACAGTCCTTTAGCGCTAAATTTACAGCTAATGCCCAGAAAAGATGACAGAGGATCCTTCATGTACAGAACTCATGAATTATGCCTATTATTGTTAATCCTGGGTTGTTTTACAAGGGTGAATATGAGGAATTGAGATAATCCTTTTGTTTTTCTTCTCTGTGCCCTGTCTCAAGCATGGATTTGTATGAGTTATGGTGTCTTGTAAGCCTGTGTGGGCTGGGCATCTTTATGATGTAGGACACTCAAATAAATCAAAATCAGAAATCATAAAAAAGGAATTCCTTTTGCGCTATGCTACCTGGTAATCTTCAGTCTGTTTAACTTGTTTTTGAACATTGAGGCGACAGTACTTCCATGTTACATAGAAGGTGTTTCAATAGTTCCTAAGAAATATTGTATAAAGGGGATAACAGCCCTTGTAATGGAACAAACATGGGAAGGATTGTCGTTATGATGTGTTTCGTTGGGCAGAGCAATTCGGATAGCATTTCTTCATTTATTGCTGAATCATATACAGGGCATCTCTCGTCTCCTCTATTGCAGTGCTGGAGTCATCGTCATTATCATCATTATAATGCACATTTGTCTTCTTTTTCTCCTCTACAGGAAGAGGGAGATAAGAAAGAGGGAGAAGCAGAGAAGGAGAAGGAGAACTTGGGGAAGTTGGAGTTCACCCTGGACTACAACTTCACTGACTCCCAGGTGTGTCTCTGTAACTGTACATCTCTCTCAGTATAGAGTATCTGTGTCTCTCACAGTATAGAGTATCTGTGTCTCTCTCAGTATAGAGTATCTGTGTCTCTCACAGTAGAGAGTATCTGTGTGTGTTTCTCATTATAGATTATAGTGTCTCTGTGTCTCAGTGTAGAGTATCTGTATCTCTCTCAGTATAGTGTAGTAGTCTCTCTCCCAGTATAGATTAGCTGTGCCATCTGTCAATATAGAGCATCTCTGTGTCTCTCAGTATAGAGCAGTGGTCTCCAACCCTGGTCCTAGAGAGATACAGGGTCTGCTGGTTTTTGTTTTCACCTTAAAATCAGCACCCAATTGAGACCAAGACACCAGGTGAGTTGAGTTAACTGTGTAATCAACTGCTGTCATTGATTCATGAAGAGCAGAGCCACTGTGAAAACCAGCAGACCCTGTAGCTCTCCAGGACCAGGGTTGGAGACCACTGGTATAGAGTATCTGTGTCTCTCTCAGTATAGAGCATCTGTGTCTCTCTCAGTATAGAGCGTCTGTGTCTCTCTCAGTATAGAGTATCTGTGTCTCTCAGTATAGAGCATCTGTGTCTCTCTCAGTATAGAGTATCTGTGTCTCTCAGTATAGAGCATCTGTGTCTCTCTCAGTATAGAGTATCTCTGTGTCTCTTGGTGTTGGTTGTTGACTCCAGTGCTGAAGCCCTCTCTCTGGTCTCTCCCAGCTCATAGTGGGGATTCTCCAGGCCCAGGATCTGGCTGCCATGGACATGGGGGGGACCTCTGACCCCTATGTCAAGGTCTACATGCTGCCCGACAAGAAGAAGAAATTTGAGACTAAGATTCAGCGCAAGAACCTCTGCCCTGTTTTCAACGAGACCTTCACCTTTAAGGTCTGCGTGGTGTTCGTGTGGCATTACCTTTCTGCATGACCTTCCCTCTGACCTCTGCAGGGTTGCCAGTTTTATGTTTTATTACTCATTGTTTTCGGAGCACTGGGTCAGGGATGCCATCTGGATGTGTGGGTCATCATCTCTATCAGGGCTGCCCAACCCTGTTTCTATCCTGTTTCTACCATCCTGTAGGTTCTCATTTCAACCCTAATTTGGCACATCTGGTTCTACTAATTATCAGCTCCACAACATCTCTAGCTGTTGGTTGAGGTGTGCTTTGTTAAGGTTGGAGTGAAAACCTACAGGACCGTGGATCTCCAGGAACAGGGCTGGTAGCCCTGATCTATATTTATTTGAATAGTTGAAGTAATTGTTGTATGACCTCCCAATTTGTAAAGCTGCAAGCTTTGGGGATGTTCTTTGTGTAAAGGTGCTTTAGATGGACATTCTTTGTGTAAAGGTGCTTTAGATGGACATTCTTTGTGTAATGGTACTTTAGATGGGCATTCTTTGTGTAATGGTGCTTTAGATGGGCGTTCTCTCTCCCTCTGTCTCTGAGTCAGATCCCCTATGCTGAGCTGGGTGGCCAGACCCTAGTCTTGCAGGTCTACGACTTTGACCGCTTCTCCAAACACGACGTGATCGGTGAGGTGAAAATCCCCATGAACAGCGTGGACCTGGCCCAGCCCATGCACGAGTGGAGGGACCTGCAGAGCGGAGAAAAAGAGCAGGTTCAGACCACTTAGCTCTCTACTTTTACCTTCCCTGTCTGCTGTTTCTCAGTGTGCCCTCCTTACACCATCGAGGGTTCTCTCTCTCTCTCTCTTTACCACATCCCTTCTTCTCTCTCACACACTTTCTCTCCATCACATCCCTTTCTCTGTCTCTCTCCATCACATCCCTTTTTCTTTCTCTCTCATTGCATCCCCTTTTCTCTTTGTCCATGGTGTCACTCTCCCTCTGCCCCCACTCTCTCCCTTCCTCTTTGTCTCTCTCTCCCCACTCTCTCTCCCTCTCCCCCACTCTCACTCCCTCTCTCACTGTCTCTCTGTCCCCTCTCTCTCCCTCTCCCCCCACTCTCTCCCTCTCTCTCTGTCTCTCTCGCTCTTCCCCACTCTCTCCTCTCCCCCACCCTCTCCCTCTTTCTCTGCTCTCTCTCTCTCTCTCTCTCTCTCTCCCTCTCCCCCACCCTCTCCCTCTTTCTCTGTCTCTCTCCCCCTCTCTCTCTCTCCCTCTTCCCCCACCTCTCTCTCTTCTCTCTCTCTCTCTCTCTCCCTCTCCCCCCCACCCTCTCCCTCTTTCTCTGTCTCTCTCCCTCCCTCTCTCCCCCATCTCTCTCTCCTTCCCTCTCCTCTCCTCTCTAAGACTGCATCCTCTCAGAGCCCCGTGTTGAATCTCCATCTGTTTAACTGTTTTACTCCTTAGCAAGAGAGGCTGGGCGACGTCTGCATCTCCCTGCGCTACGTCCCCACGGCCGGCAAACTCACCGTCAACGTGATGGAGGCCAAGAACCTCAAGAAGATGGACGTGGGCGGTCTGTCAGGTGATGACCTCGTTCCTACACCTTTCCTCTCTCCATCTTGCTCTTGTACAGAAAAGGTCTGGTGTTCACCCACAAACACGAACAATTCAACGTGTAATAGTCAAGTTAACACAAAGACAGAACTGGTGCAAATTCCTTTTTCAGAACGCATGAATCCTCAAGAGCTAATGTTGGTTCACTCTTTAAAATGGCCACATCATTTTTTTTTCATGTTTGATGCATACATATTCCCTACTCAGGATAATCATGACTTTCTTGGTGTTACATATTTTGTAAACAATTTCTACAGATTATTTTTTGTTGGTACAGTTGAATAAATTTTGAAGTTTCTGAAAAGTGCAACAGCAGCACCCGATGTTCTAACTCAGAAAATTTAAACCTGGTCCTGTAATACTGAATTCTACATCTTATACACTTATCCACAGCCTTTGCCTTATGGAACTTCACTATGCTTCAGTTTCAGTCACCATTGTTACATCATTGTTACTATGGTTTCAACAGTTCAATTTTTCTTTTTTTTTACATCTCCCTAAATAATGGCCTACTCTGTTTCCTAGCGATAAGAGAACGGCAGGTGTTTAAAGGCTTTGCCAATGAGAAAGAGTGCTGAGATGAATGGCACTCACTCAAACGGTGGGGCTCCGCCCCCACCCCCACCCCCAGCTGCCAAGTGCACCTTCCCTCTCAGTGTTTCCACGTCCTGAATTCAGCCAATGAAAATGCATTTCTGTCTTCCTCCTAGATCCCTTCGTGAAAGTGGTTCTCCAGCACAATGGGAAAAGGATTAAGAAGAAGAAGACCACGGTGAAGAAGAACACCCTCAACCCCTATTTCAACGAGAGCTTCAGTTTTGAGGTTCCCTTCGATCAGATACAGGTGAGACTGAGCACTGATTCCACACCTGCGCCTGTATACGTGCGCTCGTGAAAGATCACATGGCACTTTAGGAAAGAGTAGGGGTGTTATCTCCTGAGCACGGGCCAACAAAAAAAAATTACTGTCAACATCTGGCCACATGATCATTCCCCATGTAGCTGACTGGCTACACAATCCCTTGCATCTCCTACCCACATCGAGTCCTCAGGTCACTGTAAAAGAGAACCTAGTTCTCACCTGGCCCGCCTGGTTAAATGGTAAAGGTTTTAAAAAAGTATTCTGACAGTCTGATAGTGTACGTTACTAATGACCTGCCTCTCTTTCCATGTAGAAATTGCAAGTCATCATTACGGTCTACGACTACGACAAGCTGGGCAGCAATGACGCCATTGGCAAGACTTTCATTGGCTACGGGGCCTCCGGAGTGGGGCTCCGCCATTGGTCAGACATGCTGGCCAATCCCAGGCGCCCTATAGCCCAGTGGCACACCCTCCAGCCTGAAGAGGAGGTGGACGCCCTCCTTAAGGGACCCCATCGCTAAGCAACGCTACCCCCAGGGGGGTGTACGATACTAATTGCCCCCCATCCCCCCTTCAAAACACCCAACCATATGACATTTCTTACCTTTGTTTCCAGTGTTCACGTTTACGTTTGTGAGAGAGTGTGTGTGTGTGTTTGTGCATGTTTGCACATATGTGTGTTTGCGTGCATGTGCAAATAGGCTTAGAGAAGAGTAAAATTTGATTTCTTGGTTTCTATCACTGAAAACATTTTACATGTGTCATAAAACACTAATTTGTGTAAACAAATCTAAATAAATTACTGGTGTTAAGGGATGGATGGTGCAATGGGACTTTCTACAGGTGGCTTTTCTTATTGACTGAGGTGCAGAGGTAGCATTGTAGGGTGCACCGTGGTGTTCAGAGTTCTCCACTGACAGTTCAGTTCACGTAAATTACATTTGCATAGTGCTTTTAACAGAGAAACTGTCAAAAAGACACTTTGAGAAAACAGGAAATACTTGCACTGTTGACGATGAAGGAGTGGCTCCACTGCTACTGAAGTATAGATCTGCTGAGATATTACCAAAACGCATGGTGAAATGCATGCATCTTCTGCTAAACCATGACCATTATTCTGTAATAATGACAATGATGAAGGAGAAAGAGAATAAAGGAAAACAACAGGGAGAAGATGAATAGGAGGATTCAATTGCGTTATTGGAAGATATTGAAAACCGTGCTTTTAGAAGGGAGAGAGTTTTCAGAGACCGGAATGACTTTTTTGCGCATGATGATCTTCCAAAAAGTTTGCTTTTCTCTTTTGGTCCATGGTTATTCCTGACTAAACCCTCTTTTGTGCTAGCATTATGTAAGGGGAAATCGCTGATTGTAAGGCATGTTCAGGTGCCGTAAATTTTAAGTTAATTTGAGTTTCATAGATCACAGGTGCGTAAGTTACAAATGGGCTTCTTAGAACCTGCGTAAGCAAGGTTTTTTATGCTCAGTATCTTTTAAGAATCGAACGTAAGCACACCGTCAGAAATGATGTTAAGACTAAGTTCAAGTATAAATCTAAGAACATTTTTATAAATGAGGCCCCAGGGCTATGTCATACTGTAGGTTTATAGGTTTATGTGCATACAGAGAGAGGCTTCCTGTTTGTCAACGACATTTACAAGCACACACTCACAGTGAAGCCAAAGGGAACATGGAAGTCCCCACACACACAACTCATACGTGTGTACACAATCTCACACATACTGCTCACAAACTACCCTCCCCTACCCATTGGCAATCCCATTATTCTTTATCAGATCATGCCTACCCGTTGAACCCATACCATGTTAATGCTTTACCTATTACCTAACCTTTCTCATATCGTGTTTAACCTATTACCCCCAGTCATTATAATGCTTAACCTATTACCCCAGTCATGCTAATGCTTAACCTATTACCCCAGTCATGCTAATGCTTAACCTATTACCCCCAGTCATGCTAATGCTTAACTTATTACCCCGGTCATGATAATGCTTAACCTATTACCCCCTGTCATACTAATACTTAACCCATTACCCACAGTCATATTAATGCTTAACTTATTACTCACAGTCATACTAATGCTTAACCTATTACCCCCAGTCATGCTAATGCTTACCTTATTACTCCGGTCATGATAATGCTTAACCTATTACCCCCTGTCATACTAATACTTAACCCATTACCCACAGTCATATTAATGCTTAACTTATTACTCACAGTCATACTAATGCTTAACTTATTACCCCCAGTCATGATAATGCTTAACCTATTACCCCCTGTCATACTAATACTTAACCCATTACCCACAGTCATATTAATGCTTAACTTATTACTCACAGTCATGATAATGCTTAACCTATTACCCCCGGTCATGCTAATATTTAACCTATTACCCACAGTCATATTAATGCTTAACTTATTACTCACAGTCATACTAATGCTTAACTCATTACCCACAGTCATATTAATGCTTAACTTATTACCCACAGTCATACTAATGCTTAACTTATTACCCACAGTCATACTAATGCTTAACTTATTACCCCCAGTCATGATAATGCTTAACCTATTACCCCGGTCATGCTAATGCTTAACCTATTTAACAAAACTTTGGATACTCATACTAAAGTTGTGTGAGACTTGAATAACTGCAAGCAGTAGTCTAAAAGGTATTTTCTGGCCTCAGCAAGTGGAGCTTCTGTATAATTTATGTGAATGTAGTCATATCCGCATAATATTCCATTTTTTATAGTATTTTGGAAAATTATTGGCAGAGTTCTTCAGGTAAAAGGCGTGAGCACGTGCAGTTTGGAAGTATAAATTCATTGTGACAGGAAATGATCCTACTTTAGACCTGACAAATGACCACCCTGATGCATTCATGTCATATGGAACAGAAGGTAGCCATGGGAAACATCCCCATGATTACGCCATACAAGGCTTCATGCAAGTCATAGGAAAACTCAAGATCGCAGTAACCCGTCTCGTGAGATGGCCTGTTGCAATGATTATTCCCAAGGAATGTGAATTTACGCACCAAACGAACAGTTACGTAGCGTTCAGCTCCGGTTTTAAGATAGGTAAGGTAAGTTGGCTGTGTGGGGTAAAAGAGCATTCACGATCAAAGCAGCAAAGATTCATGATTTATTTACCTTGAGCGGTGGGCTTTGGTTAAGCTGAGGCATGTGTGTGTTTGTGTGCTCGTCATGTTTTTTGACACCTAGTCAGATATATCAGAGCTTTCAAAGAAACCTAATTCCAAGTTGGAATTACAAGTTGGATGAATCTACACACCTTCTTCTCAAGGCCTTGAACTGCTGCTGATGGGAAGGAAACCACGAAAACCCCAGAGGCACTGTGACCCTTCCCACCAGCAGTTCGACACCTCTGCTCCATGGCATTGTATCGGCCACCAGGGCGCACACACACAGGTCAGAGAGGATGAACTGGAATGCTCGCTAAAGAGCTTCTCTTTCTATTATATTAATTTGCCCGCTGCTTATACGTTTTCTGTCAGTTTAGAGTGAGCGTTTTGATATTGTTTTCTCATGAAGGATTACTCGTTCTCTGCGTTTTGCTGATGAGTCGTCCAACTTTGTCCTTGTTCTGACCTACCCATAGGCTTATCCAGACACGTGAGCCAGGAATTAAGAGGGATGGAAAGATAGAGACAGGACAGAGCGCAGCTGGTCTCCATGGTATTATATAATATTTTACATCTTCATGCTAGTATTGAATATCCCCCAAAATTACAGCTCTCGTGAATTGTGATGGCACGTTACCCACTGTGTTTGGTGGAAAGAGATGTTTTCATGCGTCTATATTTGAAGCGTAGCTCAATGCATTTTTTTTCCATTTTAGCAATCAACAATTGCCACACCGCTTTGCTTATATAGTCAGACATTAAGCTAAAATATTCTGCATGTGCCCCATTTAAAGATCGATAAGGCACAGGCGCATTTGTTAAATACTGTACCGTCACATTCCGTGCAGATACTCTTACACGCATCATGAGTGTTCGCACAAACATACTCCTCTTCTCTTGCTCTCCGCCAGTCTCAAAGCCTCAGTCAGAATATCTTCTTATTTTTTCCTAGGAGCTGCCCAAATCTGCCAGGTCCAATATCTGCCCTTTGGAGCGAGATACTGAAACTTAGTAAACGTCTATATATAAAGAGTTCCAACTGTCCATCCAAAAAAAAAACTATCGCAAACCATCTATCTGTGTGAGAACAGATCTGTATAAACACCAAGGCCAACAGTGAATAAGTCTGTTTATTATAGCGCCAGGCCAGAGGAACGTATGACTCTGTTGGGTTTATGGGTTTATGAATCGTAGTCACATGTGCCCTATTATGGGAAGTAATCCTCTCCTAATGTCTTTGTGTCTGTTGTTACCGTGCCTCTATGATATCAATCAGTGAGCTCCTCCCCCCACCCGCTGGGTCTTTGTACAAACGGTTGCTGAGCCGTTAAAGAACAGAATTCACACTCGCGTTTTGGTGTATTGTACGTACGGAAACCGACGGGTTTCTCAAAGAGGCAATTGGGACTATTACGTGCTGAGTAAAATGCAAGCAGTTTTATTATTTATACATCGTGTGCTATCGCTTCAGGGTCAAGTGCATGCATTTAAAGCAGGAAAAGCGTGGATGGAAAAGAGGTACTGATGTTCATCTTGTTCCCGCTAGCTTCCTGGAGCAGCATAAGAACAGTCTCCGCGTTCAGTCGTCCGTTTTGCGTTTCTGTCGTTTCCTCTAGGGGGCGCTTCACTTCCAGCGACCCCCGACTTTGCCTTTTCCGTGGACTTTTTTGCTGCAGGAGTGAGGAGACAGAGAGCCAGGATAAGAGTGGGGAAAGAGGGAACGAGTGAAACAGAATATATACACCACCGCCAACTACATGTGCACCCACTCTTTCCTTGCATTTAGGCCACAAGATAAAGATGCATGCTTGTTATTAAAAAAAAAAAATTAATTTAAAGGAAAAATGTAGAAATTTCCTGCATCCATCCATCCATCCATCCATTATCTATACCCGCTTACTCCTGGTCAGAGTCGCACGAGGAGCTGGAGCCTATCCCAGCATGCACTGGGCGAGAGGCAGGAATACATCCTGAACAGTTTGCCAGTCCATTGCAGAGTACACACACCATTCACTCACAAACTCATACCTGGGGCAATTTAGACTCTCCAATTAACAAAGAATTAGTAAACATGTTTCAAGCAGACGATGATATTACTGTAAACATATTAGCAAACACATCAGCAATTAAGAGGTGTACACAAAAACAGATTTTCTTACAATTTCTGGGCGTGAGAGATTCTATTCAAGAGAACAATAATCTGGAAAAAAAAACAAGATAGCAAAAATAAACAGCAAAAAAGAGGAACAAATGAGTACCAAACTTTAACTTATTTCTTTCACAGTACTCCCTTTTTTCGACCCAATGTGTACCTCTTCTGAAGGAACAGTACAGAAGATATGAGCTCCTATTACCCACAAACCAGTGACTATTTTACACACTGCAGGCCAGGCAACATTACAGGTTACCCATTATCAATAAGAGAAGGAGCACAGCTCGTACTGACAACTGGTAACATGTGGCCCCCTGCAGAGTTTTTGGGAGGAACTAATGCAGCACTAAACCTGAGGAGCCAGGTCCCACTCAAACTCACTGTACACCCCCTGGTGGACAAAGCCAGTCAATGCGGCAGTTGCCAGCCCAGTCTAACATCTGCAATATCTAGGCTGAAGTGTCTAGGCATTACTTTCCAGAGACAACCTTTAATGAGCCAATCAGGAGTCCAATTTTTTGGGGCTTTTTTTTTTTGCTTGTAGGCTAGCTGAACTTCTTACATATGTAATTTAAACTGTGCTGCGTAAATAACGCATTCGCAGACGTATCACCGCTCCCTCTCACCTCATATTTCTGCTTCTTCATGTGGTCGATGAAGTCGAATTTCTCGGACTCCAGGTGATAGATCCAGTTCCACATCTCCTGGGCTCGTTGCCTGGGATAAAAAGGGTTAAAAAAAAAAACACAACGAGATTAATATTACACAATTTACACTATGTGGGGCTGAGGTTTCTTGTTAGTTCTTCAGGACATGGCCTGTAATTTAATTCATGAATTTGAAAATTCCTGTGATGCTCCACGGGGATTTTTCAACGAATTAACTTAAGTTTTATGCACCAGCTGCAATCACATTTACTGTGATGAGACAGCCTGTTGTATTTTTCTGAAATATTATCGTACTTATTAATAGCAAATAATGTAATACTACATAATGACAAATGCATAAAAAATAATTATTTTGACATATTTTATTAATTTTGACACTCCAGTGGCAGATAATTAACATTAATCAAGCAACCAATTGACACTTAGTATGGGCAGTGTGGCCCCATTTCACTAGCTTCAAATGGTAGTTAGACAACAAGATTTCTTGAAATGAACATATAATGACTATTGACTAACTCCATGGACCATACACCTTCATAGCAAATGCCAGGGAAAGACTCACACAGGACACACACTGGGCACAGACTCGCCTGAGGCCTGGTCTGGGTACAGACTCACCTGAGGCCTGACCTGGGTACAGACTCACCTGAGGCCTGAGCACAGACTCACCTGAGGCCTGGTCTGGATACAGACTCACCTGAGGCCTGACCTGGGTACAGACTCACCTGCGGCCTGACCTGGGTACAGACCCACCTGAGGTCTGGGTACAGACTCACCTGAGGCCGTCCTCTCTCAGGTTGTCGATGCCCAGCGGTTCGCGTCTCTCTGCCAGAGTTTTCCTCTTTATCTCCCGACCCGTCTGTCGCTTCCCCCTCCTCTGCTCCGCCTGGAATTGGCAGAGATAAACAGCATATAATAATAATAATAATAATAATAATAATAATGATAATAATAATATATTTATTTATTTTCAGCGCATGCCTTGCAAAGTGCACAGTGTTTTTCAGCAGAAAGTGTAGTTACATAATAATACAAAATGACATATTTACATCTGAGCATTACTCATGACAGTGGTGTATCCTCCTTAGCCCATGGTGTGCTAGTTTCTCATCATAATTCAGCTTTAGTTTGTCAGTTAGAGCCGTTTATTACACGGTTACCTCACCTCGGTTCTTTACGCCATAAAGCAAACCCAGCAGACCCTGGGGCCCTCCAAGGGCAAGAGTGAATACGGCTGATTTACGAGGCTGTTTATGCGAGCGCCAGGGCAGTTATGGTGGTTTTACGTGTGTGCATGCTTGGATTTATGTGGCCACAAGACCAAGCAGGCCCCGACCTTGGCCAGGAATCCCCCAAAGTGGGCCCCCATGTTGGAGAGAACTTTCTTCTTCTTGGCCTCATCGTCAGCTCTCTTCTTGGCCTCCTCATCCTCCTTCCTCTGGCGCTCCTCCTGAGGAGAGAGAGAGAGAAAGAGATAGAGAGAGAGAGGGATAGAGAGAGAGAGAGAGAGAGAGAGAGAGAGATTAATTAATACTTCATTAATGTAGGAAGAACAGAAGCATCATATGCATAGTAAGTAATGCCTATTATCAGAGTCGGCTCATCTGCAGCCCTGACATGGTTAAGCGGCCTCTGTGTAGCATTTATTCTTATTACTTTGGGGTTCAGGGTTCACCTTTGACGGATATGAATCTGATCTGTATTATGGTTGCAGGTTGGCTAAAGTTAATTCTCATATAGTGCTACACTGGTGTAGCACTTAGTCTCGATTACTACACTAGTCTGGGTATGTTGTCAGTGAGGTCTAGCACTATCGCTGAAATAACTCGGGTGGATGACCTTCTCACATTCTCACGTTATGAGGTCACTCTGGGTAAGAGCTTCCATTAAATGATCACAAGGTAATGTACTTCTGAAAGTAACGCACTTCTGAATGTAATGTAATGTCATTCTGCCATGAAAGTACGGGTCAGACCCAGCTCATGTCACCGGAACATTCCAGTGCTGCTCCTGTCCGTACCCCGGCGCGCAAATCGTTCTCACCGCGATTCTCGTCTGTCTGTCACGCTCCTTCTCAGCTCGAAACCGCTGTTGCTCCGCCCTCTCTGACCGACGCCTCTCCTAATGGACAGAGGGAGAAACGGCATGTCTGTGCTAGTGTCTACCACGTCATCACAACTACATCATATCTGTCACATGATCTGACACATCTATACAGGCTGCCGGGTGGCTCAGGCTGTTAAGGCACTATTCTACTGCATGGATGGGACCCACATCCTGGTATCTGTTAAGGCTCTGTTCTAGTGCATGGATGGGCCCCACAGTCTGGTATCTGATAAGGCACTGTTTTAGTGCATGGATGGGCCCCACAGTCTGGTATCTGTTAAGGCACTGTTCTAGTGCATGGATGGGCCCCATGGTCTGGTATCTGTAAAGGCTCTGTTCTAGTGCATGGATGGGACCCACATCCTGGTATCTGTAAAGGCTCTGTTCTAGTGCATGGATGGGCCCCACAGTCTGGTATCTGTTAAGGCACTGTTCTAGTGCATGGATGGGCCCCATGGTCTGGTATTGTAAAGGCTCTGTTTAGTGCATGGATGGGACCACATCCTGGTATCTGTAAGGCTCTGTTTTAGTGCATGGATGGCCCCACAGTCTGGTATCTGTTAAGGCACTGTTCTAGTGCATGGATGGGCCCCATGGTCTGGTATCTGTTAAGGCACTGTTCTAGTGCATGGATGGGCCCCATGGTCTGGTATCTGTTAAGGCTCTGTTCTAGTGCATGGATGGGACCCACAGTCTGGTATGGAATCTGGGCCGTGCCCCGCAGGTTGACACAAGTTTGGGCAGGACTACAGCATCTCATCATGCACCCAGAAAGCCATCCCGTCCCGTGACTCATGACTGTGACCCCACCCAGACAGCGACTCCGGGCCAGATTCAGCCACAGCCCCAGCCCGGAGTCGCTCGCTATCTGGGCGGCAGCTCACATGCAGGGGTTTAGCACTGAGCGCTGAGGGAGATGCATTTGAGCACTCCAAATGAGAGAGGGAAAACAGGGGCATCATAAAGTAACATCAAACTAACGGCCCACAACGGGGTTCCAGAATCGATCTTAAATACAGGTGCATCCCCTGTCCCGCAAAAATGGTTTGACATTCACATGCAGACTATTTGATTTTTAATTTAACCTGTATTTAAGTAGGTAAAAGTGATTGAGATTATATTCTCATTGACAAATACAATGCAAACTGAAACAAACTGAATCAAATAGAACTAAATTTAATGTAACGGAACTAAATAAACAGAGAAAAAAAGAGAGTTTACTGACAATCCTCTCCTTCAATGCGATGAGCTCCTCCTCCTCTTTCTTCCTCTGCTCAAAATGGACGTCGATCAGGGTCTGCAGCTCCAGCAGGTCCTTCTCCATCCTCTTTCTGTGGATGTCCTGTGAAAGAGCAGCACCAGTGTTCAGCTCCCTCTGTGTGTTCAGCTTCAGTAACTATCTCAGACTGAGCACCAGTGTTCAGCTCCCTCTGTGTGTTCAGCTTCAGTAACTATCTCAGGCTGAGCACCAGTGTTCAGCTTCCTCTGTGTGTTCAGGTTCACTAACTATCTCAGGCTGAGCACCAGTGTTCAGCTCCCTCTGTGTGTTCAGCTTCAGTAACTATCTCAGACTGAGCACCAGTGTTCAGCTCCCTCTGTGTGTTCAGCTTCAGTAACTATCTTAGTATTGTCAATTACTAACTAGTAGGCTTGGTACACAACAGTAATGACAGTATGGAAGAATGTAGACCTGAGTCAAATAGACCTGGTTCAAATACGTATTTGTTTTGGATTCAAATATTTTTATATGCTTTACTGATCTTGTCTGGTGTATTGGAACCAATGAAATACTCTCAAAAAGTGTAAACCCCACCTTCTGGTCATGCTGGCAGGCTCAATTACACCAGGCAAGATCAATATAGCACAGAAAAGTATTTGAATCCAAAACAAATACGTATTTTACCCAGGTCTGATCATACCTGTTACACCTATTACACCAGTAGTCTGCTACACAGTAAAATGGTCAGTCTGGTACCTACTGGACTCATATGTACTCTGTTACAGTTGAATCAACACCGGACATTTTACTGTGCTCAGTTTGAATGTAAACTGCAGACAATATTTTTGCATAGACTCAATATTCTGTTAATAGTTTTTGATTGTTGATCATTATTGTTTATTGATAAAGGAGAACGGACTCACATCGAAGTCCACTCTGTCCCCCTCTGGGATTTTGGGTGGGGCAAGCTGAGGGACCAAGGGCCTGTGGGAGAGAGATGGGGGGTGGAGGGGGGGGTACCCTGAGCTCCTGTGCATCTGTGCAGTGCTCATTCGTGGATATTAACGTTCAGTATCATCAATGTTAAGCTACTTTCAATGGAAACATCCTGAGCAGCCCCTATGTAGAGTCTAGGTTTCATAGCTGAACAAATAAAACTGCCTCAGAATAAGTTCTTTTTAAGATACAAAGATTTGAATGATATTAATGACATACGCTTATACTTTTGTATTATGTTTGTCCTGTAAGTTCATGTATAAGTACTAAGTACATACTTTGGTCTAGGACGTTCCTCCTCTGGGGGGGCGGGGGGGAGAGAGAGAGAGAGTGAGAGAGAGCAAGAGAGAGAGAGATTCATTAATACATGTAGGAAGAACAGAAGCATCATATGAATAGTAAGTAATGCCTATTATCAGAGTGGGCTCGTCTAGAGCCCTGACATGGTTAAGTGGCCTCTGTGTAGCATTTATTCTTATTACTTTGGCGTCCATTTTCAAGATCTTGCCTAGCGTCCCACAGACTGACGTGTTCGCTTCCATAATCAAGTGTTTTTATTATGGGACAATGTATCTGCTAGACTAGTAGCAAAGCTACTCTCATTAATTGTTCGTGGCAACTGCAGAATTGTGATTATCCTAGCAGTAGAGGTAGTGTAATGCGAATGAAGGTGTCTGTTGCACCACAGTAGAACAACCAGGACCAGCTGAACCAAAATAAGAGCAACAGGCAGTTCCTCCATACAATAAATCACACCTCCAACACACATCTATCAGTCCACTTAAGCTCTGCCCTTAACAATGCATGAGCCCAGCAGCAAGTGGAGGCCAGCTACTTTCATTGGTCTCTTCGCTGTATCACGGAAGGTACAAAATGGCCGACGGGGAAGTTAGAGACAACAATGGGAGCAATTTGGGTTATCAGAATGAAGCAAATTGATGTTAGTGTAAACTCCAGCCCTCACCTTCCTCCTGGGCATCATGATCTGATGTGAGATGCCAAAGAACGACAGAGCAAGAGAAAGAGTGAGAGTGGAGGAGAGAAAGAAGGCACAAAGACCGAGGGTTGGAAAGAACAAAACAAATGGAAAGAACAAAACATTTCTGCTCAGGAATCGATTTTATTTGAGTTAAATCGATTCAAAGTGCAAGTGGGGGGGGGGGGGGGGGGAGAACCTTTACTATCCAGGAGTGAGAGTCCAACTGTTGTCTAAGGGGAACTGTGGGAAATGTAGTTTTTGACCCCTCACTTATACTATGCAATTACATACACTTAAGTTGCACAAGTACATGTTTCCATGCACAGAATGTAACTTAGATTTTTCAATGTGTGCAAAAAACGAATAGGCAGACACACAATAAAACAAGATCATTAAGTTAAAGAAACAGATAAATAACATTTTATACAGTACATATAACAGCCAGAATAACATATTATACATATAACATAATGCATATGTATAAAAACATTATACATACAGCAAATAAGCATAACATTATTTGGTGTCTGACATAAGGGCTATATATTACATATGTTGCTTCAGTACCTTGGTAGTCTGTGTAGTCTCGTTGGTCTGTTTCCCAGTACCACAGGAGCATCAGCACATCAGCCAATAGAAGAGGAGAGAAATGATTGACAGATCTCAGTTTGTGAGAATAATATACATTGGTCAGATATTCAAAGCTAACAAATGCAAATAAGAATCAGTCGGCCAGTCAGGTGTATTGAAGCATGCATTCCGGAGAGATGGGGAGATCAGGTGAAGAGATGGTATGGAGCGTCACCTCCATCTTCATGCACCGGTTCTTCCTGGTAATCCTGCTCCTCCTGGTACTCCTGCTCATCCTGCACTGGCTCCTCTTCTTTCAAGAGAAGGAGAGAGAGAAACTGTAAGAGATAGCTTAGAAAGGGGTTAGAGGTACAATAAAGGTTCTGATGTTAGGACATTTATTGTCTCTGTTAAGAGGAGATCAATGCAGCGGTTGTTTTCAATGCTACATGAAGCTACAAGCAGACCGAATGTATCTGGTACAAAAGACGTGAGAACAGATCTATGTAACCCCCTGGTTAACAGGTTTATGCATTTTATATCTTTGGCCTGTACATATCTGTGCCTAGTAGATGATCTTTTTGAAGGAAAGGGAAAGCTTGAAAAGACGAAAGCAGAGAGTATAAATACAGACACAGAAATTAATAAATTAAAATTGAAAAAGCCAGTAACTCACCCTCAGGCTGCTCCCTGGAGGAAGACAGAGAGTATAAGACCCATTTAACAACGTAGCCAACAATCACATTTAACAGCACAGCCAACAATCAGATTAAACAGCACAGCCAACAATCAGATTAAACAGCACAGCCAACAATCATATTTAACAGCACAGCCAACAATCAGATAAAACATCACAGCCAACAATCAGATTAAACAGCACAGCCAACAATCAAATTAAACAGCACAGCCAACAATCAGATAAAACAGCACAGCCAACAGTCAGATTAAACAGCACAGCCAACAAATCAGATTAATCAGTACGACCAACAATCAAATCATAAACAGCATAATCAAACAATCAGATTAAACAGCACAGCCAACTAACACCTACAGAACAACACATGTAATAATTAAACCTGAGATACTCACTCATACTCCTCTTCTACATCAGACATGTTTGCGCTGGAAGAGAAAATAATGGTTACTATAGTGTAGGCACCCTTACCAAATGAATAATAATAATAATAATAATAATATTTTTTAAATTATTATTATTATTATTGTTGTTGTTTTGTTGTTGTTGCTATTATCAGTAGTTGTCTATAGTAGTAGTAGCTTTACACTGTACACCAGGGGTCCCCTCCAGGGGCAAAAACCTAGGCAACAGGAGACAGGAATACCGAAAGGCACATAGAACTTCAGGCCAGAGTAAAAATCGGTCAAAATAAGGGCTTTAAAGGGCGTTTGGAACAGCGGGAGGCAGTTTGCCTGAATGGTGCATTCGTGGAAGTACATTCCAGATTTTAGGTGTCGCCACTCAAAAAGGCTCATTCCCTGAGGAGGTTTTGAGGAACAGTGTGCTCACGCTCATGCAACGGCTGCCATCGCAACTCGTGTTGATGTTGTTCTGGCAGTGAGCAGCGGGGTAGACTGACAGGTGTGAATGTTAGAAGAAAGAGACGAGAGATACGGTTTCTCTCACTTTCCATTCTCCGTTTCAGTCTCCGCCAGTCGTTTGCGCCATACGTACCTATTTGTTTATTTTTGTAGAGCAATGACGTAAATCAGATGGACGTCTAAGTTCCCATGCAATGAACAGATACAAAATCTCTTGAGGAAGAAGGGAACCCAGGGGGTTCATGTATTCACAGAGTGAGGTTGATCTAATGCAGTAGGCTCAGATCAAAGTTTTATTCTCAAATAAAAATGTGGAATAACAGAAAAGGATGAGCCTTTGACTCGCAGAGCGGTCGCCCATCGCTGATATACAGTCTTAGTTATGACAGCATCTTAAGCTTTAAGTTTTATTTAAAATGATGCTTGTCAGACAACTACGGAACACTTGCCTTCGTGAAATGTGTAATATCTTTAATAAAATGATCATTTTGGACACCTACATTCCATTCCTGGACCTTAGCCTACCACCCCACCCCTCCCCTCCCCCTCTCCCTTGTTTTCTGTAACCCTCTCCATCTCCCCGTCAGCTGAAACAATATATAGTCTGCCTGTCACTACCGGGGACAATTTATAGATCACATAGCTGTCATCCCCATCTCTCGGTTCCTCTATCCTTCTCTTTCAGCCGAAACAATGCACTAAACCACGGCAGGAATCAGGGCCTGTCTTTCAACAAATCATTAATCACACTGTGAGTGAGTGCGTGCTAATGAGTCATTCGGTTTGTATTTACCCTGTTAGCAGTCAAAGGGACAACCAGGGGCTTGAGAACCAAACAAAAAACACAGTACATAAACATTTCTCCGCAAGTCAATATGGTATAAATATAAGCAAAGAACACAACCATATTCTTTCTATTTTACGTGCCAAGATTTTTTCCTTGCTGTGCAAAATAGGCTACAAGGCTACTTCGTCATCGAGGGGATTCAAAATGCAATTTCGTGACATGTGCTACTTTATCATAAGGGTACCGAAACTGATGAAAGATTATTGGGGAGCACATTCCCTACTGTCTCTCGCACACAGAGCATTGTTCCATGATATTTTTCAAAGAGTGGCACGAAACATTCGTCCTTAGCGAGAAAATAAACCTGAACAGAGGCCGAGGGACAGACGGTAACCTGAGATGGACATAATCAAGCAGGAAGACAAGGCCCCTTCTCGCTTATGCAGGCCTATCACTCAGCTGATCGGGTCACCTGTTTATCCACTAGTTTAACAGAGCAGCTGTCAATGTCTAGGCTTATTGACAGAGTGTATTTTTCAGATTTATATCCGAGTATGCAGCTGAATAGTTCACTGGACCAACCAGGTGTTTCACATTCGGTAACGACCGAAACGAGAAGTAGCCTAGCCCACTGACGGAGGCCGGGACGTTCTGTGACGGAGCAGGAGAGAGGAAAGGAGAGATTTGGTAATATAATAGTACAGGAATAGACGGAGGGTGTGATAAAGGGGGATTTGGGCGAAGTATAAAGTTACTTTGGGAATCCGTGGAAGCATTAGCACAGGAATTCTGTTCAGATAATTTTAGTCAAGGACACATTGGGAGATTAGGTGACTCACAGTCTCTCATTAACAGTGAAAAGGTATTTTATTAATAGCACTAGGAGAGTGACAGGGAGAGGAGGTCAATTCGGTCTCTATGCTATGATTTACTAACCACTAGTTAGTGTTACTGAGATAAGTAACTGCTACAATCACTTATCTCGACTGACTGGACACGGCTGACAGTGCCCGTCTCCGCATCCATATTTACGTTGTCTTATTGGTCATAAAATTCAAGAATTCTGAATATGACATCCGTAAACATCTTGGGAACTAGTGATATACGCATACTGTAGATGAGTACGTGATCCCAGTGTAGAAATTAAAAATTCGGAGAGAGCGGTGGGTATTCCCTAAATATTCCAACCAATCGCAAATCACATGGCATATAAGCATGACATTTAGATACACAGATTAGGCTTTAGCCATGCATGCAGTGTGACCACTGTGAACAAGCAAATAAAAAAACGTCATCATTCATTGTGCTAGTGATTTGCACGTGTGAAAAACAGGTTCGAGATAAAACTTGACGGTGGCTAAAAAAAAAGCTAATGGAATATTATAATGGAGGTGTCAGCATCTGAAGAAGAGTTATGTCCGCATGCTATGCCATACTGGTGGTATAAGCTTAGTTTTTTTATTTGTCTGTGTTTTTTCCCACGTGACGGCGAAGGCCAGCACGTGCGTGTGACGGTCCGATTTGTAGCTGAACATAAATGCAGAGCAGCCTACACAGCTGAACCCTGTTACAGCGGATCAACACATGGGAAGTAGCCGATCCCAAATCCGCATGGGGTCCCCCATGTTCTAATATAAAGGCCCCTGTCAGTCAGGTCCCTTGGAACCACCCTAACCTCCCCCCCCTCCCCGCTCCCCCTCCCCCCATACGGCACCCCTGCCGGTCTGCTGAGAGGCTTGAGAGGAGCTTTAGCGGCACACGCACGCTAACAGCCCTGTCCTGACAGCTCAGCTGGAAACCCATCCCAAATTCTCAGAATTCAGAATGTATTTCACTCCTGCAGAGTGAGCGAGTATGAACGACATTTCTGTCTCTTTGTGTAGCTCCGTTTGATCTCCTTCCATATGCCTCCCACACACACCCGCGGCGCATGCACGCACACACACACACACCTGTTCTGCCTCCCCCCCCACCCCCCACCCCCCTTAAAAGTAGTCCTTACATCAGTGGGTCAGCATGCGTATGTACAGACATAGCTCTACAATGAGGAAAGAATGTGTGGTTTCGCTGCCACAGTATGCCGGCTAAAACCCACAGCACTCAGCGAGGGAGACAGATGGGCCGGAGTTAAGCCATAGCTGGACAGACAGACAGACAGACAGACTGCCACCGGCCCGGGCAGAATAACTGCACTGCCACCAAAGCCATTCAGAGGCATTTATCAGCGACCGGGATGCAAGCTGTAAACACATGAGCCAAAGATAAACCCGACCTACAGATAAGGAAAGTGGTATGAAAATGTGTCTTTAAAAAAAAAACCTCCGTATCAAACACAAAACAGTGGAAGACATTACAGCGATTATTTTTTGTTGTCTTCTAAATGAAGAGTGTAGGAGACAATGAAACAGGCACATTTCAACTGACAACTGTAGATGCAGCAAGGAGAGACCGGTAGAAGAAGGAAGAAAGAGAGCAGAAAAACATCAGGGTTTAGTGAAATTCCAAAAAAAAAAAAAAAAAGGGAGGGAGGGAAGGCGGCTTACCGTGAGTGGGCACAGGCTGGACGGACAGAGAGAGGCGGGAGAAGACCGGAGAATGGGTATTGTTCGGGAACAATGGCAGCTTTATAGGGCGAGGGAAGGAAGGGGAGGGAGAGGGAACGCCACAGGTGGCATGAGAGGGGGACATAGATGGATTAGGGGCGAACGTTTTGGACCGAAGGAAAGCAAGCGATCCCGCCGTAACGATGGAGCGAGGGATTAAAGGGGGATGCTGACATCAGCACTGAAAGAAGAGAACGGGGGGCAGGTGGCGGAGAGGAGAGAGGGAGGAATAGCAGAGGGATGAGAGAAGGGACAGAGGAAACACGACCGTCTCTCCGATCATCGTTTCGGTTTTAGCTTTTGTTTCGTTGTTTATGAGCTGAAATAAGACTGTGTGTACAGCATTTAATTACTACCGGCATCATTAAAAACTTACAGAGAAACACAAGGGCAGGCCGGCTGATGGATGGGACCTTGGGTGTCCAGGACAGTGACTGTGAACATTGGGTTAAGGAGAGAGAAGCACCCTTGGCAGAGGATAGCAACGTACCACAATGGTTAGGCAGCCAGCAATTCAACTCCCAAGGTCGCAGGTTCCGAAGCTAAGCTACTGCTGGTAGACCCCTTGAGCAAGGTTCTGAAACTCAATTTCGTCTGCAAATACCCAGTCGTGAAAAGTGATTTCATTTTCATTTTAAAAAAAAGCAATTTAATTGAAGTTATGAAAGTCCTTCTGCATAAGGCCGTCTACTAAACGCCTGAAAGATATCTTGGGATGGATGGGAGGTGGACCACAGCTGGTACACATCAGTCCCAGAGAAAAGGACTGTGCTTTCATACTCACAGTACTCTGGATAATGGACCTCAACCCAGGTTACCGTTATATTCTAAGAAACAATATAATATGAGACAGTTGCTGATGTTCCTGTACGCATGGCCAATGAGTATACCCAGAATAGTTCTGTGAAGGACATATGTGAACTAACTGAACCATTTTTACGAGAGATGCTCATTTCTGTGTATCCTGTACAGTTTAATTACGAACAGGTGTTCTCATCAATATCTTTGCTTTCTGATATTTCACTTTCTGTGGTTCTTTGGATTGAGTCTGACACTTCTAATATGCAATGAAGGACATTTTAGATTTTCCAGATGTTTCTGGATAGTGAAAAGACGTCCCCACGTTCAGCCCAATTATGGCTCAGGTGCTACAAGAACAAAAATCAATTAATAAAGGAAGAGCATGGCATGGCACACAGAGCATACCCCGAAGAAGGTCTTTTTGACCGAAAGCTCAGCTAATTAAACTAGATTTGCAATATACTCAGTGTGCCAAGTTCTTCCAGATGTTTCTGGAAAAACCTTCAGCTTTATAATGGCTGCTATTGGGCCAAACCATTTCCAGCCCAATGATGTCATCATGTGGCATCATCGTTTTCAATGGCCATTTTTTCCAAACTTCCTCTTTCAAATCACTCAACAACATTACAAGTATTGAAAGACTTACACCCCATACAAGCAGCTCCTAAATGTAGGGGCAACTAAAAACAAACTTTAAGAAAACACTCTTCAGGACTGTATTTTCAACATGAAAAAATATTTATTGAACAAAAAAAAATAAATAAAATGATTTCACTTTCTTCATGAAGGGACCACTGTCATTGTCACTGTGAGAATCTGAGAGAGAGAGAGAGATTTGGGACATGGACAACAACCATGTTTATTATAGGCAGATTCAACTTCAGCCTTTACTGACCAGTCAAATGATTATGTAAACAATTATCGTACATGATAAACGTACTTATATTCACATCACAGATTTATTTGTATGAAAATGATGTCATATGAGTCTTCACACACTGCTGATGCTCTCTAGCCTTTTTTGTTACTGAGACATAATTTTGATCCAAGTGAATTGTCATGGTGAAACAGCAACCATGCTTCTGAATGTCATACTTTTCTCCCGTTCACTGTGTCCATCAGTGATGCGCAGTGCTGGTTTCTACTGTACCTGTGTTTTAGTGCTGTGCAGGGCAGCGCTGGTTTCTACTGTACCTGTGTTTTAGTGCTGTATAGGGCAGTGCTGGTTTCTACTGTACCTGTGTTTTAGTGCTGTGCAGGGCAGCGCTGGTTTCTACTGTACCTGTGTTTTAGTGCTGTATAGGGCAGTGCTGGTTTCTACTGTACCTGTGTTTTAGTGCTGTACAGGGCAGCGCTGGTTTCTACTGTACCTGTGTTTTAGTGCTGTACAGGGCAGTGCTGGTTTCTGCTGTACCTGTGTTTTAGTGCTGTACAGGACAGTGCTGGTTTCTACTGTACCTGTGTGTCTTTGTTGTACTGGGCTGCGCTGGTTTCAGGGTCAATGTTGAGTGGAAAGTAGCAGTCCAGGTGAAAGAGAGAAGGCCGAGCCGTCAGCACCAGCCTGTCCTCCCCCAGGTCCAGGAGCAGCGAGCGAGAGGACGTCTGAGGAGAGAGGAAGGCCAGTAAAACTCCACCCATAGCGCAAGCCCCCCAAGAGATCGCTCAACTCCGACATTCAGTGCTCTCCTGCAACCAAACTACACGTGGAAACAACAAATTTTGTGTTCTAACTTCATTAGTAGACGATATACGGCAACTACGCCAAATATACAGTTTCTAAGCGCCACAATTGTCCATTTAACAAGCAGCCCCACCCAGTCTCATCTGCAATTAGTGTGACACTTTGGACAGTGTGGGAGTTCATAAAAATATTCTTTTGCCACCAAAAATGCATATTCTGTCTTAGCACAATGATAAAGCCAACAATAGCCTGAAGGTATGCCAACACAGCTGCTCACTGAATAGCAAAACAATCAAGAGAAATTCTTGTGTAATTATACCCCCATCCTTCTACTATCAATAGCAGTGACTAAATATGGAATAAATATACAATTTTACCATTGGTATTACACATAGAGATGTCCCTTATAAGACCTGGTGATCATTCATTATCTTGAACAATTTGTTTGAGAAATAAACACGCAAATAGAAAGCAAGGGTAGGCATTTACATTGACCAGGTGCAAAACCCCACTTGATTTTTACACCATTGTAATTCTTTTCAGTTCTTTCTAGTTTGATTGATAACTCCTATCCAGTAGAGGAGAGTATAAGCTTTCCAATGGTGAATGTCATGTCTCATTTGAAATGTATAACGATTGAGAGCCAAGCATAACAGCATGAATGGTTGCATCACCACAACGTTGCGCAGTCAACCGTTACGCAATAACACACAAGCACTTGTTGGGGCGTAACTGTTGCCTTCCTGTAGTTTTTGGACAATTGTACCAATTTTGGCAACTCATCAGCATGGCTAAAACAAATTCTTGCCTCGCAGATATGAATTTGGGGAGTGGGTCAGAAGAGGAACAGGAAGCATGAATTCTAGCGAGGATACATACGAAAATGGCTATTTTCTAAATGTATGGCTAATTTCTAAAATGATACCATGTCATTCTACTGTCAATATCTGGGACTAAATATGGAATAAATATACAACCATTGGTTTTACGTGTAGAGATGTCCCCTTTGAGACTGAGTGGTCAAATATTGTCTTGGACAATCTGTTTGTGAAATACACGCCCATTTGTGACACAAGGGTACCTTGCAAAATAGCTTTGTGTAATACCACAAATGTAGTTTATGGTGCTGTTGCCATTTCTAATGATTACACATTTAGGTACTGTACCACATTGTGTGATAATGTTTTTGCATTATTTTCAAATTTGATTATCAATGTTTCATGTTAAAACGTCATAAGGGGCACATTTATATGGTTTATAATGGACAAAAAGCATTTTATTCATTTTTGGAGAGATTTTTGATGTTTTGATGTTTCTGGACCCCTAGATATTTTAGACCACTGTACTGACGGAAAGCTTGTAATACCCACTTGAAAATGATGCAAAAGTGAGTTTCTTGAGTCAAAACAGTTGATTTGCCACACCTGTACCTGTTTACAAGTCAGAATGCCAACCACAATCACGATGACAAACAAGTATCTCACCACTCCAGGAAGCTGAATCTCTGCGATCAGGTACTCAGGGTCACCAATAGGGGGCTCCACTATAAGGCAAAACTCTGGACTGAAAAACAAAAGGTATCATAAATATATAAATAACAACACATTTTAATTTCACTCAGCTCCATGCAGATTTAAAGGAAAATGATGCACACGCGCGCGCGCACACACACACACACACACACACATACACACATTACATTACATTACATTACAGGCATTTGGCAGACGCTCTTATCCAGAGCGACGTACAACAAAGTGTATAACCATAACCAGGAACAAGTTTACACAACACACACACACACACACAACCTGGGTACACCGACAGCAGAAAGCTCACCGTTTGGCTTCTGTAGGTGCTGTGTGTGAGTCCCTGCCAAAAGAAGAAAATTGCTGAACACTGACTTCAGAGAGAAATGGGTCACTGTTTCTGATTGGTGTATAAAGTACTCGGTGCTGCCCCCTGTGGGTAAAGCACACTTAATTCCTGTAGAGTTGTGTCAGAAAAGACAAATGCTGCCAGGGTAACCATGAACACTGTTTCCATAGCATCCTGGCTTAATTTCCAACCCGGCTCACTGAATATGGTCACCTGACCATCCGCGAGCCTGACCGGTTCAGCGAACTCTCTGACCAGTCCAACAGGGGGTTTCATTCCCCGCCATGGCCAAGTGCCTTGTCTTAAGAAAAAAAAACCTTGGTTCTCTCCCCTCCTGAGCTGATGTGAGGTGACTGGTCTGGTGTAAAATGACTGCCATGCCACACACAGGGAAGGGCTGCAGGTGAACCCCCTCCCCCCCTTTACTATGATGCACTTTGAGACTGTGAGAACAGCTGTACAAACAAAACTGTATTAACATCTGGAGCTGGAACAGCCAATCACAGACCAGGAAACTGGAACCAGGCACAGCCAATCAGGTGGGACTGAGATTCACAGGTCTATTCGGTTCCACTTTCACAATAAAATGAAATTACTACTGGGACCCTCTACCCAGCTAATACAACAATTAGCTAATCTCACAATGCTGCTGCCATGTAGAGGAAGTGTTATAACGTTGACAAAACATTCCAGTAACATTGGGAGAACGTTTTGCGTTAGCTCGGTAGAGGCTGTGTGGAAGGCAACCAGAGAACGTAGTGGCCTTATACTGTGAGGTCAGGTTTAAAAGTTTATGAAATAACCATCAGAATCAATCAATAATCCTCTGAATAAAAATACTACACTAAATCAACTAACAATTAATGTTTTAAATAAACAGTCTCAGCAAGAATTCATAATGAGCCATGTTTAAAATATCATATACTTCATCCATCACCAAAAAGATAAAATAAACGAAGTGATAAGTTGATTCTTCAAACAAAGAACCGACAAATGGTTATCTGCAACATCTAAATATAAATATCACTCTCTATTTAGATATTTAATGAGCAGACTCGTACATGACAGCCACATTGGTGTCCATGCTCACCATGTTCTATTCTTTAAGCTATAAAACACACCTGTCAGAAGCATCCTTTACAACAGCATTTACACCACGTCTATAGTTATCCCAAGCTAGGCCTCCGGAAACTGTCAACCAATGGATGTTCAGAGAGCTCTGCGTGACAGCCAATTAGAAATGGGCATCCTTGGGTCCTGACGCCCAGGCTGGACTGTGTCTCACCCGGAGGCGGTATGAGAGGAGCCTTGCCGTTGAAAGGAGAGCCACACGCAAGCTACAGGCCAGTAAACCGCAGCAATAAATCAGGAAGTCCGATGCAGGACTCGGACGCCTTCGACACCGCGGGCCGAGCGAAGAGCCTCGTCAGACCTCGGCGGGTCACGCCAGAGCCAGAGCGGGTGCGCGTCCTCCTTCGCCCCTCCCCCCCACTCTTCCCACCGGTCTATTCTGAGAGTCACGGGTCTCAGCTGCGAACGACGGCCAACGTTAGGAAAGATATCAGGAACGTCTTACGATGGGCTTAGCTCCTGGATGCTCGGCTTGCTCTGGGTCCTGATGTTCTGTTCGCTTATGGAGCCGAGAAACTTCCGGTTCTTCATCACCTTCCACTCTGTGGGGGGAGGGGGGGAGGAGGAGAAGGAGGAGGGGGGGAAGGGGAGGAGAGAGTGAGAGACATCTTTCAGTGAATCAGTAACAACCATGGAGTTGGAGCTTCTCTAACTGTTTAGTTTACAGAAACACCAGCTTTTGGCCAGGCTCTGCCCACTTCAAAATTTTAAAAGATGCAAACTGGGGTTGAGAGTGAGAGCACAGAGGGGAGGGAGGAGGAAGGAGGGGCAACAGAACCAGTCGGTAATGTGTCACAGGCACGTAGGTGGAGCCAGAGAGGGGGAAAGCAATTCCGCACCTGTCAAATAAATAGGTAATATCTTGTGTCTGTAGCTGTTCTGAATAGGGACCTACTGTGGATCAAACTAGTTGTAACTGCTATTTTATTACAATATCAGCAAATTACTTTGAATTGTTGTTTCCTGAAGACCAGAAAAGGTATTTTGGCAAAATATACCAAATAGGACTCCCTTGGTTAGGACCCACGTCAATTAAATTATCATCCATGACCACGAAAAGTAGACTAACCTCAGCTAGCTACATGGTGGTTTCACTTTGAACATTCAATTACAGAAGCAATCTTATTCTTAACAATGTAATGGTGAGTAACAAGGGTTTGACAGGGCCGTTCTACAGAAACCTGGTAAACGTGAGAACAGCCAGGCCTAGAGGCACAAAAAGGAGTCACAATCGCGCTGAACAAGGGCTGACTGGAGACTAAATACGCCATTACACTGATCAAACCCACATCCCTGAGGGAAACCACAGAGGCTTCTACTCGGCCAATAGGGAGAACCGGTAAGCAGCTGAACTGACGGAATGAAGTGACAGCCATTTGCTAAAACCTTCATCCATTGCTCTGTCTATTCGTTTAAATGGGCCAGCTTTGAGAAAATCTTCTTCAACACCACGGATTCAGGAGCTGAGTCAAAGTCTTCATTAATATACAATAACGCATTCAAATCGTTCAGCGGATGAACCTGTTACTATGGCTACACGCCACAGGGATTTCAAAACCTGTCCACTTTCAATCACTGTAGACGGCCTGATAATGTAAGAGGCTTAGAGGCACTGCCTCTTCCTCAAGCCAAGCAGGTTTAACCTTGCCTCCATCCGAATAGTGTTAAGGTTAAAGATCGATTTTACTGAAAATGGGGTTTGCCAACCCTTCTATCCTATAGAAACGCTCTTCCATGTGATTCATGGAGCATTTACAATTGGATTATTGTGCTCAGCGGTTCAAATAAAACTACTAGTTGAAATATTTAATTAACGCATCTAAAGAACTCAAATAGCAGTCATATGCACGCAAAAGGTTTCAAAGGCAGTCATACTCAACCCTAATGGTGGCACGCATCTTCGTAGGTGCACATAAACACACGTGAACATGCCCGCAAGCACGAAAACAAACAAACACACAGACCCACACACAGACGCAACGCACGCAAGCAAATACAAACCTCGGCTCAGCTCAACTGAATACTTGTTTTCAAGCCCTTCAAAAGACACCGCGATCACGAACTGCAGGAACAGGGGATCCTTCTGAAATCACATAATTCAACAAAGTATCACCAAGCAATACATAGGTAAGAAAAAGCACTTTTTTCACTGTATGGTCCTATAAAATTAGAGAAGAAAAGGTTCCCCTTTTTTGGTCAAACTAAAAATAAAAAAAAAATTAAAAAAAATGAAATGAAACCACATTAATTATAAATGTCAATAGAAACACCAAGCAAAACCAGCAACATGAATCAGCCTGAACCGAGGCTGGCAAATACAGTATACCCAATGCCAGGAAGTCCTGTGTGAAGCAAACCCAGTCAGAAATTAAAATTATATAAAACTACAGCACCCAATACACACCTGGCATTTCTGGAAGAATTCATTGTTGATGACCACATCATAGGCTGTGCAACCTTGAGAATCTAACATTAAAAGAGAAAAGTATTTACTTCACGGAATCTTCAGTAAACCAATAACGAAGCAATAAATAAAAACAGCCGGTCAACCAATAACCAAAACTAGTCATAGTTTATGTCCAAAATACTTTGGGTCACCCAATCAAGATAACATTAAGGCCCGCCTACATACCTATGGAAATGTAAAACTCAGTCTGAAAGGGTCTTACAGATACCCATAATGCTTCACAGTGTTTCAGCAATGCTGTATGTGGATGCAGTCAGAGCATTATGAGGCGTTCTGGTCTATGCACCAGGCTGTATGCAATGTGCGCATTCGCTCCCCGATGCCCAAGAGGAAACACCCGGGGAAAGGCTCACTGTTGTCCAGCTCGGTGTGAGGCTCTCCGAGACTCATGGGAACTCTGTAGGCCGTCGGGTCATCTGACTGCAGGAGCTCCAGCAGCTCCTCGTTAGAGATATGGGGAGGGGGTGGGACCGCAGGAGATTGACAGATGTTCACAAAGACCTTCTGTTCGTCGAGAATGGACGAGGTTTTCACGCACATCCCTTATGAAAATAGGGAAGTCAGTGTTCAATTCATGCTATTGTTAGAGCCAAGGTTCATTTTTCGTACAGAATTGTGAAATCTGGACTGGTGGCTTACAGGTAAGTGTACATTCCACTTAATGAATAATATAACAGGTAGAAAGTAAAACAGAATTTAAAACTAATTACATTTTGTTCCTATTTGCTTAGGAAGGTTCATTTATTCGTAAAATTATGTGAAAATTTGGCCTGGGTTTAATGGGTACAGGTGTACCATTTAACATTAATGATAATTAAACATAAGAAAATAAAACAGAATAAAAACAGACTCAACCAGCAGTGAGACAACATTAATAAAAAGATTTAATACAGTAAGTCTAATCGAACATTTACCAACGGCGCTATTGGTAGACTAAGACTACTACTATAGTCCTCGTCTGTTTAACTGACTTTAACACATTCACATTCATTCAAGGCATACAACTTAAAAACATATTCAATACAACAATATCTAATTCAGCAATTTATGTGGCTTCTTTCAATATAAGATAAAGATTTAATAAATAATCGAGAAGGTCAGTTCAAAGCAATACATATCAATAATCTACTGCATGAAAACTCTTGATCCAGGCTAACAGTTTCACCCATGCCAAGTAAACAGACCACAAAGGTTAAAGTCAGACCTGGGTCAAATACGTATTTGTTATAGTTTCAAATACAATTTCTATTGATCTTGCCTGGTGTAATTGAACCTGCCAATATGACCAGAAGGTGGAGTTTGCACTTTTTGAGAGCATTTCATTGGTTCCAATACACCAGACAAGATTAGTAAAGCGTAGAAAAGTATTTGACCCAGGTCTGCACGTTACTATAATCAGAGAATGAAAGAGGAACTGACCTGGCTCAGGCCGGATGACTCGGGAGTCTGGTTTTGGATGCTGCACCTCGCCCATTGTCTGGGGACAAAAAGGAAGGAGATAGCACAAGATGCACAGCGCACACTGGGAACATTTTGCACACCAGGTGTCATAAACTCTTAATAATTACGTACATAAACTGCAAAGGGAGAGGAATGTAAACCACATTATTCTAAAACGTTAGCTGAATTTGGTGCTTAGCAATTACCGACGCTGCTTGGCAAACTTGATCTAATAAACAATTATCGGATGCTTGCATATACAAGAGAAAACTTCAATTCAACCTCTCCCAATTAGCCACCTAAAAAATTATATCCAATCAGTATAAAAGTATGAATATTGTACATCCAGTAAATCCAGTCAAGATGGTCTTGTTTAAATAAATAAATAAATAAATATCAATATATAAATCTATCAACTGATTTATTTTCTCTACAAGACCAGCCGTTTCCAAACCAGTTAATGAATGTGTAACTTACCTGCATAAGAAGTTGATGATATAGTTCCTCTTGTTTAAGCTGCTCCATTTCAGAGGTGAGCAGCGAAGAGTCTGTCTCCATGTCTGATGTAGCTAGCGAAACAATGACTGTTTATTAATATTAGCATTATCTTTTTTATCATAAAAACTAAACCGGCCACATCTGCAGGTTTAGTATAAACGATGATACAGTAAACACAAAACGAGTAATCTTACTATCATATCACCTGCTTGTATTTCTAGCTGGAACTTAGACTGCATAGGCAGTCTCGCTTACAAAGTTAGCTTGCCGCTACATCGCTCGTGTTCATAGACTCGGACGTTACATTAACAACATCGAAGAATATCAGCTCACAATTCATAAGTTATATTTTCTCACTTACGGTGCAGTAATTTCAGTCTCTAACGTTTCGTTGATAGGCAGCTCCCGGGGGGACAGCAGCTAGCCTCACATGAAGAGAGCTTGTTTGGATGTAGCACACTTCCGTTGTTAGGAGGACGTAAAGCGTCATTGCTTTCCCCATCGAGACGCGTATGGCAAGCCCTTTTAATATCTAATAGCTTGTACGGATTCACATTACAGAAACTTATAATTCATTTATGACTAGTCAAAACGCTAATTTAAGATATCTCTAATTACATTCTGACTAGTCAAAACGCAAATTTAAGATATCTCTAATTCCATTTTGACACAAATTGGTTATGTTTCTGGTTGTCCTTACAGTAAAATGGGAATTTTGATTCACCTGAGTTTTTAATGTGTACAATGTACAGAGTAAAAGGTGTACTGCGTCGCAGTAAAAATCATTTTAGAATTCAGGAATCAGCAGAGGGAAAATGTTTTATATCATCAGTGGTGAAATAAACCACCATGAAACATTTTCCTGTGATTTTATCCACAAGTGAATTAGCATTGATATATAGCCTACAACTAAATAGCTCATGTAGCCAGTGTAATTGGTGGCAACAAAAAAAATGTTCCCACCCCTGATGTAAGATTTCCTCAAACACCACTTCCCACGCAGCCTGTAGTAGCCAGGAGAGCATCTTGCACTGTCTCCAACCAGGGGTGCACAACTCTGGTCCTGGAGGGTCGGTCTGCATCCAGGTTTTTGTTCCAACCAATTGCCTTAGTTTTAGTTTTCTGACAGCTCTATAAACTAAACTGGTTCACTCCTGTATTTGAGCACAGTGAATTAGGATATACTTGTGTTGCAGGCCCCAGGGGGCAGGCCTGATGGCACGTATGTTCCTGAATAAATATGGAAATAATGATACGGACAAAAATTAAGCAGTTCTCTCTGTTTTGTTGATCTGAAAATATTAGAACTGACCTGCACATCGATCTGTCTCACAAGGAGGAAGTTTTCTCCCTCTAGTGGCAAAGCTGGAATATACTTTTTTATTTATTTATTTATTTATTTACCAGTGTGAATTATATTACTGTAGGTTGGCATTACAGGCAGATAATGGCTCTTAAACATAATAATACATATTTCAAATCCCAAAATGTGTGAAGCACAGTAGAGTAACTGTGTGAACATCCAACCTGTTTTCAGGCCAGGTGCAGGATAAAAGTAGCCTACATGTGACGATTGAAGGAAATGGATATTCGCACACTGGATTCACAGCTCCCAATACTTTATTGACTAAAAATCAAGGTTTCAACCGAACAGGGTCTTCATCAGGCAAATGATGAATGATACATTTTGGTTGCAACAGTCTTTTATCTCATCCAAGATATCAACAGCGGCGACTCCAGGATGCAGCCCCCAGGGTTATTTTAAAGATAAAGGCTATAACGAATAATAAGGAAAATATGAGCGCATAATGGACACAGCTACAGCCCCCAATATAAAAGGGTGTGCAGTGCACACCAATGCAGCCAGGATATTGTAGGTTTTTATTTTCTATTATTTTACCTAAAGATTATCTATTTGATTTTCAAAGACTAAAATCATCTGATTCTGTGCGACAGTGCTTTTGAAACATGCACTGCATCAGAAAATGGCATGTGCTGTGATACTGTATACGTATACACACTGTCAGTCATCAGGGTATTCTCTGCTAGCCCAACCAAAACTGTAATTATTTTGATTTCTTAAATAGCCAATTTTATATAAATTTATATGGTTTCCTTTTCATGTTATTGGACCATTAAGTTCTTAAGAACATTAACATCTGTGCCTTCTGACCTCATGTAAGCACAGGGAATTAAGATACAGCTTCACACATCAACAGAATAAAGCCCCAAACTTGGGTTATTTAGCATTTTTCTCCTTTTTCCTGTTGATTTTGTCATCACAAATTCTTCAGTCCCACAATCAATAATACTCTCCACTGGACATTTAGGTACATCTTCTGCCAATAATGACATCTGATAAAAGTGGCCAATTGCAGGATACTCAGATACACAGGCAAAACAGACATAAGGAAATGCACATGTGATGCTATTTCAGCCAATGGAACATGTTTTTTTTTAAAGCTCCGTTTGCCATTTTTGTTTTGAGTGGAAGCTAGCCTGCTTGTTCACTAAGAATTGCCAACAAATTAAAATATTGCCTTGAAAGCTGTATAATCTTTGTGGGAATTGCATTTTAGAAATATGAATGAGCTCTCATTTCACATGCAAAGCACAGGTAATATAATTTCATTACTGGATGGGTATCATTTAGATTTTGAAGATACAGGAGCTCAAACGATACTTTTAAAATGGTACTGTACGGTGCATTTTTTAAAATGGCAAAGGCAAGTCTCATTATTTGCATCCTTTTGGGTAAAATGCAGCTTCAACTCATAAGCGATACAAGCGACATAATAGCTAGTTATTCAGCAACAACCGACTATACTATGGTATGACCATAGACATATGTCTATGGGTATGACGCACTACTCCAGCGACGTTGGTGTCATTATTGCTCCAAAACAAACAGCCAATCGCCGCGTAGAAGACAGGTCCAGAGCCCGCCTTAGAAGTATTTACATAGATACGATAGACCAATAATATTATCTATGTTACATTCTGGAACATTTCTCGTCCAATAATCGAGGTCTTGTATGACCCTCCTGTCAGAGGACTTGGGGAAGGAAGAGGCGCAGAAAAATACTTCTGCTGGAAATACACTTTAACCTATTTAGCTTTTTTTTAAAGGTATGTGAAATATGTCCCTATATAACAAGCTCGTTTCCTCGCTTAGTCTTGTTTTAGATGACATATTTGTTCACAGTATTGAGTGTGTCTAGCTAGTTAACGTTAGCCCAAAAAACCTTAGTGAAATTAGCCGTGTAATATTAGCTTGCTAGGTAGTAAACATATAGCTATATGAAGAGCATTGTTTTGTAAATAACGTGAAGTAGCTCTATAACTTATTATGACGCTATATGTTTTGGCTTGTTCCTGATTTCCAATTTAATTGGACCTAAGATTAAGCCATCAGGAAGTGTAATATGTTATTGTGAACTGAGAAGTGGAATATGTTATTGTGAACTGAAATTAAAAATAACGCGATTGCTGTAGCGTACTAATTTACCCTAGTAATAACGCTGGGCAAAATTAGCTAAGATAACTAGTAAACTGTAATATGGCTGAATCTTGCAACTAGCCACCCAGCTTGTTTTAAAGCCTAGCCTATGTGTATGAATACATAATTAAGGCGGTAGGTTGCTAACTAGCTATGATATTTTTAAATGTCAACGTTCGCCGCCTGCGTTAATAATGTCTGGAGTTTTTAAACAGTATTTAAATCTGTTTTAAGGCTTCCCCGCTCCACCGTGTGTTACACTGCATATGTTCTCACTATCCTGGATTGTGAAAGCGCGCGCACACGCCCCTCTGATTCTCCATATGCTCAAGTAAGTTCACATCAGTTGCTATAGAAACCTTCTGGCACGCACGAGCGCGCATGCATACACACAACCTTTAATATGAATTGAAATCATTGAAGAGCCCTCGCAGATTCATTGCGTAAAATGTTTTAAAATAATTAATTCATGTTTTGTCTACGTCATGTTCTTCTCAAAGCAGATATTTTCCCTGAATGGAGTTTCTCGTGTATTAGCAGTCAGTACAGACAGGATCCATGTCGTTTTTGGTGAGTAGACATTCTTCAGGAGTTTGGTTCCTCAGTCCCTGCCTCGTGTCTCTCCCACTCCTGAACATATCAGTGGGTGGTTTTCGCAGTCCAATGTTGCTCTTTCCTACTCGCTTGCAATGGCTTTTTCCACATGTGCTAGGAATGTGCATTACATTACAGGCATTTAGCGGATGCTCTTGTCCAGAGTGACTTCCACAACTTTTTAAAGCATTTAAATTGTATCCAATTATACAGCTGGATATATACTGAAGCAGTGCAGCTTGCTGAAGGGTACAACGGCAGTAGTAGTAGTCTCCCGCTTATAGGGCGTGTTTGGCGAGTGTGAGATGGGGAAGGGGGCGGAGACAGCGTGGAGTAAGACGTAGGGCTGACTGTATTGTGGCTGAGATAAACCCCCTCTCTTTGTTTCCTTCAGCGCTGGGTCTCAGAGAAGCTGAGTGTGGAGAGCCTGAGGGATCTAGAGCTGTTTGGAGGTGAGTTGTGAGGTCAAACCACGCACACACACACACACACACACACACACACACACACACACACACACACGAACACACACACCCACACCCACACCCACCCTCGTGCCCCAGGGCTGCCTCTTATGATGCTTGCTGGCCGCTGTCCGCCTTCCAGCGCGGCTTGTCGAGCTGCTGGCGAGCTACCGCTGCTCATAATCAAACGAGTGCTATCTTTAACGTCTGCAGTGAATCGTGTGTGCGTTCGTCAGGTAGACGAGCCATGCGTACCTCCAGCTCGCAGGGTTGGCTCGTACTATAGGCTTCAGTGCTCTGTGGGTAGTGGGGTGAACCATGTGGAAGCAGTGTGTGTGTGTGTGTGTGTGCGCGCGTGTGTGTGCATGTCTCGCCGACTGCGCTGCGATTCGTTGGCGCAACCTCTCGGTCAGCGTTCGCGGAGGTGGCGTGAAGTGTCCGCTTCCTGTTTGTGTGGTGGAACGTGGCACCGGTTTGTCAGGGACCTGTTGGCACCAGTGAGGGGAAATATCGGTGTCTGGGGTTGGTGTTGGCGCGATCCTACTAGCAGTGACTGCAGGTACACACCTACAGCAGTCTGCAGGGCTCTGTTACAGCAATCAGAACACCCTCAGCGGACCAGCAGGCCGAGGGTCAAGTGAAGTAGAGAGTTGATTAGCAGAATGAGTCCATCCAGATAAAGGCTGCATATACAGTAATGTATGAAGTTATGGAGCCCTTTGTTACTGATACACACAGAAATCTACGTGGCAGTGCAGAATTTTATGTAAATACTGTTGCTAAGGCCTGTCGTTGCTTCGCATAAAAAGGCAGTGCCATCTGGGCTTTGAAAATCTGTTCATAATTTCAGTGGTAAAATAAAAAAACAATGGTATTTTAAAATGTCTGTCTTTTTCCTCTGTTTATTTGGGGTTTCCTGACAGTGCTTAGAGTGGTTTTATCTAAGAACTGTAAAAATGACGCCAATTTTAGTCAACAGAGAGCAGGAAGTAGCTTTTTTTAGGGGACTGGCCAGTGATTGGTTTCATTGTAAGATCATTAGGCTGGGTTAATGCATCAAAGGTAACTTATTACCTGAGTACTGTTTTGGTGACGGGTTTGTAACTTGCAGTTTGGGCTGTTGGCACCTTTTTTTTTCTAGCCACTTTAGCGGCAATGCTGGTGGCTCCTCCTGTTCACACAACCAACGCCTATGCATTATTATAACGCGGGTATCTGTTGTCTGAACAGGTAGCTGTAAAACGGTCATAAAGACCTAACAATGGGATGGGAGTGGGTCAAGGCGTGTGCAGTCCTGACGAGGTGTGATTTTGATAACTTCTGCGTATTAGCCAGGGACGCTAGGTAACGTTAAGCAAGTTTTGAATGAAGAAGGTGACTCATGTCAGCTAACACCCTGCCACATTTGAATATGCATGTACCACACCGACCAGAACTTTTGTGTAACTTACATGACATAACATGACATGCCAAATAGCTATACAGTGTATACTGTGTATGGTCTATTTGATGTATGTTATTTTTCTTTTTTTCAGTCGTAAGATACAACTTGGCTGTACAGATGCAAAGCTGAAATAAAAAAATCTAATTTTGCATGCCCTGTACAGTGTTCAGTGTTGCTGATGTATTCAGGTTGAAAAGAAAGCCAAGAATGGTACTGGTTTTGAAGGCTAGATGTGATTGTCCCTATTGCAGAGGCTTGTGGCACATTTAAAAAATAAAAATAAAAAAAAACCCTGTCACCGGAAGCAGACAGCCATGACTGTTGTTCGTTTTTACTTATTCATTTGGGGAAACTTTTGAGTCGAAGGTAAAACTATGGGGTGTTGTAGTCGGTGTTTTTCCTGGCTCAAAATAGGGCTTATCTGGTGACTTTGTGTGATGGCAACACAACGTTGGTCTGGCTTTACTGCCACCATCAACAAGAGACGTCATCTCCCTGTATTTAGCTAAATTTAGAATGTAAAGTTTTGGTCTTCAGGAGACCAGAAACGTTTTTTTTGCACCATTTCTTGCGTACAGTCAGTGGTCTCCAATAGGCGACTTGAAAAAAACACAAAGACATTTCAATGCAGGACACCTGTCCTGCAAGAAAAGTTGTACTGCTGTCTGTATGACATTTATTTCAAGCTATCATTACGATCTGATGAGTGCTGATGCTGTTTTATTTAATTTATAGATTATTGTCTCGTTCTAGTTCATTTAATTGCTTTATTTAATTTTAGCTAATAGATTCATCATGGATAATTAACGACGGATGCAGACTGAGCAGCATTACTAAATCCCTTTAACTATTGCCACTTTAGAATTCTATGCCAACTGGCTTGGGAAATAGGAGAAGGGTTTTATTATGAGCTGCTAGCGGAGGTAGCAGAAAGGTGCGGAAGGTCCTCGCAGGGTAAACTGTTTATTTGCAGGGCCATTGGGGGAACCTCAGGGCCCATAAAGCCACCGGCACAGCCTCGCTTCCCAAGCTTGCGTCACCAGCGTTTCGCTGCTAGGCCACTGCCTGAGCACGCTGCACGTTCGTCTGCCTGCGTGCTGCATGTTCGTCTGCCTGTGCGCTGCATGTTCGTCTGCTTGAGCGCTGCACGTTCGTCTGCCTGAGCGCTGCACGTTCGTCTGCCTGCGCGCTGCACGTTCGTCTGCCTGCGCGCTGCATGTTCGTCTGCTTGAGCGCTGCACGTTCGTCTGCCTGAGCGCTGCACGTTCGTCTGCCTGAGCGCTGCATGTTCGTCTGCTTGAGCGCTGCACGTTCGTCGCTGAGCGCTGCAGCTTCGTCTGCCTGCGCGCTGCACGTTCGTCTGCCTGCGCGAGCATGTTCGTCTGCTTGAGCGCTGCAACGTCGTCGCCTGAGCCTGCACGTTCGTCTGCCTGAGCGCTGCACGTTCGTCTGCCTGAGCGCTGCACGTTCGTCTGCCTGCGCGCTGCACGTTCGTCTGCCTGCGCACTGCGCGTTCATCTGCCTGAGCGCTGCACGTTCGTCTGCCTGAGCGCTGCGTCTGCCTGCGCGCTGCACGTTCGTCTGCCTGAGCGCTGCACGTTCGTCTGCCTGAGCGCTGCGTCTGCCTGCGTGCTGCTCGTTCGTCTGCCTGCCCGCTGCACGTTCGTCTGCACGTTCGTCTGCCTGCGTGCGCATCCGGCGATTTCGTTTGATCGGATCGTTCCGCCGGCTCCTCCGTGCTCCTGCCGCCCGGTCACGGCGGGAGAGAAAGGGGAGGAGTCAGAGTCTACGCACGCGTCCGTTCGCTTCGGTGTTTATCGCCTCCGCGGTGTGTTCCAGTCGTTAGTCTGTCTTTACTGCGCCTTCAGCTCAGATCTTCAGCGTTGTGTGAAATAATCGTGGCCGGCGGTGCGGTTAGCGAGAGAGCCGTGGGCACAATGTGAAGCGAACGCACTGGCGAGGCGGGGCGCTTTTTGAGGGGACCGGTCGTATCGCGAGCGGGGTCCTGTTCGGCTTCTTTGTTCAGCACGCTGAAACCGGACGCCCTGATCAATTTTGCATCGGGTGTAAGCGACAGTGGCATGGACCCCAATGGGCCTTTGCCCCGCTTCGCCTGCCTCCTCTCCACCTGTGTGCCGGAGGCGTCCTGCCGGTGTGGATTCTCCGAGGTGGGGCGAGTGATTTTAGGGAATACGTAAAGGGATTAGGCGAAGAACTGAGGATCCCACAAGCTCTGATAATTCACTGCTCATGAGGTTATGCAAAGCACATAAAAACCCCTTGTTTATAACGTGTTCTTGAGTAGAAATTCTGTTCTGAGATCAGTTTGGTCTTTTAGCTCATAATGGATCATTGTAGGCTTAAGACCAGGGAAACACTGATCCTAGGTCAGCAACTAGTCTGACAGGTTTTATCAATGCAGCCCCTGGGCCAGCAGTAATTCCATATGAGGCATAACATGCTTATCATTACTAATGAACCGCGCTGCTTTGCACATGAATTTGCAGGTCAAAGCTGTTATGCGCTCCATCAATGCAATGGCGGGCTGTTCCTTTGTTAAAGAGCCAGACGCTGTGTTTCTTTGTTGTGTTGTTTTCATTTAACGGTTGTGGTCTCTCCATCCCAGAGCAGGCTCAGGGAAGCTCGCACAGGAAAGTAAGTGCAGAATTCAGGCTGAGCTCCTCTCCGTGCGTGCGTGCGTGAGCGTGTGCGTGTGCGTGAGCGTGCGCGTGCGTGCGTGTGCAGGGGTCATGGCTCAGCGCCGTCATGCATGGGCACCGGCTCATCCTGTCCTCCGGCGCTTCCTGAAGCTCACCGTGTCTCACCTGCCATCAGGGTTTCATACTGGGGGTGGGGGGGGAGTGGTCAGGGGTGGCCTGTTGTTAGGGGTTCTTTCAACTATTGTTGAAAGCCCGAAACATCGGCCCAAAACTGGACTGAGCGTGCTCGGCAACAGAGTTGTGTGGTACGCGCAAAGTTAATGGCGTCCGGTAGGCGCAGAAGCAACTTGGCAGGTTGGCAGCTCTGGGTGCTGGGTGCCAGGTGCCAGTAGCTGCTCCAGGATAATTTAACCCAGCTCAATGCTAGGGCTAACAATTATTCAATTATTCAGAAATAAAAGCTGAAACTGACCCAGGATCTGCATTTGAGGGAAGGCCTTGCGGTATCCAGACCTAGATATAGCCAGATAGCTGAGCTGCCCTCTTTATAACTGAGCTGCCCTCTTCATAACTGAGCTGCCCTCTTGGCCAGGTCTCCCTCGTAAAAGAGATTCTGTCTCATTGGGACTCTCCTGGTAAAATAAAGGTTAAAAAAAAATCTTTTTAATCTATTTGAATGTGGAATAAGGGCGTGGCTTGCCGAGTGGGAATGAGGGATACATTTGGAGTCCGGAGGAGTGTAGGTGACATTTGTTGATTGTCATAAAATAGCCTAAATGTAATGTAGCTTACAGAAGGGTCAAGTTTGGGTCTACACAAGGTATGTGCAGTATTTAGTCTCTTGGGTGTACAAATGTAATAGTTTAATTGGTAAAGTTTCATGTGAGTTGATTTAAGAAGTACTTTTGGCTTTGTACAGTAGGATGGATGGTCTTCTACTTTTGACAGAAAAAATTAATACTTCACTTTATTGCTCTGGGGAAGTTCTCCTATAGACTTGCATTGTCCAGAATTTTTTGTGTGAACAGTTGTTAAAGCAGAATGTAAATGTAGTGTGTGGAATGTTCTGGAACGATGGTAATCAGCAGATTGTATGAATCATACACAGGTCAGGATTGGCCTGTATGAAACCCTGTGTGCTCTGAACGCGGTGGTCTTTGGTCCCCACTAATTTGACTTAATGTAATCCGTGTTTGTGTTTGAGAGGCCTGCTCACTGTCTGTCTACCAGCTCACATTCAACTGTGTGAACTCTGCCCCTGTGACGGGGGGTAAACAGGGGGTTCCCCAATTTTTTTGAGTAGCCAGCCAGGTGAGAAAAGTAAACAAGGTGTTTGCGGCAGGGAGAAAAATTGTTCCGGTGACATCATTTCGTTAAATTAATTGGGGCGGTTTAAATACGTGTCCAAAAGTAGCCGACCAAACAGAGGTCTGCAGTCGGCCACTTCGCCGACAGCCGTTGGGGAACTCCCAGTCTCACGTAATCCTTTGTTAAAACCAGTGTTTATGTTATGAGCATCCTCTGTTAATCCAGTGTTGATGTTATCAGTATTTGTTCTTAATCCAGTGTTTTGTATCAGTATTTGCTGTTAATCCAGTGTTTGGTATCAGTATTTGCTGTTAATCCAGTGTTTGGTATCAGTATTTGCTGTTAATCCACTGTTGATGTTATCAGTATTTGCTCTTAATCTAGTGTTTATGTAATCAGTATTTGCTCTTAATCTAGTGTTTATGTTATCAATGTTTGCTCTTCATCTAGTGTTTATGTTATCAGTATTTGCTGTTAATCCTGTGTTTATGTTATCGTTATTTGCTGTTAAATCCAGCGTTTTTTGTTATCAGGACAATGCGTAACATCAGTGTTTGTTATTAGTGTATCTTGTTAAAGCTGTTGTTTATATTATGAGTGGTATTATTGATGTAAGTTTGTTTTGTGCAGTTTGCCTGTGGTGTTTAAGAGCAATCTGAACACTAACACCAGTGGTTATTAAGATCTGAAAATCAAATGTAAAAATTGTCCTGACCATGCTGTGCTGGTCTCTGTGGAGACCCATTGCGCCTGGATGCCTGGCAGTATCCTCTTGTTCCCTGAGGTGGCTGCTGCTGTCCATCAAACTCCAGCCTATGGATTGGCTTTCTCATTTATCCAGATGTGGACTGATTAATTTGGTCGAAGTGAAAAATGCAAGTGTAGTTTTCAACACTGTTACTGGTTTGCAGGAGCAGTGCAGTCTTCTGCAAGGCTGGAATTTGATGCTAAGGCTTTAAGAAAAGGATCTGAATCTTTAATTGCTTATTTTTGAGAGCAACATGTATGGTCAGGCATTGATAAGCACAGGGCCTCTGCAACAGCATTAGAGGATGGATATTCGGCTTGTGCTAATGTGATGACTTTGGGGTGTGGATCAATACACACAAGATGAGGAAATTAAACTCCAATTCCCATAATGCACATAAAACGATCCTCTTCTCACTGAGAGAGAGTATTTCAGTGTTACCTGGACTAAATGTGGGGCAGGTTAAAGTAGCGTGGCACGTTAATGCCCTGCATCGACTTAATACCCCCCCCCCCCAGCCAAAATTTGTTGACCTGTTAATGATGCGTATCGCACATCATGGTGTCAGTGGTTAGAATCAAGAGTTTAAAATCCCCATTATGTGAAAAGCACATTTCTGTGAACACAGAGGAAGCTGTCATCGGATGCCACACCCACAAAGTCATCTGAGAAAATGAGCATCTCAGTTCCTAACTCCGCCTCTCTCGCTGTCCCCGCCCCCTGCCACGCCTCCTGCTCAGCCCCATGAAGACAGCGAGGAGTCGCTGACCTCCCTCCCTCACCAGGTCACCATGGGAACCTTCCTACCCGACCGGTCCTCCTACGAGCTCCTCACCATCATCGGTCAGTGTCCCGATGAACAATGTTTGTGGTGACACTGTACCTGTGTGTCTCATTTACTTGGATTGCGTTAGTTGGATGACTTGTTTACATTAGTGTGCATCTTTTAAGCGCAATCTTTCTGGCCTCCCGCTTTCTCCGGAAGGGAGCGTAAGATAAGTAGCATCACAAAACCTTATCGTTTGCAGCCGACGCCGTTAGCTACTTTAGCAGGAGGACTGCACAAGCCTGCAGCTGCAGGGGCCTCGGAAAGCGGATTATGGGCTGTCAGAGGAAACTGTTCTGTGGTACATTAGAGTGGAAACACTGTGTTCAGGGCTAAAATTAGAGTTGAAACGCTGTGTTGAACAGTAGCGTTTGAGTGTAAATGCTGTGTTCAGCGGTAGGGTTCGAGTGTAAACGCCGTGTCGAGGTTGCCGCTGGTTACCGGTCTCTCTCAGGCAGGGGGCTGGAGGACCTGATGACGGTTAACCTGGCGCGGTACCGCCCCACCGGGGAGCACGTAGCCATCCGCCGCATCGACCTGGAGGCCTGCACCAACGACATGGTCAACTACCTACAGGTGCCTCACCTGGCCTTCATACCCGTCTACCACACATCAAAATTTAACCTGCTCTCTGTCCTTCAGCAATGCGTACATGATGAAACATCAATCAGAACGCATTGTCAATCATTTGAACCAGAAGGTGCAGAGAAAAATTGATATTCGCTTGAGTAATTCTTAAACCTGTGTACCATAGAAATATGTGTACCATAGAATTCATAGTACAAAAAGGACAAAGGACAGCAAAATTTTGAACAAGGGTAAAATAGCCCTGTAATATGGCTTGTGATTACAGGGGGAGCTCCACGTGTCGAAGCTGTTCCATCACCCATGCATACTGCCCTACAGAAGCATCTTCATCGCAGAGAACGAGCTCTGGGTGATCACCCCCTTCTTGGCCTACGGTAACAATGCAGTGCATTTATAGCCCTTTTAATTATATGACCTCAACATTTCTTTACAGTGAACGGGGGGGAAATTCGGCCCCGGCTCCGGGGATGGTGGTGTGAGGGAGGAGGTGGTTTACGGTACAGTGGGAGGGGATAAGGTCGTACGAGTTGCAGACGGCAAGGTATATTGTTGTTTGGGGGAGGGGGTTAGGACGGTTTGGGGGAGTGGTTAGTGCAGAGTGAGTCACAGAGGGAAAGGGATTTTGCTGTTCAGGGTAGTGATTAGAGTTGCAGTCAGAGGGAATAGTGCAGTTTTTTTGGGAGGTGGGGGGGGTGGGCTGTGCTGTGTTTCTCCACTGTGTGTCCTGATGTGCGCCCTCTTCCACCTCCAGGCTCAGCCAGAGACCTGATCAGCACCCATTTCACTGAGGGCATGGGTGAGCTGGCCATCGCCTGCGTCCTGCTGGGGGTGCTCAAGGCCTTGGACTACATTCACCACATGGGCTACGTGCACCGGTGGGTCACAGCGCCCTCTGCTGTCCACTCTGCACACACTCTGCTAATACGTATGTGTTATGGATGTGTCACTCTTTGTTCTTGCCTTGGGTACCCTGGAAAAAAACTGTGAGAAAGGATAAATGTTTATTGGTAATAACTGAAAAATTGCTGACTGGAAGAAAAAATACCACTATTTCAGTACTATTTCACAGTGGTGAGTAAATGTTTCAGTACTGAGTACTGAGTGGTGAGTGGTGTGTAATGTTTCAGTACTGAGTGGTGAGTGGTGTGTAATATTTCAGTACTGAGTGGTGAGTGGTGTGTAATGTTTCAGTACTGAGTACTGAGTGGTGTGTAATATTTCAGTACTGAGTGGTGAGTGATGTGTAATGTTTCTGTACTGAGCGGTGAGTGGTGTGTAATGTTTCAGTACTGAGTGGTGAGTGGTGTGTAATGTTTCAGTACTGAGTGGTGAGTGTGTGTAATATTTCCGTACTGAGTGGTGAGTGGTGTGTAATGTTTCAGTACTGAGTGGTGAGTGGTGTGTAATGTTTCAGTACTGAGTGGTGAGTGGTGTGTAATGTTTCAGTACTGAGTGGTGAGTGGTGTGTAATGTTTCAGTACTGAGTGGTGTGTAATGTTTCAGTACTGAGTGCTGAGTGGTGTGTAATGTTTCAGTACTGAGTGGTGAGTGGTGTGTAATGTTTCAGTACTGAGTGGTGAGTGGTGTGTAATGTTTCAGTACTGAGTGGTGAGTGGTGTGTAATGTTTCTGTACTGAGTGGTGAGTGGTGTGTAATATTTCAGTACTGAGTGGTGAGTGGTGTGTAATGTTTCTGTACTGAGCGGTGAGTGGTGTGTAATATTTCAGTACTGAGTGGTGAGTGGTGTGTAATGTTTCAGTACTGAGTGGTGAGTGGTGTGTAATATTTCAGTACTGAGTGGTGAGTGGTGTGTAATGTTTCAGTACTGAGTGGTGAGTGGTGTGTAATATTTCAGTACTGAGTGGTGAGTGGTGTGTAATGTTTCCGTACTGAGTGGTGAGTGGTGTGTAATATTTCAGTACTGAGTGGTGAGTGGTGTGTAATGTTTCCGTACTGAGTGGTGAGTGGTGTGTAATGTTTCCGTACTGAGTGGTGAGTGGTGTGTAATGTTTCTGTACTGAGTGGTGAGTGGTGTGTAATGTTTCTGTACTGAGTGGTGTCCTCTCTGTGCAGGAGCGTGAAGGCCAGCCACGTGCTGATCTCTGCAGACGGGCAGGTCTTCCTGTCGGGGCTGCGCAGCATCTTCAGCCTGATCCGGCACGGCCAGCGAGCTCGGAGCGTGCACGACTTCCCCCAGTACAGCGTCAAAGTGCTGCCCTGGCTCAGCCCCGAGGTCCTGCAGCAGGTACCGCACGTACACCACACACTGCACACACAAACTGCGTATGAACACACACATACACCCCACAAACCGCACATACACGCTACACATACACCCCACAAAAACACACATACACAACACACATACACACTACACATACACCCCACAAAAACACACGTACACACTACACATACACCCCACAAAAACACACATACACATACACCCCACAAACCACACATACACTACACATACACCCCACAAAAACACACATACACACTACACATACACCCCACAAAAACACACATACACACTACACTGTACATGCAATCTGCGTATGCACACGCATACACCCCACAAAAACACACATACACACTACACATACACCCCACAAAAACACACATACACAGTGCACACAAAGTCTCTCTCTCTCCCTTTGTGCGCACACACAGACACACACACACACTGCGTACATGCGCATACGCAACACATACACACGCCTTTTCTACCCACCAAAGTAAAGTGCATTTAGCTCCTGCATAATCCCAGCAGCATCTATCCTAATGAATTGTCACAGTGAGTGGTGTCCCAGGGAGTGTGTCGTGGTAAGTAATGTTCTCTCTGGCGGTTTCAGAACCTGCTGGGCTATGACTCTCGCTCAGACATCTACAGCCTGGGCATCACCGCCTGTGAGCTGGCCAACGGACACGTGCCCTTCAAGGACATGCCAGCCACCCAGGTGAGCTCAGCGTGCCAGCCTGTGTGTGGGGGCAAGGCTTTCTGAACGCTTGCTGTATGCACTTACACAGGTATTCCTGTCTCTCCCTTTCCTTCTTATCTCTCTCTATCATTCCCCCTCCCTCCCTTTTCTCCCCCTCTCACATTCCCCCTTGCACTTCTTTATTTGCACTGCTCTATGCCTATTTTCTCTCCCCCTCTTACATTCTTCTCTCCCTCATTTCATCTCTCTCTCTCTCTCTCTCTCTCTCTCTCAGATGCTGTTGGAGAAGCTGAACGGCACAGTCCCCTGCCTCCTGGACACCAGCACCATCCCCACGGACGAGCTCACGCTCAAGACCTCGCGCTCTGGGGCCGACTCGGGCATCTGCGAGGGCCCCGGGGCCAGTGGGGCCCGCCACGCTAACGGGGACCCCTCCACCTCCAGCCACCCCTACAACCGCACCTTCAGCCCCCACTTCCACGCCTTCGTGGAGCTCTGCCTCCAGAGGGACCCCCAAAGAAGGTGCGGCTCTCTCGCTGGCCTCACCCGCCTCACTTCCTGCCTCAACGCCAGTACTTCCACATTCCCTTTTTAAATCATTTTAATATTATATATAAGACCTGGGAATTCTTTTCTGTTTCCTATAGGGGACAGGAGACTCTGGTCTTAATCTGAACCATATATTTGACTATGCTGAAAATATTTTCTCTCATCCAAGACACTTAAGACACTCAGTTTTCTGCTGGTTCTCAGGAGGATGTAACCTGTAAAATGTTTAGAACGCATTTTGATGGTTGTATAGGTAGATTTGTAAACGAATTGCTGGTTAGTAGCTAAATGTGATGACCACTTCCTGTTTCCCAGGCCTTCTGCCAGTGCTCTGCTCGGCCACTCCTTCTTCAAACAGGTGGGTGGAGCTAAGCCCTGTTACATCACAGCAGAAGCCTTTATAAAGGCGCAGCCTAATGCAGCTGCTCATATTTCCGAGTTTGATGCAAGATAAACACAAGTGTGCAGACAGCAAGTATGTACTCCAGTCCCTGGATGTGTACTTCCATACTTGGCAAAATTAGAAGTATGCATTGCTACAGACTTGCATGTACTATTTTTTTCCCCACAGAGATCATTGTGCTAAACATGGCAGCAACTAGGAATTTGTTTACAGGCAATCATTCTGAAAGTAACTTATCAATAGCCATCTTAATTGTGTTGTTTTTAACAATATATATCATGAAAAGTGTCCGTTATTATTTATCAACGCTGTACTTGTTTTTCCAGTTAGGACAAAGGTATTATGATGCTAGTGATGACATCAAGAGTATTCTAAATCTAGTAAAACTGAAAGACTATGAAGTATGTTCTAGCTAGTATGCTAGGAAAAGTGTACTAGCGAGTATGAAAGTACGCGTAACAGAACGTAGTCCGTGTGTTTGCGCTGCGAGGCAGACCCCCCTCTCTCTTCCCGCCGCAGATTAAGCGGCGGCCGTCGGAGGCCCTGCCCGAGCTGCTGCGCCCCGTCTCGCCCATCACCAGCTTCCAGAACGCCCAGCCGCCCGACTCCCCCTCGGGCGTGGCCAGCCTGGAGTCCAGCCTCAGCCAGCTGGACGTGGACGACTGGGACTTCTGACAGCGGTGTGGGGTGGGGGGGGAGTGGGCGGGGTTATGGGGGGGGGGGGTCTACCTGGAGGCGGTCTCAGAAGAGTTAATTTTATTACCCCTGTAAATATCCAAGCGGAAAATTCCGGACTTTGAGGAGACTGGGAAAAGCGTCGGAGGGCTCAGTTCTCAAACCCCCCCCCCCCCCCTCGCACTTCCTCCGAAAGGCTCGTCACGCGGGGGAGGCGTTTCCTCCTGTCGCCGTCGCAGGGCCCGATTTCGGGGCCCTGTAAAACCGCCCAAAGCCTTTTTTTTTTTTTAGTTTCCCTCTGCACACCTATTCGCCGGCGTTGACGGGAGCGGCGAGCCTCGCTGGCCGCCCGTCGTTGCATCACTACTCTTCAGCGCGTCGTACGAATCCGCGTCGAACCAGTCTCACCACGCAAAAAACTTCCTTCAGTCTCCTGCTGTTCATCCACTGGACACGTCTGTTACCCGATATCAGTCTTTTACTCTTACGCAGGCTTGCCTGTCTGTGAACAACTCCTTCATCCTTTGTGTATTCACCCTTTCTTCTACCTGAAAGTCTGTTACCTCATGTAAAGATTTGGATACTTTTTTCAGCTCTTGGCGGAACCGAAGACTCTTTTTCTGCGTCTGTCGCTGTTACGCATTTCTAACTGCTAAGCCAATGTTACAGTATTTTGGTCAATAGCTGCATATCGAGTGGGTGCACAGGTGAGCTGGAGGCAAGGGTCTTCGGCAGCTGAACGTCGCGAATAAAGTTGACTTCGCTCGCTAGCCTGTGTGTAATGGGTCCTACGCAACCACAGGAATCCGACCAGGGTCTATCAAAACCGAGCATTTATTCCAAAAAAATTTTTTCAAATACTGTACACCACAAATTAAACGGGAACATAAAAGAAACACAGATTCGGTAATAAAAGAAAAAAGAAAACCTCAATTTTCCTCAAATTAATTTTATTTGTATAGCGGTTTTCTGTAAAAACTGCTATACAATTAAAATTTAATTCGATTTAATTTTAAATGGTGGGGGGTCAGGGAAGAGGTCTGGTGCTAGTCGTCGTCATCGGAGGGTGGCTGGTCTGTCTGTGCCTGATGCTTCTGGATCTTGGCCATCAGCTCTGTGTGGAAAGGTGCAGTACACTTTGGTAAGGAGCAGTACTGTGAGACTCCGCCCCCCTTCCCTTTTCAGCAGTTACACTTCCAACAACAATCACTCAAACTGCTCATTAGGGGTGTTAAAATGCACAAGAACTACAAAACGTTAATAGCAATTAGAAGTGAAATTCCATGTGGCATGCAGGTGGCGCTGTGCACAACATATTACTATTAGGCTTCAGCTCACAAAACTCTAGAATCTCTGGTCAAACTCTTAAGTATGTGCGAGGCATTACGTTCTAAGTCATTTTTATGCCGGGAGTAGGCAGCAGATCACTTGTAATTACTTCCTGAAGACAAGTCAGTCCCATTTAAAAAACAATAAGTCTCATCGTCTACCCGCATCACGGTCGCTTGGTTCAGCCCGTAAACGAACGCGCTGAGAAGCTGACTGCCCGGTTTGCTGCGTTCAGCCCTAATGCTGATTGGTTACGAGCGTGCGCTCGTTTCCTGCCGTACGCCTGACGAGGGAGTCCGGGGGGGCGGCGCTCACCTTTGGCCGGGTTGAAGACGCCGTTGGTCTGCACGTTGCAGACGTAGCAGCGCTTGGACTTGCGGTAGTGCTGCAGCGCGCAGGCCTCGCAGAAGTAGTGCCGACACCTGCAACGGGGGGGCGAACGCCGTTACCGTGGAAACGGCCCTCGCTAGGAGGAAGCCGCTACGGCGCAAACTCCTCGCTGGGTGAATATTACTGCAACCGTGACACCTCTCACCTTCTCAGGGTTGATACTACCACAGCGACACTACAAGTGTGACAACTACAACATGGTCTTTTTTTTGCTTTAACTTACAACTCACAGAATTTGTCTAGCAAAATATTGGGATGTGCCATTTGTACTCACAGGCTACTGTGATGCCCGTTTTTGTGCTATGAACACGACATGAAAAAAATCATCTGGGTATATTTAAAGTTCTACTGGATTTTGATTCCTGAATGTATCTCACGGTGGTCTTGAGCTACAGTGTTAGTACTAATGAAGTTCAGCCTTGGTGCTTTCACACTGAAAACAGGCCGGAATCTCACTTGGTGATGATGGGGTTCTTGAAAGTCTCCCTGCAGATGAAGCACTTGAAGGGCAGGTCCTCGTCATCGCTGCTCACCTCATAATTCTCCTCATCTGAAGGAAAAACATTACATTATTTGCCATAAAAATCATCCATAATGCATTGCACGAAATGCGCATTCACCGAAACACGATCTGAAAACATTACCCAGAATTTCCTGTAAAAAAGTGGAAAGCAAAATTATAACTTGCAGCATAGAAAGGACTTCAGACCTGATTAATATGTACAAATGTGAGTTTGTTGCCTAACATCAAATTAACTCATTTCGTATAGCGTTTTTTACAGTTACAGAGTATTGTCACAAAGATGATTTACAGAGAGCAGAAGGGAAATTAGAATCAGGCAGAAACCAGGCCTGAGCCCTCAAAAAACTCCCCAAACTCCATCCTCCGCTGGCCGGGCCTGGTGTAAAGCCTGGGCGGAGTGGACGGTAACACCAGAACGGACGAGACTCACCGTTGGCCCCGTACCGGCCCTCGTCCAGCTCCCTCTCTATCTGCCAGCCATGTTTGTAGTCGGAGCGGTCGTGCAGGAACTTGCAGCTGTCTGAGAGGAAACGGACGGTTACAGCGCTGTTGCCGTCATACCATCACCGGGGTCTGCACAGCCAAAAGTACCTGCGACGTCCAGTCACATCACATCGTGGGTTGGTCCTGTCGTAGTTTTGATTTTTATTTTTTACATTTAACACAAGGCATTTAACCGCCATTGTCGACATTTTGGAAGTGAATTCCAATACTTCTATCAAGTTTCAGGAACTAAATTTCTATGATCTTTTCAAAATCAAAACTTAAAAAATGAATACATTAATTTAATTACATTTATTTCACGGTAGGTTGCAGTACATGTGTTGGTCCACAATGGCGGATTGTGGCCTCGAAGCCTTACCCCCGAATCCACAGAAGCCGGTCTCCTTGTAGTCTTTGCAGATGTCCGGCTGGTAGTCCCAGCGCACCGTGGCCCTCAGGTGCTCCGGAGCCCGAATGGGGCCCTTTCTGCAGCGGGAAGAGGAACCGAGAGCAAAATCATCTCAAGCGCAGCTGACATTTCAAGGCGGCACACACCCACACGTGTGCATGCTCGTAGGCACGTGCACGTTCATATATACACACACGTGTAAGTAGCGGGCATGTGTACGCACACAGGCGTGAGCGCGCACACACACAGAGACACGCAGGAAAGGCTCACCTGACCATGCCGGAGGAAGCGTTTCCCATGGTGGAGTCTTTGGGTTTGATGAACTTGTGATAGTTGTTCATACCACGATAGATTTTATCATCCTCCTTCCCCTCTAGTTCCTGGTGGAAGAATCAATCCAAGCCCAGATGAATCAAATTAGCACAAAAAACCACTGGCTAAAAGAATACATGGCAATGACCTACTTATTAATGCACTGTGCCAAAATAATCACAAGAAATTAATATCATTTAAACACCGTTTTTCTTTTATTCACTAATGGGTAACAGCACAAAAATTGTAAACTAAGTGAACTACCTACACTTACATTACATTACATTACAGGCATTTAGCAGACGCTCTTATCCAGAGCGACTTACACAACTTTTTACATAGCACTTTACATTGTATCCATCCACAGCTGGATATATACTGAAGCAATGCAGGTTAAGTACCTTGCTCAAGGGTACAACGGCAGTGTCCTTACCCGGGAATCGAACCTACGACCTTTCGGTTACAAGCGCAGTTCCTTACCCACTGTGCCACACTCCGTCCACTTGAACTATAACCCTTAACATTTGTTTTTCTTGGTTTGATCCTGTTCACAAACTAGGCGAATATATCATTAAATTACACGTTTGTTGAAAGTTTAACTTCAACTTTACAGTAAAGCGTCTCACCTCTTGGATCTTCTGACTCCGCTCGAAGATGGCCTGTGCGTCCTTGTCTCGCTCAGTGTCCAGCTCGTAAACCGCAGTAGCACCCATATCCTCGGGACCCTCCGGTTTCTGCCAAAGAGAGAAACTGGGGTTTTAAGTTTTTCTAAACTCGTTGAGCACACTTGTAACGTATTTAGAAGACGCGTATTTACAATGACGTACGAGATTTTAAATTCTAGTAAAATCCACCCGTTTCTTACCGCGGATCGCGAAGATTTATATTCTACTGTGATTTTCTTGTCCTCTTTGTCATCGTCGCTCTCACTGGAGGACGGCTTCTCCTGCTCTGTCCGCTTTGACTGGGGAGGAAACCCGGATATCAACATGACAACAAAGGGCCAATGCAAGTTTAAATGGCAGGTGGCAGATGCACATTAACACTTCAGAAATTACCTTCTGAATCATTGGATTAGAGACGCTGGTCTTCTTCTGCCTTCTTATGACCGTGCTTTTGTCTTCATCGCTGTTGCCGCCTAAACAAATGACACAGGTACGTTCGTACTGGCGTGATTTCTTTTAAGGCACAGCGGTAATACCTTTCAGACTTTACCTATCCCGTTTGGACGGCTTGTAAATGACCTAGACTATTTAGCTAACTGTAGCACATGTAGAACTAGGTTAGCTAAATAGCTAAACTCTCTCCTCAAACTACATTTGAGTCTGAACTGAAGAATTGATGGACGTATCCAACGTTTCCGGTCGCATGCAAATGTGTTTCCTTAACATCACCGGGAAAGACTTAAACTACAATAGCAACAACAACCAAGCACTATACAGCTAGTGAATTGAATGCGTCGCAGACGCATTGCTAATTTAGCTAGCTACATCTAGCTAGCATAGCAAATGCCAAGTAAAAGAACAATGTCTCGGCAAAATAGCCAACTAACTACATAGTCAGATACATTTAACGTAATCGGTCCACTTGCTTTTGTCACTGTCACTTGCTTTTCTTTTCCTGGCGGCGAATTTCTTGCTTGATTTTTTAAACAGAAAAGTGCAGGTAGCTTTGGGCTCATCCGATTCCGCCATCTTTCCGTCTGATTGAAAACAAACGGAAGTAAAACCACTGAAGTTTAACACAGCGACCTCTGGTGTCACCAATTGAGACCGTCGAGGAATTTACCTCCTGCGACCAGATGATTACCCCGGGTTACATTTGTCATTTTTCAGTACAATAATATTATTATAGGATCAAGTAGCCTACCCGTAAGCTACGCCTTGTGAGGAACTGATAAGATATTTTGGTATCAAGGGAATATTTGGAAATTTTTATTAAGTTCGTTTTGCAGATACACACATTCATTCGATGTGGTCTGAAATAATGTATCATTATTTCAAATCATTATTAAATCATAATAATAATTAAAAACGGCTAAAATGTGTAGAGCTCCTGTTTTGCTGGCGGCTAAATGGAGTTGGCCTACATCAACTGCAGCGTCTGTGGTGAAGTCATCGATTTTAAGTGAGGGAGGGGAGGACCACTGAGGGGATAGGACTGCACAGAAGCAGCAGAACCCGATAGCAGCGAAAAACGTGAGAACTGTCGATATATCGGTTATGAAGTCAATTCATGCAGAAGACGGGGGTATTGTCGTCACAAGGGGTTACATTTGGGTGTGAGAATTTGAAGGGAATTTCTGATGCCTCTTTGATACATCCATACACGCAGATAAACACTTTCTACATTACATTAACGCTATAACCATCTCCTTTAAGACTCGAGACCCCCCCATGACTGCCGTGGAGTCGGGGTGTTTTTGCATGACGAGGTGTTCCGGACAGGTGGTCCATGGTACAGGGACTGTGGTCTTGTGCCGCATCTGAATCGAGCCGCGAGTCAGCGATGGCTATGGGTCTGTCGTCGAAAAACGCATCTTCTCGGAGCGTCGCCGTGGAACGTAAAAATCTCCTCACAGTTTGCAGGTACAGGTTATGGTGCCCGGAGTTTGCAGAACGTGCACGTATTTTATTTTCTCTCATTATATGTCATTGTAAATCATTATCACGTTAAAGCGTAGTCTTATTGAGTAGATTCGTGTTACAATCCAGTAGGCTAGGTACCTACTGTAGGTAGAAGATTATAACCGGCAGGCTATATTTCGAATGTAGCGTACAAGTTAGACAACGGTGAACATTTCAGTCCTGTATGTTGAGCAAGGCGATTTTCACGTCCATTAAATTCCGTTATTTTGGTCATTCGCTTGATGCGTGACTGTGCTCTTGTTTTGGACTGAATGTTTCCTTTGTCTTTGAAGCTCACAATTGCGTCTGTTTATGTTTTTATTCGTTCATTTTTGAAACAAAAAAGAACAAAGGTGGCAAACACACGCAATTTTTCTCATCAGTGTTGTAGAATAACCCGTTGGCTGTCTTCCTCACTGTTTTTGGACAGTGCGCTAAAGGATGCTGTGTATCGGCTGTTCCTCACAGCAGGCTGTGTCAGTGGCTTTGCGTAGGCTCGCCGATATGAGGGCGAAGGGTGTCGTTGCTATGACTGCAACCTCCCCAGTTAAGGACACCGCCACCCCAGGCAGCCACGATTAGTGTCCTGACGGTCTAATAAAATATATCAGTAAACTCAGTGCAATCTACATTTATCTAGACACAGAAGGACTACAGAGTACTTTTGGATTAATTTGGATACTGTGATTGGACTTGTTGCCATTTTCTCTATCTCTGAAAGCTTCATCTTCCAAAGAAGGTTAAGTTTCAGTGGCTATGGGTATCCAGAAATTAGGATCAAGCTGACTTCACCACTCTATTATTATTAAATAAATTAAATGTAACCTCTTTCTAAAGGGATAATTTCTCGTATAGTACGTTACAGTACATTAAAGCATTAATTGACTGATTAAAAGTCATGTGATATTAATATAGAACATTAATTCTACATGGTATGCATATAATTTCTGAAATAATATGGCCATGGAATCATCCTTCAACAGACATTGAAAGTGCCTAATTAATTACAATTAACAGCTTGCAATTTAAAAAAAAAACAGAATTTAAGCCTGAAACAAAAAACCAACACTGGGTTTCAGAACCACTGGATTAGACTAAATACTGCAAAAAGGTAAGTTGCTATGTAGCCAAGTTGTCAAGGTAACTTCAAAAATAACAATTCCAGACAGTCTTTAGAGGGAGCTGCATACTCAGCAAGCTTTCAACTGAGGACACTGAAGGGGTTTATTTAATACCGGACCTCAGTTCAAATGCTGGTGCTACTGCACTGCAGGTGACTGCTACACGGTGTGTGTTTATTGGCATAGACAATGTGGAAATAGATTAAGGGACTAGCTAGCTTGGTGATTTTAAAACTGAAAGAAATTGTATAGCATAAGTATACACTGCCGTTTTGAATTCTGTACTATGCCAACTGTCTCTGCTGTACTAGCTATCTAGTGTCTTGTGTTTGATGTGTAGTTCAGGAATTGGATTATCAAAAATGTTTGTTTTGAAACTGTGGGTCAGAACACCCACCATTTTAGAGAGAAGAAAATATATTACATTTCTGGTTTGATTCTTGGCTTAAAACCTTGCTAAATGTTTTACAATTTCAGTATAAGGTAGTCCACAAGGCAGTTCCCTCTGTTTGTTTAATTGCATTGATAAAGTATTAGTCATTCTGACTGTTGTACCTTTATTTCTGCATTAATGTACTCGACTCCAAAATTTCATGTGTCAGACTGGTGTAAGCAAGCACCATCTGGGTTCACTGAAGTAAGGTTGTGATTCTTACTTGTTGCTTTGTCTTGATTGATACGATTCAAACTTGCATGTGGATCACAGCTCACGTTCTGCACTGTAGATGTGGTTCCTTTGCTCCTGGTGATGGTGTTTTTATTTTATTTATTTGAGATGTCACTCTTAGTCTCATTTATAGTGGTTTTGCTGACAGTGTGGGTAGTTCCCCCCCCCCACCCCCCACCCCCCCAATTAACAGTGGACAGTTATGCTGGTATTGCCCGTGTTGATGACAAAACTGTCACAAGTCTTGTTTTGGAGATCAGTGTAACACAAACATACTTTTGAGCTTTGTGAGCAATGCTATGAAAGTTCTTTTCTGGGATGCACTGTTCAGGACAATAAGGCAACTGACACCAGGTGAAAACCGAACTTTAATACAGGCAGGATAAATCCGACATACAGAGCGGCCTTTCCCGACTCCTGACATTTCGGTTCCCCCTCCCCCAAGCAGAAGCGACCGTTTGTACAGCGTCAAGGCAAGCAGAACTGTTAGAAATGCCAAGCTGAAGGGGGAGGATTCCGCTACTGCTGTTAATTTGGGTTAGTAGCAGCTCTAAGTGAGATTCGTTCCTATACCTGCTTGCGTTACTCTGGATCCTCTCCCTTCGCAAGTGCCCAGAGTCTCCTCGCCGCCTAAAGATTCCCTTAGAGCATGGACGGTGTGCATTGGTTACACATAAGTTCATGTTTGTGACATTGTTCTGGGGCTGTGTTTGAGTAATGGAGGTTTCTAGGTCATTCCCAGTCAAGCTAAGTAGCAGTCCCAGGGCCAGAGTCCTAGGATGGCCCACCTCTGCTCTGCTCCCGGTCTAATGGCACTGGGAGTGCCTCAGAGTGGTACGCTCAGAGGACAGGTGACAAGCATAACCCCCTCACTGCTAACTTGTTTAAGATGGCCAGGGCATGGAGCTTCTCGGTCTTCAGCGCCTCCTGTAGGTGTAGTGGCACGCGCCCTGCATCTAGGGAGGCGTGGCATGGCGGAAGCACTGGGCAATGCCATAGCTAAAGGGCACTATGCTAGCGCAGGCGCACTTACTTCCCAACCCCAACCTGCTGGTGCCAGGTTCCCTTCAGTTATGACCATCTACCAGTGCCCCCGAGGCACACATCCGGCCGAGTGGGACCCCCCTCCTCCTCCAGCACTACGCGCTGTGGTCAAAGGGCGGGGCTCAGCCACCTGCACCCAATCATCTGTATGCCCGGTTTCCATGCCAACGAGCTGCACATCTGGCAAAGTACAGTATCAACATCTGCGCTTCCTGGACTTCTGTTCACATTGAATCTCCCTATTACAATTAGCTGCTTTAACTGCTCATCAGCTTTAATACATCTGTTTCCAGGCTGCTGAGTTCCCTGTAAGTGAAACATTCTCCTCTGGACATGCAGGCTATTTTCTTTTATTTTCATTTTTGCATCAGTGTTGCCCTTCAGTTTTTGTGGAAAACCCTTTAGTGGTTCCTAATTTGGACGAACTGCCTAATTTCTATTAAAGCCCTGGAACGGTCATATTTTCAAACTCAGTGGCCCAGTGTTCTGAGTGAAGTCTACTCCTGTTACCCTCCCAAACTTGCAAAATGGCCATGTCCTCCATAATTGAATGTATGTTTACAGCTATGTCTTCCAAGTAAGTGGGGATAGGAATGAGAGCAACAAGTCCACCAACTCCTCTGTCTTGCGGAGATTTTCCCTCCACCTCCCTCACACCAGCACCTTCCTTTTGGCCCCCATGGCCAAGCCAGTCCAGAACCTTCCACAACATACTCAGATCCACAGCCCAACCCTCCAGAGCACTCCTCAACATACTCTGACCCATTTTCACCTGCCTTTCACCATCTCCTTCAGGTTATTCTCACCCTCAGTCACCCTCAACATCGACATCGACTCAGCAGCTTTCTGCTCTTTGTGCTCAGTGGCATGGCTCTTGTTTCCTGGCTTGCCTACAGTGTCACAGTTGCTGTCTGCACTTTGCCATCCTATGTAGTCAGCTGCTCTCAGTTCCATCCCTCTTCCATAAGCAGCTCCATTTTCCATTCTCTCTCCACCTCTCCACCTTTTCAAAGACGTTATCTGTTTCTTTCTTCCACCGGCCATTATGAGGAATACCATTAAAATGGAAAAGAAAATGTGCCTTGCCACTCATTTCAAGCATTCCCAAAACGAAACCCGGAGATCTGTCCAAAGGAAGTTCTGGCGTAGTTCCTTCTCTGTCTGCTCAAGTCGGTTTTGCTCTGTGCATTGTTGAGAAGCTCCACTCAAAGTTCTGGATACCAGTCGCTGCCTGACACTCGGCAACACAGAGGAGTCCTCACACAAGGCACCCGACCAAAAGAGAGAAAACCATGGGGCACTGTGCTGCATAGTCCACCAGCTCCTTAGACCTTGCTCTACAGAAACCCCTCACTTGATTCCACACACCACTGAGCACCTGGGACTGGCTTCACTCCCTCTTCACAACACAGATTCACAATTCCCCTTCTGGCATTTTTTTCCCCACCCACCCGGGTATTTGGCTGCCAAAATCCACCACCCCCACAACCCCACCCAAGCCCAACCCTCCCCCACCTCCAGTGGAATCTTTCTCTTTAATGGGGGGATTCACTAATCTTTAATGCGCACAGAGGGCCAACCAAGTATTTGGTTAAATGATGAACTGTTTGACAATTTCCCAGTTGTGATATTTCTCAACAAATGCAAATTTAGGACCACGGTGGTAAAATGGTGGGGCAAACTAAGCCGTCTACAGCAAAAGCTTTCTGATGGAAAATTAGGCAGCTGAGACCAGGGTCAAATGAAAAGCTTTAATGCATTCAGGATAAATCAAAAATACAAATGTTTCCGAGAGCCCAGAATATGAAGGTTCCCAGTGGTCTCAAACTGAAGGCATGAAAAGTGATTAGAAGCTTTGAGCTGGAGGTTAATAAATCCAATTAGCTAGTGCTAATTATTATTAATTTGTTACACTCGCTTATGCAAACCTGGACCCTCTACCTTTGCAAATCCCAAAATACAATATATTCCCCCTATATGACCTACAGATTCTAGTAGAAGATCAACCTGACGAGCTAATAGTTTGCTTGGTTACATAGAAACAGATATTTATTATACAATTCTGGGAACGGCAGACTTGGAATTAAACAACAGAACCAGTCCTGGGGCCGGGGCGGAGACGTCCTTCTGTGGGGCAGTGGGCTCATCTTCTTCACCTCTGCAGATGCATTGGTTGAACACTGAAAGGCAGCCAATGAAACGCTAGGGATAGATTCCATTTGACCTGTAAGTGGACAGTGACAGCCAGAGAGTGTCATTTTTTATGGGCTGGGACAGTGGACCAATTGTATCGCGATGGGAACACTGGCTCAGTGGCTGAAGGACACATTGTTACAGACAAGACAATTGGCAGTGACATCACTCAGTTTGCAGTTTGTTCTTATATTAATCTGACCTGTGTCATGTCAAATGTGTGTCCTCATTTTTACACAAGTGCTTACAGTTGGCACTCTGCCCTCTATTAATATCAGTTTCTTCAATGGCTCTTGTGGCTAATAGCATACATCTTTCTTAATGGCCTCACATAATTTCTTGTAACTATAATCTCTTCAAGGGATGCCTCCACAGAAACCCACCTGACATTCTTCTGAATTATGTGCGTTTTTTATTATTCAGAACAAGCAGCATTTGTATATCCGAGTAAGTGAAAATTACATGCATGTGGAACCACTGTTCTCAAACACACACACAGCATTACCAAGCTTGTGTGAACATATTACTGGAGGGAAAGCATCTTCCACTACCTGCCTGTTTGACAATGCAGCACTCTTGAAAAACACCCTGCTGTTTTATTTAAAAAAAAAAAAAATCCTCCTAATATCCGGCAATTCATTTAATTCGTTTTGTCCCCTGTAGGTGACATGAGTCTCTGGTCTTAATTGCCATCCATCCATTATCAAACCTGCTGGTCAGGGTCGCGGGGGGTGGGGTGGCTAGGTGGGGGCGGGGGGGGGGGGTGGGGGGTGTTCGTAGAGCCTGTCTCAGCATGCATTGGGTGAGAGGCAGGAATACACCCTAGACATGTTGCCAATCCATCGCAGGGCATGGTTTTAATATCAAAAACCAGGACAAGAGAAATGACATTAAAATACTTATTTTCACTGCCACGTTTCTCTCATCCAAGACACTTGTATTATGTCAAAAATTAAAATACTTAAACTTTCTTCTGCTAGGTCTTATGGGGATATAGGTAATAAACTCTAAATAGCTTTATTGTGTGTGTGTGTTTGTGTTTATGTGTGTTCCAGTATTAAGCTTTTTGTGAAAGTGAAAAAGTGAAAATTAAGTGGCTAATCTGCAGGAATTTTATCAAAGCTGAAATTTTGCAAGACAATAGCATTTTTTTTTCTATATCAGGATATTTACTTGACAGAATTTGTGCTCTGACAACACAGTTGCATAAGAAAAGCCAAAAACGAGGCACAACACTTGGCTTTATTTAAGTTTAAAGTATGATGTTTTAGCCATCTGTATCAGAGAGGAAAGTACATATGGACATATTTCATTCTGAAATTTGGTAGCATGAAATTGTATGTTCAGAAATCTTCATTTTGAATCTGAGTTTCCATTTGGACATTGAATATACTACAAAATATTGTACATATGGATTGTGCATATGTACAAGTTTTTGGAAAATAAAATGATAAATATATTTAATATCAATGTATTTAAAATATATATTTCAGTATCTGAAAGTGGCACTTATTGTAGTAGGCCATATATATTGTGAAGTGTTGCAGTACCCTTTCTGGTGTTTGAAATATATTTAATTTCATTTTGAGATTTCACAGTATATTCCACTTCCAAAAGGGTTTTTTGTTTTCTGACCATAATAATGGAAATAAAGTGTGGTTATTTTCATATTATTAATTTTTTTCTTTATAATTACATAAGTACTTCATAGTGCATTCTCTCTTTCTCTCCCTCTGTCCTGTGAAGGCAGTACTAAGACCAATAACTGAAGAAAAGCCTTTAAATGGAGTGAAAATATATGGCGATTCTCAGCATCCAAGAATAATGTTCTATGTGTATTTTTATTCTGTTACAGAATGACCATGGCTTTATGTTAGCAGTGCTTTTCCAATGAGATGAACAAGATTATAGTACTTACCTGTTGCTTGGTATATTCCTCTGTGATCAAAGTAAAGGATCCAAACCTTTCAGGCCTACTGGTAGATCACAAATTGTATTCCCAGTACAGATGACATTGTGTTTCTTTGCCCCTAGTGATGGTAATCTTCTCAATAAAGATGTCCTTCTGCCCCCTAACAATGATGATATTGTCCAGTGCTATAGAATTCTTGCCCCTGGTGAAACTGTTTTTGTGCACAGTGATCATAGTCTTGCCCCTGGAAACGGTGGTTTTGCCCATGCTGATGGACATCTTACCCCTGGAGAGGGTGGTTTTGCGCGTGGAAATGGTGATCATGCCCGTTGTATTGCTCGTTTTGATCTCAAAGTCCTCGGTCTTGTCTGTGGTTGCGGTTGCGGTTTCGTGTGTGTGGATGCTGCTTTTGCCTGTGTGATTTTTTGCGGTCGTGTTGTCCGTGTGGATGCCGGTCGTGCTGCTCTTGGCGGCTCCATCCATCTAGACGGTGGTCTTCCGCCTGCTGAACTTAGCCTTGCCCAAAGACGTGCTGGTCTTGCTCCGGGTGAGGATGGACTTGCCCAAAGACATGGTGGTCTTGCCCCGCTTGAGGGTCGTGCCACCCATGGAGATGGTGGTTTTGCCCCTAGTGAGGCTGGAGTTGCCCATGGCGATGGCGGTCTTGCCCTCGGTGAAGCTGGTGTTCCCCATGGAGACGGTCCTGGTCCTGCCTCAGCATCGGTTTTCAGGTTCAGTCAGCGCGACACATCGCCTGGAGAGCTCAGCGCCAGGTCATCGGTCAGATTGAGCTGCGGCCGCGAAACCAGGGCAGATCTGAGCAGTATGTGGGAGGCGACGCCGTCCTTCTCTAACGCGGCGCGTTCGTTCAGCACTGAGCCCTAGCCTTTCAGAGACGCGGGACCACGTTCCATGTGACTCGCCAAGGGCCAGTGGCGGCCAGAGAGAGCGGTACAGTAGGCCGATTGTCTTGCCGAGATGGGAACACTATTGAATGCCTGAAGGAGACATTGTTGCGCGCTGAACAATCGGTAGTGACATCACTCGGCTCTGTAGCATTGCTCCCGTACTGTTCCTATAGTAAACACCCGCCCGGTGTGATGTCAAATGCCTTATTCTGCTTGCATTCCTGCTTTCAGCACAGGAACTGCAGCTAGAGTATGCCCTGTGGAGCATGCCCTGTTCAGCAGTGGTACAGAAGCTCTGCCCTGTCCTGAACTTGTACTGCCCTGTTCTGCAGTGGTACTGTAGCTATGCCCGGTTCTATACTGGTACTGCCCTGTTCTGCAGTGGTACTGTAGCTATGCCCGGTTCTATACTGGTACTGCCCTGTTCTGCACTGGTACTGCCCTACTCTACACTGGTACTGTAGCTGTGCCCTGTTCTGCAGTGGTACTATAGCTATGCCTGGTTCAGCACTGGTACTGGCAATACAGTTTCCATAATGCTCTCTAACACATTGTTATGGAAACAGTTCTGAGTACCCAGAAAGCAGTATGCCGCATAGTCAACGTAGTGAATTTTGAAGCTTTTTGGATGCAAATGACAAAAACATCAAGCGAAAGAAAGAAGAGGCCAGAGAGAAGCCTGTTACACTGATGGAATTCATTGCTATTCCATTTCAAAGCAGCAGCTGAAGGAGATGAAATAAATGCTTATGAATGTAACTTCTTCAGGAAGAAATGGCCCAGCTGGTATTTTTAGCTCTGAATGGCCTTGGTCACTGGCTCCATCAGCTGTAAACATCATCCAAAGATAAAGGTCTGCCCAGCCGGATAGGATTGCATCTACTGATACATACGTTGGGATGACTTCATGTACACAATCAATATTAAAATTTCAGTGGCATGCTAGCATTCCCAAAATTTGAGATTGCATTGCTGAATTGTAGCATATGAAATAATGACAGTCAAAATGCTTGCCTGTTATTTCAGTTGTGAGTTTTTCTCTGACTATTTTGGAACTTGTTAATTAAGGTTTAAGTAAATTGGTTCAGTTCTGAGTGAATTTATTATCTTTATGGTATGTTATGCTTTGGATGCTCTGCAGTGTATGTCTAGCTGGGTACTGTTGCATTTCTTCATACAGAAAATATGTTCAGAACTTCTGCTGCCAGCACATGGAGTAGAGCAAACCACAGTCTAATATTAGGAGGTATTAGGTATAAGGAACAGTATTAAGTGTTTCACAGTCATCTGATTACTGTATATTAATATACAATAATATTTATTTTAAATAGCAGTTCCATGACATCAGTATAGGCCAGTTCATACAAGTTCACTTTAACATGAGTGTTTTTGCTATCTTCTTGTTTTTACTCAGTACACCTACCACTTACAATGAATTCCAGATCACAGGCTACGCCAGACTGCAGCAACAAAATCCAAAATGGATCCTCTCATCAGGCTCTAAGGAATGCGGCATTTTATGCGAAGTGGTGCGTTGGTTGTACAACGAGATGCGAACTATGCAGAAGGCCAGCGATAGTTTGTGTGTTGGCTGTAAATGGACAGTGGCAGCCAGAGAGAGGTACAGTGGAGCGATTGTTTTGTGGTCTTAGGAGCACCATTGAATGGCTGAAGGACACATTGTTGTACACAAGACAAATGGTAATGACATCACTCAACTTTATGGCATCGTTCCAACATCCTTATTTAAAATGAGGACCGGCCATGATGTCAAAGAGTTTTCTGCATGTGTCCACGTCCTCGCCGGTTAGCGCGCGCCTCTCTTTTTAGCTACCGAAACCCAAAAGAACTGCAATCCCCCGCCGTCTTTCCCTGGTGATCCCGATGTTGCCTGTGAACATGGCAAAGCGAGGGCGGTGTTGTCCTACATGTAAATCGGCCTGCCCACGTTGAAGGTGGGCAGAGGGAACACATGCCACCGCGTACAGAGCTCTCTTTGTCTCTCGTTTCTGGAAGGTTCTCTGTGAAGACGCTGTTGGAGAAGTACTCCGCCGAGCCCATCGACGACTCGTCCGAGGAGTTCGTCAATTTCGCCGCCATCTTGGAGCATGTCCTTAGCCACCGTTTCAAAGGTAATGGGGGGGGGGGTGTGGCCTACATAACGTACAGGACCAAGGCAGGGTTAAGAAGTGGAGAATTCGTCTTTTTCAAACTTTAATTGGAAGCTTCGGACAGTGGCACCTAAATGGATAACCAACAACAGTAGCAAGTGCAAGAATATCATGCTTGATATCATATCAGAATGTATATTTGAATATCTAGACCCTCGAAAGTAATGAATGTTTCCCACAATTTTTACAGGTAGTGAACAAAAAATGGAAACACCTGGATAAACATTATATAGACATTAAGTATATATGCAAAGCAGAGGCCACCACCCTAGTAATGCAAATAACATCCCAGCGTGCATAGGGTCATGTCCACAAATTCTGGACAGACCTGTGTACCTACATTTACAGTATGAGTAGCTTGGCTGTAAGAGGTCTCAGCGATTTTAAAACGGAGGTAATTATTGAGGTGGATTTGGTGGGATCTTTGCCCAAAACAGCCGAACTTGCTGATTTTTCATGAACCACGGTTGTCTAAGGTGATGTCAGCACGGAACTCTGAGGGAATGACATCATCAGCAGATGGCAGCAGCAGGCGGAAGAGCTTGCTCCAGGATTGTGATGTCATTAATTCAAAGTGCAAGCAAATCAGGCGAGCAACTGCAAATTACTTAACCGCTATTTTCAACCTGGGGTCAGAGCAGTCATCCTCATCAAAAATGCTGCTTACCCAACGGCCTATTTTGTTAATTTCTCTATGGTGTTTTTTTTGTTTGTTCAAGAGTATGTGAACACATTACATTATTAATATCATTATATTGCTATATACTGTGCTATTTAAAGAGGTTATATATCGACATTAAATTGAATGTGTATTTGTTTGTAAAAGAGCTGATTTGAATGGCTTGTATGTAAAAGTATGGAGCGTGGTTGTTTTTTTTTTTTTTTTGATCAGGTCCTGGGATATGGTTTGGCTACGACGGTCAGCGCAGCTTCTGGGACTACATCCGCCTGGCCTGCGACAAGGTGCAGAACAACTGCATCGGCAGCATCGAGAACATGGAGAACATCGGCACGTCGCGCGCCAAGGCAAGAGCTGCAGCCCGAGGACAGACCCACGCGAAAGCCGGGGGGGGGGGGGGCGCTCCTTCCTGCCCCCGGCTGCCCGGGCCCCTGACATAGTGCGGGGCCTTATCTCCGGGACAGTGTGTCATTGTCACTCCGTGGGTTACATCACGGGCTAGTCCCCGAGAGCAAGCCTGGGTTTCCGTGGCGATGCCCGCCGGTGCCAGGTGCAGGAGGGCGCGCGTCTTTAAGGCGTCTGAGTGACGTGTGAAAAGAGCAGCTCCGCGGCGTAAGGGTCACTGAAGGGAAGAGTGTGAGAGACGGAGGGGAGGGAAAAGACGGAACGAGCGGCTGAATTGTGTGCCACTTGAAAGGGATGGAGGACATGGAGCAGCTAGGCAAGACGTGAAAAAATAGCGGCTCATGAGGACTTGGAGCCTCTGGGCCATGCAGCGTACTGCTTTGTGAAAAGTAGCTAACGGGGACTTGAGGGTCATTTAGAATCATGTAGTGGGTCATGTAGAATACCACTGTGTGAACAGTAGCTTATGAGGACTTGATAACCGTGGGCCATGTAGAATACCACTGTGTGAATGGCTGTTTATCAGGACTTGGGAGTGGCATGTACAGTGTTGGTGTGTAGGTTTCCTGTGGTCCGGGGGGGGGGGGGTTACAGCAGAATAACGCAGAGATGGCCGGAGAGGCAGCACACAGAGTCCGTGGTGCGTGTGACATCCCCCTTCTCCGCGCAGGGCCGAGCTTGGGTTCGAGTGGCTCTGATGGAGAAGCGGTTGTCTGAATATATCGCAGCAGCCCTGAGGGACTCGCAAACGACCAGGTCAGCAGCATGACACTGTACCTGCAAAATCACAAAACCTCAAAAACGTGTTCTCAAAAGAGAGAATAAGGTGTGGATGAGACAAACTCACCTACTTGCCTATTAACCATGCTGGAGGCTTAATGGATGGGTTATAGTTGAAGAGGAACAATCAGACGAACCCACCTGTGGTAGCTAATGTTAGGGTTAGGGCTAATGTTGTTCTGTGACACGCGCCCTCTGTCTGTACATTTCAGAAGGTTCTATGATGACGGTGCCATCATGCTTCGGGAAGAGGCCACAGTGCTCACTGGCATGCTGATCGGCCTCAGTGCCATAGACTTCAGGTGAGAGATGCAAACACACACACACACACACACACACACAAACACATACTCTCTCACACACACTCACATACACACACAAACACATACTCTCTCACACACACTCACACACACACACACAAACACATACTCTCTCACACACACATACACACTCCCTTACACACACACACACAAACCCCCGCACACCCCATCATAGTCTCTTACACTTTGAATATCTTTTGTAGCCTTCCTGTTCTAGAGCAGCACACAGAGCCTTAGGGCTAACAGACCTGTTCAGTGCAGAAACAGGCACACAATGGCCTGCACTGTATGACTTGCTTAAGCACTCTTTGAGGAGACTGCATATCGTTTGTGTGCAGTAGTGCTTTTCCCACAGAGGACTGGCGAGAGAGCCAACAGTAAATGCGATCAAAAGCTTGTTTTCTTCCTGAATGGGTATTGTGCTGTGACTAATGGCTAGAGGACTAGAGGTCCCTCTAGTGGAAAACTGGCAAGCTGCAGCTCATTGTGAAAAACAGTCATTTTGCTCTCATTCGGGATGGGGATGTTACATTCACCTTTAGTCCCAATCAGCCCCATTGTCTGCATAGGAAAACTTTAGAATAGTTTGAAATAGATATTTAAATGAATGACTGAATGGTTGCTTCCTTGCAGTTTTAAATGTGGAATGTTTTTTTTTTCTTCTGTGTCTAAGAACTCCATTGCTTTCAGGTACCAGTAGTGATTGTTACATCAGGATTCCAATATTTCTGATCTCAGACTTCAAAGGTTTAAGTTACATGATGCCTTCTCTCCCCAGCTTCTGTCTGAAAGGGGAAGGACTGGATGGAAACTCTGTGACAACGATTGACTACACACCCTATCTGAAGTACACACAGAGGTGGGGGCACCCTACGACACTGTTGGCAAATGGCAAAGGGCAGAGCTTCGTGCTGTTGTGTCTGTGCTTGTGTGTGTGCATTTGCGTGCGTGTGTGTGTGTGTGTGTGTGTGTGTGAGTGGATGTGTGTGCACCTGCATATGAGAGAGAGCTTGGCAGTTAAAAGTTATCTGTCTTTGTTTATGCTTTATTGGCTTGACCATAAAAAATAATGGCTATAACTTCTGTCTCTATCCCTCCCTCAGTTGTTTCTTGTTAATGTTAATTTAATTATTTTCTGTTTCTAAATAAGACATTTCTAGATGCGATGCAGATGTGAAGACCCCTAGGGGCACTTCTTAAGAGTTCCCAGGTGTTTCTGTGCAGCTACGAGTACCTGAGCGATGAAGAAGACAGGTGTAGCGTGGGGAGCGGCGCCAGTGACGACAGTGTCTCCGAGCACCCCTACATCCCCCTGGTCACCCTCGAGGAGAGCTGGAGCAGCAGGTGCCGCAAGATGGAGCAGAGGTTCAAGATCGTCTACGCCCAAAAGGTGACGCGCCCGGGTTTAAGATCGCCCACGTCCGAAGGATGATGAACACAGTTTAAGGTCATTTATACCCAGTGCTGCAGTGATGCAGCGTGAGACTGTCTACGCCCAAAAGGCGAAACCAGATGATTTCTGCTCAAAATATTTATTCTGTTTTTGTGCTCTACTCCCTCTGTCCTATACTGTCTGTCTCTACCCCTCCCTCTCCTGTGTGCTATACCGTCTGTCTATCTCTCTCCTGTGTGCTATACTGTCTGTCTCTTTCCCTCTCCTGTGTGCTATACCATCTGTCTCTGTCCCTCTCCTGTGTGCTATACCGTCTGTCTCTATCACTCTCCTGTGTGCTATACCATCTGTCTATCTCTCTCCTGTGTGCTATACCATCTATCTCCTGTGTGCTATACCATCTGTCCTTATCCTCTCTGTTTCTATACCATCTGTCCTTATCCCTCTCGTGTGCTATACCGTCTGTCTCTATTCCTCTCCTGTGTGCTATACCATCTGTCTCTATCCCTCTCCTGTGTGCTATACCATCTGTCTCTATCCCTCTCCTGTGTGCTATACCGTCTGTCTCTACCCCTCCCTCTCCTGTGTGCTATACCATCTGTCTCTATCCCTCTCCTGTGTGCTATACTGTGTCTCTACCCCTCCTTCTCCTGTGTGCTATACATCTGTCCTATCCTCCCTGTGCTATACTGTGTCTCTACCCCTCCCTCTCCTGTGTGCTATACCATCTGTCTCTATCCCTCTCCTGTGTGCTATACTGTGTCTCTACCCCTCCTTCTCCTGTGTGCTATACTATCTGTCTCCGCCCCTCCCTCTGGTCTGCGCTGATCTGTCTCTCTGTCTGGCTGCTTGGTGCAGGGTTACCTGGAGGAGCTGGTGCGACTGCGGGAGTCTCAGCTGAAGAAGCTGGAGAAGGAGAGCAGGCGTCTGGGCGAGCAGCTGGAGGAGCTCCAGGGGCAGAGCGTGCAGCAGAAGCAGGAGCTGGAGAGCGTGGTGCTGGAGCTGCAGGCACAGCTGTGAGCCAGGGGGCCTGTGGGACGCGTCCGAGCAGATGCACGCCTGTGCAGGCTCACACATGTCCCTGTACATGCATGAGCTCCCCACACTCACACACACACACGTCCCTGTGCATGCAGGAACTCGCACAGACTTATACGCAAACACACCTCTACAGTATAACCACACTGTCACGCGCCATGTAAAGACATTTCAGTTTGTC